>NC_081186.1:12763226-13363226 GCF_029867415.1 Vicia villosa | reverse complement strand
GAGAATTGAACTTCTTCCTCGGACTACAAATTAAGCAACTTAGTCTTGGAACCTTCGTTAGTCAAACCAAGTATTGCATGGAATTGCTTAAGAGATTTGGAATGAGTGAGGCAAAGGAGATTGACACACCTATGGCAACCAATAGCAACCTAGGCAAGGATGAAAAAGGTAAAGAAGTTGATGTGAAATTGTACCGAGGTATGATAGGCTCACTATTGTATCTCACAGCTTCAAGACCGGACATTATGTTTAGTGTATGTATGTGCGCGAGATACCAATCATGCCCAAAGGAATCACACCTAAAAGCTGTAAAAAGAATTCTACGATATCTTCGTGGAACTACTACATATGGCCTATGGTATCCTAAGGGAAATGAATGCTATTTGGTGGGATACTCTGACTCCGACTTTGCTGGATGCAAATCTGACAGAAAGAGAACCAGTGGGACATGTCATCTATTCTCAAATTCATTGATAAGTTGGCACAACAAGAAACAAGTATCAGTTGCATTATCTACAGATGAGGCAGAATATGTAGCTGCCGGAAGCTGCTGTGCTCAGATATTGTGGCTCAAGCAGCAACTCATTGACTTTGGTATTAAGCTTGATCGAATACCTATCATGTGCGACAACACAAGTGCCATAAACTTAAGCAAAAATCCTGTTCTACACTCACGAACCAAGCATATCGAAATAAGGAATCACTTCCTAAGAGATCATGTAGAAAAATGGGAAGTCATATTTGAACATGTAGAGAGCAAGAAACAACTAGCTGATATCTTTACCAAACCTCTTGCAACCGAGTCGTTCTTCAACATTCGAAGAGAATTAGGGATATTAGATATCTCTAATTTGAGCTAAACATGCTCCTTTTTGTTTATTTAATAATTTTTAACTCTATACTTTGATTATGCTCAAGCTAACATTTCTCTTAGTATGAAGGTAGTACGAAATCAATCAAGGATCGTGCTACATTGACAAGAGGAATGTACCTCACGTTACATCATGATGAGAAGATATCTGCAAGTTAAGAAAATGGTAACATGTTTGTTGTTCACTTCCAAAAATATTATTGATGCTATAATATGCTATCAATTAACATGTTTATAGTGACTTCATATATGCCTCTCCACATATCTCTTTTACATGTATGTGTTGCTCATCATTACTCATAATATATCATGTTTGGGCATACTAATAGTAGAATAAGCATATATCTAACATCCATAAGTCTCTCCATTGCATTTCAAGCATTTGAAGCATTTTTGGTCGACCTCTTATGCTTTTGAGTCGACCTACTGAAGTTTTTTTTAAAATAACAAAAACATGTTCAGTTACGTCGACCTAGACCTATTTTAGGTCGACCTATTCTGAATCATTTTTAGGGTACTTCTGTTAGGTCGACGCAGCCTTAGTTTAGGTCGACCTACTGAGTCATAAATGTCAAAAATTGGGTTTTTAGGTCGACCCGGCCCATCATTCTACATACTTATGCATACAATTTCACACTTGCTCCATCTCAAACACTCTCTCTATGGCTAACCGTAATTCTCCAAGATCAAATTCCTTCAAAACTCATCTCTTTCACGAAATTTGTCTTCAACAATGGCTCCAAAGTCCAGAAAAGGAAAGGAAATTGCATCCGGCTCTTCATCTCATCCGGTAAGTGCTCTTGCTCTCGTTCATCCCGATTGTAAAGACAACTTTGAAAATTGACAGATGAAACGGAAAATTATCAAGCAATATGTTTATAACCCTAAGGTAGTCGACCGTATGCATATACCCGAAGTTACTAATCTGATTAAACATCAAAATATCCACCCACTGTTGGAATGTGACACTCCATACTGTGAGAATACTGTTAGGGCTTTCTATGCTGGGTTACAAAAAGGGGAAGGTTGTTACTTCAGGTTTAAGATGGGGTCTCGATCTCACCTTGTTGACAAAAAGGTTTGGGCCAGCATCTTTGGCCTTACACTTGTGGGAGATGAACTTTGTATAGAAGACGGTGAGGTTTCGGCTAACTATGATCACTTGGCCTACATGAGATCAATACTCAAAGACCCTTCCATTATTGACAAACCAAATGAAACAATTACAGCAGGGCACTTAAAGAGAGATCCTAGGCTGTTAAATTGGATCATCTCCAGAATCATTAGACCACGAGCAGGAGGATACTCTAGAATTGAACAACATGAAATTCTGTTAATGTATCTGCTTCAAAACAGAGCGTGTGTGAACTGGACAAATTTTCTCGCCACCAAGTTCTATGAGGTAAAGCAGAAAACTACTACTCTATGTTATGGATTAATCATTCAGACAATTGTGAACCATTTTAGTATGAAACTTGATAGACTGTATTACATTAGGATCAAACATCCTCAAGACTTCTCTCAGACAACCTTGACCCTCATGGGCTATCACTGGGATCCGAATAGGCAAGCTTACTATCTCATCCAAAAGGGAACCGAAAAAATTATCTACACTTATGATGATCCTGCAGAACTTGGTCACCTTGGAGGTCATGAAGAGGAAGGACATTATCTTGACATGCCAAATGATGATGATCACACCATGGAAGATGTTTCTCATGATGGGGATTTAAATTGGAAATATGTTCCTCCTCAAGATGAGGAAATACCTTGGGGATACACAGCCCCACCTCAGCCGGATCAATCCAACATCATTTCGATGCTTGAGAACATGCAACTTCTTCAACAACAAAACTTTGAAGCACAACAGCTCCAATTTCAGAATATGCAACAGCTTCAATAAGATCGCTATAATGAAAAACAACTTCAGTATGCAAATCTTCATCGTTTGGCTCAAGAGCACAAAAGCGATTTTAAGACCTTTGCCTCAAACATGACCTTTGCCTCAAGAGCACAGAACCGTTTTGAAGAAACAACAACTAATCGGTGTCATACCCCAAATTTGTCCTACCCTTTAATTTTTAACTGGCTTCTCATTTCACATGCACCTCTTTATTAGGCCATCTAACATTCATACATACATTCATTGATCAAATAACTTTGCATTGGATCAAGGATCTTGGAAGCTAGGGTTTTTGTATGGTCGTTCATGGTGGACTTCTTTCTCTTAAAGCTACAAGGTTTTCCTCTATGAATATTCATCAGAGGCAAGAAAACTATGATTCTTATACACAATGTCTACAATCGTCAATTAATCAGAGATTCATTGGATTTCATGTCGAGGTGTTCTTATGTGCTTCAATACTTTCTTCCTCGAGGATTCTTCGACGCACTATTGTTATGGTAGATTGAAATACCGATGTGAGTCATGGCGTGAGAGATGAACTTGTGGATTCATTTTGATCAGAGAAGTTTGGTTCTCATCATTGTTACTTGTTGCTTGCAATACAAGTTAGAATGGGCTTGAGATGGGAGATAAAGGAGAGGATTGATGTGAACTCATCAATTGAAAGCATTCATTCAAGGGACTACCTAATGTTATGAATTCAAATCGGTGTTCAAATTAATAAGGAATAAAGATGTATGCGTGTTAAGTTTGAAAAAAAGATTCATGTGGATTTCTAGGAATGCAAGTTATTTGGAATTTAAGGTATCCATCACCATTGTTCAAAGTTCCTTCAAAATTGTCAAAATGTGAAGGAAAAATAAATATGTTCATCATCCATTTCCAATACAAACATATTACAGACATCTTTCAAATACATTCAAACACCATCATATTCAAAGTTCCATCGGAATTTCCTTCACCAATTCATTGAAACTTTGTCCATTACAAATGCAAGAAGTTATTACAATCAAAAAGGGACTATAAAAAGTGAAATTACAAGAAGAAAATGCACATTTTGACAAAATTGACCCAGGACCTTTGACCTATGCTATTGACTTCCTAAAGCCTATCATACAGAACTCATGTGATTGAATCTTCAATTCCAAAAGAGCCAATTCTCCTTCAAATTCTTTTCCTTTTCTTCATGAGCTTTTAACATGTCAAAACCTGAAACAAGAACCCGAATGCGCACAGTCATACAAAACAGAATTGAAGCATCAAGTAAAGAAGAACAAATTCTCCTTCAAATTCTTTTCCTTTTCTTCATGAGCTTTTAACATGTCAAAACCTGAAACAAGAAACCGAATGCGCATAGTCATACAAAACAGAATTGAAGCATCAAGTAAAGAAGAACAAATACAGCTTCACATCCTGCAGGAAACCAGACTTCAATCCAATCTATTCACAATCCAAAGCTGACACCACATTTGATTAATCTACACAAAACATGTACACAATACAGTCAACCACACCATTCATTTAAATCAATTCAAAATTTACAAACAGCAGCCCACATATTCCTTTTCAAAACCATACGGTAACCCTGCAAAACAAAGAGTGAACCACAGCCCTGCACACTTGCAAAAACAAAACTCAGTCTCACATCAACATTCCAACCAACTCTCATAACAGAAAACAGATTCATAACTACCTCACACTCCTAACAGATTCAGCTAACCATTTTGTAACAGAAAAATCAGAACCTCACAACATAACAGAATTCATAACTAACTTCTAACAAACTCTCATTTTAGTTACAAGCTTTCAGAACTAACAGAGCTAACTCACAGAAAAATCAGAAGGAACTAGCCTCAAATAACCCTGAATCTTCTATATATATGAGCAGCCACTCTTCATCACCTCTCTTGATTCATTCTTCTTCACCACACCTCTTCAACCTTCACCTCCACCAATCACCGATTCTTCATTCTGAAAACTCTTCCTTCTCTGACTCTCTTCAATCTTCAAACTTCTTCACCCTTTCGATCTCCACCATTCTTGATTCTTCTTCAACACTCTGTTTCCATCTCTATAATCCCCGTCTCCCAACCTATAACAAAAAACAGAAAATTCCATCATCAATCTCCACATAATCCGACCTTCATCTTCATTCCATAAACTTCAAATTTGCAGAAGAGGAAATCGATAACAAAAGAGAAAGAGTCAAGAAAATCGTATAACAGAAAGAAGAGGAAATTCACCTCTACCAAATTTGTAACCAAACTTCAGATTCAAGAACCTCTTCATCATCATCGATTCATTCTTCAATCACCACGAAACAACTTCAATCATCAATAACAAGGAGAACGAGAAAAGTTCCTTCTCTGCACAAAGCACTCTCCGATCCTCCTCTTCAGCTCTTCGTAACCGGAGCGTCACTCACGCCGCAACCTCCGCCACGATATCCTTCATGTGACCACGAGTAACCAACGCCGCAACAGTCGTCGGGATTGCTCCGATCGTTAGGCCTCTACCTCTTCTCCGATTGGCATTGGATTTCGTTGTTGAAACCACGAGTAAGAGAACGGAAAGATAAGACGAGAGTGTGAATAAAGGTGAACGCGCGTGTTTGTTGTTGCTGTGAGGTGGCCGGTGGTTTCGAATGGAGAAGAGAAGGAGGAGACTCCGCCGCGCTTTCATGAGATGAGGGAGAAGAAGCTCCTCAGAATCTGATGCGTCACAAGTTGGGTAACCCTAAAATCCCATTCCGATTTATTTTTTATTTATTTATTTTTTTTTGAATTAATGTATTAATTGACATAAGGTTCTAAGTAACCATAAAGTCTGAATTAATGTAGATTAATGTGAGATTATGAGGATTAATTGCAATTAATTGGATAATAATTAGAACGTTAATGCAGAATATATGGTAGAATTAACTTGAACAAATTTTGAATTTGGACCAACACCCTGGGCCACGATTTACTATTGCATCACCCCCTCTGGGCCCATAACACCCTTTTTCGTTGCAAACAAAACTCTAAACAAAAAAAACAACTTTGGGCCGTTATTCACTGGGCTTGCGCCTGTTTTACTAATTCTACGACAATATTCAATTCACACCCCCCTGGATCCTTATTATTTTTAATTGTTTTTACAATACATTTCTTAGATAATAAAAGAGACAATAAAATCAATAGAAAATGTCTTGGTTAGTTTTTAGATCTTTTTTAGGAATTAATCTTGGTCCCTTTAATTGTTAATTTTCCACATAAAAACTCATAAAAATAATAGTTTTTTTTGGTCAATTTGGTACTAATGTTTGAATTGTTTCCTTTATTCTTTCGTATCATTTCCATGATCTTTGTATGATTTTGTTGCTTAGTTTTTGGCCATATTTTGGGGCCTATTTTGTTAACACCTCTTGTATTTTCCTTTTAGAATTTAGTCACCATGTTAACATTAGATTTAGACTAGAATCACAACTTAGATTAGAATTTAGAATTAGTTCCCTTCCTCCATTCTTTTTCTTTTCAACTTTTAAAATACTTAATAAATACTGATAAGGATCATACCGTTTTTCTGTTCGTAGTAGGAAAGAAATGATTGGGGCGTAGGCCCCGATGTATGTTCTTTCCTACTTAGCGGAGAAGAAATGATTGAGGTGTGAAGCCTCGATGTATTTCTTAACCGTTATTTAGAGAAACGATTGTGGCGTAGGCCTCGATGTGCATTCTCTAAATATTCACAAAAGAACTCCTTTTTGTACTTCCTTTACTTAGCGGAGAAGAAATGATTGAGGTGTGAAGCCTCGATGTATTTCTTAACCGTTATTTAGAGAAACGATTGTGGCGTAGGCCTCGATGTGCGTTCTCTAAATATGCAAAACAAAACTCTTTTTGGTATGATCTAAGTCACAAAGTTAAAATCCCCATAAAAAAAACACCAATCAAAAACACATAAAACACTAATAAATGGTCAGATTTAAAACAAAGTAAGGAAATGATGCGAAGCCTTGTAGTAGGTCTTCGTCATCATGGAATTACCCTAAAAGACACAAACCAATCATTTCTTTTTCTTTTGCCTCGTTGGCACCTAAGGGCACCGTTATTTCTGCTCGTACGCATCGTAGGCGATCCCTTATGCAAGAGCGCGAACGTTAACTCCGCCCAACTAAAAAACACAAAAACAAACAGAAAATCGTGAGCCGAGCTACGGTAACTCTGATTCCTGAAAAGGATACGTAGGCAGCGGGGTAGGGCCCGTGCGAGTACAATTCTTTATTTTCCCTACATTTTGCATTCATTCACATGTAGACATAGACATAGTTATACACCCTTTAGATAGAAACAAACATAGGTGGATACCATCGAGTACGATGGGCGCGAGGGGTGCTAATACCTTCCCCTCGCGTAACCGACTCCTGTACCTAGATTCTCTGGTCGCGAGACCTTGTTCTTACCCTTTGTTAGGTTTTCTGATATTCCTTTCCCTTATGGGATAAATATATTGGTGGCGACTCTGTTCATTTTTCGCGAGCGTGCGACAGCTGGCGACTCTGTTGGGGACTAGCCTAAGCAAGTCGATCCTAGCCTTTGTTTGTTTCTTTTATTGGGTGTTTATTTATTTGTTTATGTGTTTACATTTTGTATATATGCTTGCATATCATGTTTATTTCCCGCTTGCATATCATGTTTACTTTCCGCATGCATCTGGACTATATTATGGGTCCCCGTGGGGGCCACATATTTTCTCTCTGTTTGCAGGTTGGGTGGGATGATTTTATGAGGTAAAAGGCCCAATACCCAGGCCATGAGTGATACCTTAGGAACTAGGAATAGAGTGGCCATGACGGACAGAAGACGTATGTCTAATTGATCCGATCATGTATCCACTGACAGAGCTTGGTTGAAAGAGGCAATATCGTATGATAACGCCTACTTTCAATCCTCTGTTGGCTTTTTCGACCTACCCTGACCTAGATTCACCTGTGAGTGGGGAGGGATATACATGACAGGTACCGTTGGTGACTATTCTGTTCTGTTGGTGACTATTGGTTCTCCTGGTATTCAAAAAGGTGTCGGACCTTTGATCTCATGACATCTGACCTACATCAGTTATTCAGAGGATTGCACAGTGGTTACTAAGATTATATGGACCTTGATCCCATGCTGTTGCATTGCATAACATCATTGTTTTATCCACTTCATTTATGGGGGATCCTAGAGTCTATTTCAAAAAAAAGAAAAAAAGGAAATAGAAAAGCGAAAAAAAAGATACTCTATACAAAATAAAGCTTAGATTCCAAAAGGAAAAAAGAAAAAAGGAAGAGCAAAAGTGTGTGAAAAGACTTTAGGATTCCTCAAAAATGAAACATTGCATTCATATCATATTGCAAGTCATGGTTCCCTATCAGAAGCTTATTGGGGTCCCTTTCAATCCAGATTTCTGCTTCGTCATCAAAGCTGACTTCCCTACATTTGTATCATACGAGGATTAATCAGAGGAGAATCATGGACCGTCTTGAACAAAATCAGGCTGAACTTCGTAAAGACTTGGATACTATAGGGGAGAAGATGACCCATTCTTGGAGACTCTCAATGCTGTTGTTCAGGGGCAAGAAGAGCTCAGACAAAGTGTTGCTAAGTTGACTAATGGTACTCCGACCACTGTTGCTAATGGGGGATCAAAACTTGTGCCCGTGGAAGTTCCTAACAAGGAGGATTTACACCATGAGAACGATTCTGAACTGGAAGCTTTCAAGTTCCCGATCGAGGAAAATGAGAGAAAATTCCATCTTCTGGAAGAAAGGTTGAATGCTTTAGAAGGTCGAAGCTCCTCAGGTTTAAATGCTATTGATTTGTGCCTAGTGCCTGATATCAAGATTCCCGCTAAGTTCAAAGTCCCCAGTTTTGAGAAATACAAGGGTACGACTTGTCCGATGAGTCACATCAAGGCATTTTGCAACAAGATGGCTCCGTATGCAAAAAATGATAAGCTTCTAATGCACTTCTTTCAGGATAGTCTCAGTGGGGCATCCCTTGAATGGTATACACGACTCGAACGAATCCATGTCCGCACATGGGATGAATTAGCAGAGGCTTTTCTCAAGCATTACAAGTACAGCAGTGACATGGCTCCTACTAGACTACAACTCCAAAGTTTAACTCAAAAGGTTGATGAGTCTTTTAAAGAGTATGCACAAAGGTGGAGAGAATTAGCTTCCAGAGTCCAACCTCCTCTTTTGGAACGAGAGCTTGTAGACATGTTCATGAATACTCTGAAAGATCCTTATCTGAACATGATGATTGGGTGTGCTTCCTCCGAATTCTCAAGTTTGGTTGTCGTAGGAGAACGAATTGAAAACGCCTTAAAGATGGGTAAAATCCAAGATATGGCCAATGCTTCCGAATTCACAGAAGAAGAGAAAAGTGAAACAAATGCAATTTCAGAGAATAGAGAAGAAGAACTCCCTGCTTATCCTCAGGTTCATGTTCTTAACTATCACCAAAATTACCAACAAAGGGGTCCACAAAGGCCAAGAAGGCCACCGAGAAACATTGACCTGATTCCTATGACCTACAGTCAACTGCTCTCTCATTTACTCAATGATTCCTTGGTCCAATTAAGGGAGCCTAAGCCTCCTCCAACACCGATTCCTCAAGGATATGACTTAAATGCCAAATGTGAGTACCATTCTGGAGCATCTGGACATTCAACTGAAGATTGTAATATTCTGAAACGCAAAGTCCAAGATCTCATTGACTCCAAAGTGATATCATTCACTCCAAATGGTCTTCACATGAATTGAAGGGTTCCTGGGGCTCCCGCACGAGGGATAAGCAAGACGTACTCTTATTTTGAGCATTGCATCACTCGCATTGCTCGAATCCCTAAAGTAAGACAAAAATTTACAACTCTTGGGTAACTTCGTTGGAGTTTTCTTTTGAAGTAATCTGAGGTGTTTGGAAGGAACGGTAGAAAGTATTCAAGATCAGCAAGTCCAGACGGAGTCAAGCCTCCTAAAAAATGGCAATCAGCAATTCATTTCTGCGTTTTCATTTGTAATTTTCCTTGTTTTGTTAAATGTTTCTTCCATGTAAAACTTGTTTGTTTTTAATGGTAGTAAAAAAATGCACTGCATATGCTAGTTTCGAATCAATCCATTCGTGTTCACTCATATCTTTCTGTCTATCGATATCAAACTCTTGACTAAAGCAAAAAAACATCAAAAGGAGAATAAAATAAAAACGCAAAATCTCTAATTGTGTGCTTTTGAATAAAACCCCGCTGAGGATGTACAGGCATTGTTTCAAATCTCCAAACACCGGAGATATAAGGGAGATAGACCCTCGTTAACCCCTTTGAGACTTGAAGTAGGAGTTTCTTTTCTATACAAAAAAAAATCCCTCACATTTAACCCAGGGGTAGGGTAGCATTCAATTAATCTGATCGAGCATTCAAAATTCATCAGGAGTATGCGTCTAAGGATACGACAATGGTTATCCTTCAAAAGATTGAGAAAAATAAATACCACAATGGTAATCCCTCATGAGGCAGTCACAATCACCTCCCACAAATTGAAGATTCAGGATCACACGACTTGTCAA
This sequence comes from Vicia villosa, assembly GCF_029867415.1. Taxonomy (NCBI): domain Eukaryota; kingdom Viridiplantae; phylum Streptophyta; class Magnoliopsida; order Fabales; family Fabaceae; genus Vicia; species Vicia villosa. The sequence goes on along the minus strand of NC_081186.1, from coordinate 13,352,857 downwards.
AAAAAGATTGAATAAAAAAAAAAGAGCCCGCTAAGTCAACAACTTGAAAGCAGGTGACTTAGGCAAAAAATAAGGCATCCCGCTGGACTCCAAAATAAAATTCAAAAGAATTTGTCCAGGCAAAAGTTAGGGAAACAAAAAAGGCAGAAGCGAAAAACGATGATTACAAAACAAAGATCCTCATCAAAAGAACAAAGTCGTGTGACCAGACACAAAAATTGATAGGTAAATGACTGCCAGGTCCAGAAGACTTCAGTGATTCCTCAATCATCTCAAACTCCTGCTGAAGGATGAATGCTCGTATCGGGTTAAGTTGAATTTAGGACTGGAGAATATCACGAAGAATGGATGGGTTAGGTTAGACTTTGAGCCTTAAATCCTTTGTTTCTAAAAACCGTGAACCAGGCCACGTTACAACCCTTAAAAGACCTAATTGAAGCTAGGTTTATTTCAAGAGCATACTACACCAATTCGCGTAAAACTGACTCCTAGATGTTTACTTACCATTTGCGTTGATATCGATATGACAAATAATTCAAACACTGAATGTCACAACATCGTTTCAATAAACTTTGATCTCGAAGCTAGCATAAGCATTGCATTAGAATTATCATATTCAAAAAGAACATATTTTACTTGTGAATAAAGACTTGACATCAAGGAAGATCAAACAATGAATAACTGTAGAAAAAGTTGATCGATTCCATGAGCCGTTCGCTTCAAAAGGCTGATCACTCTAAGGGGCAAGTTATGAGAAGACTCTATCAGCTGAGAAATCCATTCAAGCTCCCATAAACCTGGGGCAATCGTATCGATAAATCTCTTCAAGCTTCCATTAATCCAGGGCAGTTAAGTCGAGGAATCTCTCTTGGGTTCAACCAATCTGGGGCAGTTAAGTTGAGATTTGACAAATCTCTCCAAGGATCCTTTGGGGCAAATTCCTTCGTAGTTCGTGAATCTTGGGGCACAATCTTCTGAGTTTTATTGCCTTCTCCCCAATCATAGGAGTTTATTTCTCCTGGAATTATGGTTTCTCCCCAAGCACATGAGTTTATTTCTCATGGGAGTTGTTCCACTCTCCCAACCTGGTCTCCTTATCTGAATCTCTCATCCCCAACATGGTGAATCGAGGGAATCTCCTCAAACTCACCATCCCCAAGCAGTTCAAGGTGTAGGGAAAGTCAAATGAAGTCACTTCTTCCCTAACGAAGCTACATTCCAACCCTCAGTGCAGTTTCCAATGATCTTTGGTACTGTAGGGTTTCCAACACTGATTCATATTGGCATCTCAAGACAACGAGCAGCGGACCCCAATGATCCTGCTTCTCTATCTCACCGAGGCCTTTATTTGGCACTTTGCATATAGTTTTCATCGCATATAACATTGCATCCTCAAAAGCGTAGCATATCCATCAAAATGGAGCATTACGCCATAGAAAAGTTCAAACATGCATCAATGCATAAGCCAGTTCGCATGTGCCCAAAAGGTACGAAGTAATATATATCCCCCAGAAGAAGTCTCGTTTTCTCTCTCCAATGTGGATCGGATACAATGTCTTTCTTCGTCAGAATCCTTGTCTCCGAGGTTATTTCCCGTGTGTTGCGTGCAGATTAGAGTGTGAATGAGGGTGGGCATTCAACCCATCTCATTTTTCAATCGTTTGAATAACCATACTTGGTGTGTGGCAATTCGAATAATTGCCACTCTTGAAGAGTTACACCCCGTCTTTGGCCTGAGAGATCAATGTAATTCTTATGCTTCGCAAGCATCAATATCTTCGTGATTCTTTAGCGTTTACCGATGTCTTTTGATCGATTCTAGTCGTCACTAGTCTCCGTGGTCCCTTTCCCCCACGCAAACAGAATTTTCAGGTCCAACCCCGCGTTGTGAGTCATTTGCCTTCCGTTCTGGCAAACCCTTTCAAAACCAGTTCCCGTCCTGGTAACCATCTTTCCAAATCCAGTTCCCGTCCTGGTAATCTTTTTTCAAAACCCAGTTCCCGTCCTGGTAATCATCTTTCCAAAACCCAGTTCCCGTCCTGGTAATCATTTTCCAAACCCAGTTCCCGTCCTGGTAATCACTTTCAAAGCCCAATTCCCGCCTTGGCAAACCTTTTTTTCAAAGCCCAATTCCCGCCTTGGCAAATCTTTTTTCAAAGCCCAATTCCCGCCTTGGCAAACCTTTTTCAAAGTCCAGTCCCCGCCCTGGCAAATCCTTTCCACCATTTTCAACCCTCGCTTACGGTGAAGTCAGTTCCCGCCTGACAACCACCATTCATCCATAATTTCTTACCGTAAAACCAATTCCCAATCCCCAGCAAGTCATTATTCTCTTTCCCCATTCAACCATTACATACCATAAATCCTTACACCAGAAAAGCCAAAAAATTTCTCTTTCCTCAGCAGATGTCAAACAAAAGATAAAGACAATACTTACACCATCTCTTTAGGACAAATTTCTGGTACTTTGATATTTAATCTTCTTCTACCTCAAATGTTCGAAAGGCTAGCGCCAATCTCACCTTCAGGTTTAAGACGATTAAATAGGGGCAGCTGTCATACCCCAAATTTGTCCTACCCTTTAATTTTTAACTGGCTTCTCATTTCACATGCACCTCTTTATTAGGCCATCTAACATTCATACATACATTCATTGATCAAATAACTTTGCATTGGATCAAGGATCTTGGAAGCTAGGGTTTTTGTATGGTCGTTCATGGTGGACTTCTTTCTCTTAAAGCTACAAGGTTTTCCTCTATGAATATTCATCAGAGGCAAGAAAACTATGATTCTTATACACAATGTCTACAATCGTCAATTAATCAGAGATTCATTGGATTTCATGTCGAGGTGTTCTTATGTGCTTCAATACTTTCTTCCTCGAGGATTCTTCGACGCACTATTGTTATGGTAGATTGAAATACCGATGTGAGTCATGGCGTGAGAGATGAACTTGTGGATTCATTTTGATCAGAGAAGTTTGGTTCTCATCATTGTTACTTGTTGCTTGCAATACAAGTTAGAATGGGCTTGAGATGGGAGATAAAGGAGAGGATTGATGTGAACTCATCAATTGAAAGCATTCATTCAAGGGACTACCTAATGTTATGAATTCAAATCGGTGTTCAAATTAATAAGGAATAAAGATGTATGCGTGTTAAGTTTGAAAAAAAGATTCATGTGGATTTCTAGGAATGCAAGTTATTTGGAATTTAAGGTATCCATCACCATTGTTCAAAGTTCCTTCAAAATTGTCAAAATGTCAAGGAAAAATAAATATGTTCATCATCCATTTCCAATACAAACATATTACAGACATCTTTCAAATACATTCAAACACCATCATATTCAAAGTTCCACCGGAATTTCCTTCACCAATTCATTGAAACTTTGTCCATTACAAATGCAAGAAGTTATTACAATCAAAAAGGGACTATAAAAAGTGAAATTACAAGAAGAAAATGCACATTTTGACAAAATTGACCCAGGACCTTTGACCTATGCTATTGACTTCCTAAAGCCTATCATACAGAACTCATGTGATTGAATCTTCAATTCCAAAAGAGCCAATTCTCCTTCAAATTCTTTTCCTTTTCTTCATGAGCTTTTAACATGTCAAAACCTGAAACAAGAAACCGAATGCGCACAGTCATACAAAACAGAATTGAAGCATCAAGTAAAGAAGAACAAATTCTCCTTCAAATTCTTTTCCTTTTCTTCATGAGCTTTTAACATGTCAAAACCTGAAACAAGAAACCGAATGCGCATAGTCATACAAAACAGAATTGAAGCATCAAGTAAAGAAGAACAAATACAGCTTCACATCCTGCAGGAAACCAGACTTCAATCCAATCTATTCACAATCCAAAGCTGACACCACATTTGATTAATCTACACAAAACATGTACACAATACAGTCAACCACACCATTCATTTAAATCAATTCAAAATTTACAAACAGCAGCCCACATATTCCTTTTCAAAACCATACGGTAACCCTGCAAAACAAAGAGTGAACCACAGCCCTGCACACTTGCAAAAACAAAACTCAGTCTCACATCAACATTCCAACCAACTCTCATAACAGAAAACAGATTCATAACTACCTCACACTCCTAACAGATTCAGCTAACCATTTTGTAACAGAAAAATCAGAACCTCACAACATAACAGAATTCATAACTAACTTCTAACAAACTCTCATTTTAGTTACAAGCTTTCAGAACTAACAGAGCTAACTCACAGAAAAATCAGAAGGAACTAGCCTCAAATAACCCTGAATCTTCTATATATATCAGCAGCCACTCTTCATCACCTCTCTTGATTCATTCTTCTTCACCACACCTCTTCAACCTTCACCTCCACCAATCACCGATTCTTCATTCTGAAAACTCTTCCTTCTCTGACTCTCTTCAATCTTCAAACTTCTTCACCCTTTCGATCTCCACCATTCTTGATTCTTCTTCAACACTCTGTTTCCATCTCTATAATCCCCGTCTCCCAACCTATAACAAAAAACAGAAAATTCCATCATCAATCTCCACATAATCCGACCTTCATCTTCATTCCATAAACTTCAAATTTGCAGAAGAGGAAATCGATAACAAAAGAGAAAGAGTCAAGAAAATCGTATAACAGAAAGAAGAGGAAATTCACCTCTACCAAATTTGTAACCAAACTTCAGATTCAAGAACCTCTTCATCATCATCGATTCATTCTTCAATCACGACGAAACAACTTCAATCATCAATAACAAGGAGAACGAGAAAAGTTCCTTCTCTGCACAAAGCACTCTCCGATCCTCCTCTTCAACTCTTCGTAACCGGAGCGTCACTCACGCCGCAACCTCCGCCACGATATCCTTCATGTGACCACGAGTAACCAACGCCGCAACAGTCGTCGGGATTGCTCCGATCGTTAGGCCTCTACCTCTTCTCCGATTGGCATTGGATTTCGTTGTTGAAACCGCGAGTAAGAGAACGGAAAGATAAGACGAGAGTGTGAATAAAGGTGAACGCGCGTGTTTGTTGTTGCTGTGAGGTGGCCGGTGGTTTCGAATGGAGAAGAGAAGGAGGAGACTCCGCCGCGCTTTCATGAGATGAGGGAGAAGAAGCTCCTCAGAATCTAATGCGTCACAAGTTGGGTAACCCTAAAATCCCATTCCGATTTATTTTTTATTTTTTATTTTTTTTAATTAATGTATTAATTGACATAAGGTTCTAAGTAACCATAAAGTCTGAATTAATGTAGATTAATGTGAGATTATGAGGATTAATTGCAATTAATTGGATAATAATTAGAACGTTAATGCAGAATATATGGTAGAATTAACTTGAACAAATTCTGAATTTGGACCAACACCCTGGGCCACGATTTACTATTGCATCACCCCCTCTGGGCCCATAACACCCTTTTTCGTTGCAAACAAAACTCTAAACAAAAAAAAACAACTTTGGGCCGTTATTCACTGGGCTTGCGCCTGTTTTACTAATTCTACGACAATATTCAATTCACACCCCCCTGGATCCTTATTATTTTCATGCTAGACTTTAGGTTTTTAATTATTTTTACAATACATTTCTTAGATAATAAAAGAGACAATAAAATCAATAGAAAATGTCTTGGTTAGTTTTTAGATCTTTTTTAGGAATTAATCTTGGTCCCTTTAATTGTTAATTTTCCACATAAAAACTCATAAAAATAATAGTTTTTTTTGGTCAATTTGGTACTAATGTTTGAATTGTTTCCTTTATTCTTTCGTATCATTTCCATGATCTTTGTATGATTTTGTTGCTTAGTTTTTGGCCATATTTTGGGGCCTATTTTGTTAACACCTCTTGTATTCTCCTTTTAGAATTTAGTCACCATGTTAACATTAGATTTAGACTAGAATCACAACTTAGATTAGAATTTAGAATTAGTTCCCTTCCTCCATTCTTTTTCTTTTCAACTTTTAAAATACTTAATAAATACTGATAAGGATCATACCGTTTTTCTGTTCGTAGTAGGAAAGAAATGATTGGGGCGTAGGCCCCGATGTATGTTCTTTCCTACTTAGCGGAGAAGAAATGATTGAGGTGTGAAGCCTCGATGTATTTCTTAACCGTTATTTAGAGAAACGATTGTGGCGTAGGCCTCGATGTGCATTCTCTAAATATTCACAAAAGAACTCCTTTTTGTACTTCCTTTACTTAGCGGAGAAGAAATGATTGAGGTGTGAAGCCTCGATGTATTTCTTAACCGTTATTTAGAGAAACGATTGTGGCGTAGGCCTCGATGTGCGTTCTCTAAATATGCAAAACAAAACTCTTTTTGGTATGATCTAAGTCACAAAGTTAAAATCCCCATAAAAAAACACCAATCAAAAACACATAAAACACTAATAAATGGTCATATTTAAAACAAAGTAAGGAAATGATGCGAAGCCTTGTAGTAGGTCTTCGTCATCATGGAATTACCCTAAAAGACACAAACCAATCATTTCTTTTTCTTTTGCCTCGTTGGCACCTAAGGGCACCGTTATTTCCGCTCGTACGCATCGTAGGCGATCCCTTATTTAAGAGCGTGAACGTTAACTCCGCCCAACTAAAAAACACAAAAACAAACAGAAAATCGTGAGCCGAGCTACGGTAACTCTGATTCCTGAAAAGGATACGTAGGCAGCGGGGTAGGGCCCGTGCGAGTACAATTCTTTATTTTCCCTACATTTTGCATTCATTCACATGTAGACATAGACATAGTTATACACCCTTTAGATAGAAACAAACATAGGTGGATACCATCGAGTACGATGGGCGCGAGGGGTGCTAATACCTTCCCCTCGCGTAACCGACTCCCGTACCTAGATTCTCTGGTCGCGAGACCTTGTTCTTACCCTTTGTTAGGTTTTCTGATATTCCTTTCCCTTATGGGATAAATATATTGGTGGTGACTCTGTTCATTTTTCGCGAGCGTGCGACAATCGGCATGCCAGTCTGAGTCAAAGTTTCAACATTCTCAACAGATCCGTCCTTGACCTGCTGGAACAAGTTGAAGAGGATCGACCTCAAGGGTTCCAAAGAGGAAGAGGAAGACGGGGCAGACGTTAGCGAGCATTGCATCTCATTAGCTCATCTCATTGCATTGCATCTCATTTATATCATGTTATTGCCTTTTTTATTACTTGAACTTAAGCTTGGTTTGTACTTTTAAATATGTTTAGATATTATGTTCTACTTCTCTACTATTATGTTATGTAAGATATCGTTTTGTTAAGATTATTATGTTATTTTCTTCTACTATTCTCCCGTTGTCTATCTTTTGATGTTGTCAAAGGGGAGATGAGTTGAGCGTACGGGGGAGCTTACGCATACAAGTCCGGGAGAGCTTTCGTCATTTAATCAAATGTTTGCCATCATAAAAAAGGGGGAGTATGTAAGTACAAGACTATACTCACCAAGGAGTTTTCGATTCATGGCAAACATCATAAGTGAACAAATACAAAAGCACAAGTGAATGACTCAAGGAAAAGCAAGTTTTGGCTATCTAAGACACTGTAGGTCGACCTACCATGTGCCCAGGCCAACCTGTAAAGCTTCAGTTACTCAGCATATGGTTTTGCATCAGTTAGGTCGACCCAGCTAATGATTAGGTCGACTCAAACTAAAGCAAACAATGAAAATTCACTTATGTTTCTGTTAGGTCGACTCACCCACGCTGCTAGGTCGACCTAGACTGAAGAAAAATCCCAAGAACGTGTTTCAACTGATCTTAGGCCGACCCAAACCCCCAACAGGTCGACCCAACTGGCAACAATTAAAACTTGGTTTAATCACCTCCATTTAGGTCGACCTAATCAATGAAGTAGGTCAACCTATCTCCTCAAAAATTGCCAAATTGTATGTTTGCTCTGCATCAACGTACCAGCTCCTATATATATATATATATATCTTTTTCGGTTAATTATTCATTTCAACACTAACAACTGAAAGATACACAAAGTCTTCTCATCTTCGTTCTTCTTCTCAACTCCAACACAAATACACACAATCATTCTTGCGTTGAGAGTTTGAGATTAAGATCGATAACGTCCATGGAACGGAATTGAAGATTCCTAGTGGGTGAAGTTTTGTGGGGTTTTTGGTGAATAAAATCTGTGGATTTTGTCCTCCAAGATTGGTGAATTTTGGGGGGTTTTATCAAGAGACTTCATCAAAGATTCAGCTGAGTGTGAAGATTGAAGAACAAGGGTTCAGGCAATTCAAAACACTGCAGAAAGGGAATCAAAGTGAAGCTCTTGGAAGACACTTGATCTGGCTCAAGATCAAGGGGAAGAAGATTCAAAGGATCAACATATTGGGTTTATCATTATCGCTTTGTTATCTTCTTTGTATAAACTGTTTTCAAACATAATGAAAGACATCCAAATTCCCGTTTGGAATTGGGGGCAGATGTAGTTGTAGCGAGGAAGATCGATGAACTGCCTGAACAAATATCGTGTTCTTATCGCTTTTATCTTTTCATTTACGTTTCTCTTAATTCTGGTTATAATTGCAAATTGATCAAAGGTTCAAGTGTTAAACTTGTGTGATAAGATTCTGCACAAACATCACAAGTCACCACACATTGAATCATAATCAATTTGGACATTATTACCAAGTGTTTGCTATATTGCTTCAACCATTATCAAGTCATTGCAAACAAAGTTAATCAAGCAAGTAGTCAAACGATTTACATTAGCTTAACTGATTGATTCTCTGAGCGGTCTTTTCATCGTTAACTCTTAACATTTTGTGGTTTAAACACATATCCGATTCTTTCAATAGTGGTTCGGAATAGACGCGAGTCGATTCCGAAACGCTTTCGCCTAAACTTGAAATAAATCCGAAAAATTCTGAGGCATCTATTCACCCCCCTCTAGATCCTTAAGCCTAGCGTCTACCATAAAGTCCTATGCTATTACAATAAACACCTGCGGGGAAAAGGAAATAAAAGCAAAAAATAAGAGAGATGAATAATTAATTTAATTATCTTGAGTCTTGATCTTCCTCGAACCCTTGATCAGCTATGAAAATTAAAAGGAAAATAATAGAGGTGAGTGTAGGAGAGATTCATTGACTATTTGAAACAAACCCTATTTTGGACAAAAGACAAAATAAGAATTAAAATGATATTTAAACAAAAAAGGGTTAGAAGTTAGCTTTTTGATCTTGGTCAATCCTGAAAATTAGCCATGAAGAAGAAAAATGCGTTAGTGCATTAAAGTTCTCAACAATTATAACGTGGCAGATCAAAAATTAAAACAGTAATAATTGAGGCAAAAAAAAAGGGTAAGGCAAAAACAAACCCTGAAAGAGGACAGAAGTTAATTATGGTTTAATAGAAAAATATGTAAAAAAAACCTAGACTAAGGTTAATGAACAACAGCTACCAATAACAGTGATTAGTGATCATGATAAAATCAGGGTTTTAAGGCATAAAACATTTAATTAGCCCAAAAATAACTATTAACTAAAAACCTTAATTTAATTATTATTATAAAAGAAATTTTGATATTATGAAAAAAATCGAGTTATCGATTAAATAATTACCACAATATAATATTACTTTATTAATGGAAAAACAAATTTTAGAAAAAAAAGAAATTAAAAAAAATAAAGAAAAGAAACAATTATTAAATGGAATTTAAAAAAAAAAGAAAGGAAAAAGAATTAATTAAGAGACTTAGCTCTGGATCAGGTATGGTGCAACTCTGAGTGTCCATGGTGTTCCATCACTTCTTTGCACGTTGGATCTAGTATTGAGAAGATCTGGTGGCTGGTATTTGAGGGTGCGTTGCGGACCTCCATGGAGCGTTCTCACTGGATCTGTAAAGAAGAAAGGAAAATAAAAATATTTGTCATACCCAGGGGTCGAACTAGTGACCCCAAGGTTACCACATGAGGAATAACCACTCCTGCTGCACACATTTGTTGTTAATATATTGACTTGTGGTTAATAAATATGTAAAATGAAAAATAATAAACAGGGAATTCAAACGGTCCATGCTGGGACCCACGCGTGCTGGATGGACCAATCGGGATAGGGGAGAGAGACATATTTTGTTGACTGGCCTATGGAAGAGAGCCACGCGCCGAGGGGATTCAAATATATTAACCGTCCAATGACGAGGATCCACATGGATTCCACTACCTTCATCATCATCTTCAACCTGGTTTCCTGCGGATTTTTTCAGGGAATATTTCCTTCGAATTCCTGTAAAATTAAAACTCATAGCAAGACATGTTAAGCAATCACAAATAAAACCCAAATCACCTAATTGATACAAGGCGAGTTCCTTGGCGCAATTATCTTGAGCCATGGTGGCCTGTATCCTGCAATCCGAAGCAACTCACTTTCTTGCCCTAACAATGGCATCTCCTCGTTCCAGCCTTAAAACTTGCAAACGATGACTCTAATGTACTCTAAACATCATAACAAACACAACAGTATGCATAGAAATTATTTATATTGCGTAAATTAAAGGTTTGAACTTTGAAAAGGAAAACGCAAACCATGGTGACCACAAGGTTGCTGATCGTGCTTTAGGCTTCACGAATGGTAAGATTATGTTCCTGAGACCCTCAGAATGATGATTAATCACTTGAATTCGAATGGAGATCGCTGGAAAAAGTTTGTGGCCGTGCCCTATTTTTTTGAAGTTTTTGAAGCTTGGTTAGGGTTATTTGAGTTGCAATTTTTTCGTCCCCTTGCCTTTGGTAATGTTGTCTTTATATAAAGGATGAAATTAGGTCAAGTAACATGGAGAAAATATCTTGCTTTCATGAAGAGAATATTTGATTTGCAATTTGCATGCAAAATTTCTATTTTTGAACTCCATCTATTTCATGCACTTTCTTCATATTTTATTGGCCCGATCAAGCTTGGATCAGATTAAATCAGGGAGAACATTGATCATAAAATTATTTTATGATTTTACTTGATTTTATTTGAATTTAATTGATTAAAATCAAATATCAATGAAAAAATATCATAATAGTAATATTATTTGACTAATGGCCTTCCCTTGGGCTCAAAATTTTGTGGATGATTCAAAATATTAAAGCCCAATACTCAAAAAATTAAAATCCTTCTCTTTGCCCTTTTGCATTTTCTCAAAAATAGTCTAACTTGTGCAAGCCATAACTCCTCCAATTCTTGTCATATGGAGACGTTCTAGGACTTTCTGGAAAGCCTAAAGAGTCCTCTAAAAGTTCCTTTTGGTTTCACCTCAATTGAATCTTCCATGTTCAAGTTATGAGCTTTTGAAAAAGATGACTTTTTGTTGACCTTTTGGAGGACCTGTAATGTTTTGACTTATATCTTCCAAATGGTGAATTTCCGGCCTTGGCTTGTCAGAGACAAATTTGTAGATAATTCAATTTCCTTCAAAATGAGCTTTGGATGGAGAATTTATGATGTTCTATGTGAAAGTTATGGTTGGTCAAAGTTGGGTTGACTTTCTTCTTAAAAACCCTAATTTAGAAACTTTTGAAATTGTTGATTTCTGATCTTTCCTTGATGAACCATGATCAATCCTTGATCAAATGGTTAATGATAATTCAAAATAAGGATGTTGACAAAAAATCAGGAGTTTTGACTTTACTTTTACCATAGTTTGACTTTTAGGTCAACCAATCGATTATTGATCGTTTGGGCCATTGGGTGAGCAATCTTTTGAATCAGAGCTTGAAAATTGGCATGAGGATCCTTTGAGGCATATGAGAGACCATGGGTTCCATTTGAGGCCTTTACTTATCCTTTTTCACTAAGAAATTCAAAACCCTAGCTTAGAAAATCATTGTTTAGGAAAGTGTGCCTTTGAGTCTTGAGTCTTGGTATGAGCTTGGGAAATAAAATGAGATGGGCAAATTTTGGGGTATGACAGCTGCCCCTGTTCAATCTTCTTATATATGAAGATGTAGATTGGCGTGTGTGCCTGTTGGAATCTGAAGGTAGAAGAGGATTGAACACTAGAATACCAAGAAATTTGTCCTTGCTGATGATGAAAGGAATTTTCGGAGATGGGCTTGAAGATGTCATCCAGGCAGAGTGTTGTCGGAGATGGGCTTAAAGATGCCATCTAGGCCTTGAGAGAAACTTTATTGGAGATGGGCTTAAAGATGTCATCCAGCTTGATAGACTTGAGAGTCAGAATACGTCGTACGTTAAATCGTATCTGAAGGATATACTTGGGATGAGTCGTACGTTAGACTGAAAGATGGGTCGTGCGTTAGACTAAAGGATGGGTCGTACGTTAGACCGGATCCAATTGCATCGGTAGATGTCTGGAAAGCCGTGCGTTAGGCTGAAGGATGGGTCGTGCGTTAGACCGGATCTAATTTGCATCGGCAGATGTCTGGAAAGCCATGCGTTAGGCTGAAGATGAGTCGTGCGTTAGACTGAATCCAATTTGCATCGGTAGATGTCTGGAAATCCATGCGTTAGGCTGAAGGATGAGTCGTGCGTTAGACTGAATCCAATTTGCATCGGTAGATGTCTGGAAAGCCGTGTGTTAGGCTGAATGATGAGTCGTGCGTTAGACTGAATCCAATTTGCATCGGTAGATGTCTGGAAAGCCGTGCGTTAGGCTGAAGGATGATTCGTGCATTAGACTGAATCCAATTTGCATCGGTAGATGTCCTGAAATCCGTGCGTTAGGCTGAAGGATGAGTCGTGCGTTAGACTGAATCCAATTTATTGTCAGAAAGAGCCGTGCGTTAGGCTTTGCCTTTTAATGGATTTCAGATTTGAATTATTGTGTTTTGACTATCTCTATAATGTACCTGTAAGAGAATATTCACTTTGTAACAATGTCAGTTTTATGCAATGTTTATGATGCATGTAATGAGATGAAGTTCTCAAAAATAAATGGGGAACTTGGTATGTTATGCATGAATTATAATTGTATGCAATGTATGAATATGTTTATGATATATGATGTATGACTATGATTCATGCTATATGGAGTATCTTGACTGAGTAAATAAATCTCTATGTCTTTGTGACTTTGACGTCTGGTCTGGTTTTGAAGAAGTAAGTTGGGGATTTATGATTTCTGCTTAGGGATGAGAGCCATTTGAATGATTGATCCTTGATGTACCCTGACCGGGGATAAGAGAGATGAATAACCCTATTTGGAGAAGAGAAAAGTGTCAGGGAACCGGCAGTGTCAAAGATGTGAACTCCGTTGAGGAACTAAGTCTTTGTTGGGACGAGAACGTTTGAAGATATCTTCTTTAACGATTACTCTGTGGGGATATGATCCCGTGAAACCGGCTCTGTGGGAAGGCATGAACGCTTTGAATATTGCCCCCAGTGATTTATAGCTCTTGCTATTCTTGGACTTATATTGATTAGGACACACCACTGAGTATTGATCGAGATGTCAAACTGGACTTGCATAGATTTGCCCCTGCTAGTAGGGAATTTGAAGAGATTCGCCTTGCGAGGACCTTATGAGATGTGTACCATGGGTGACATGCCCCTAGTACTTAGTATGATACCCCTGACTGATCAGGAAGTAGCTTCAGACCCCCTTGGGTGCATGCCCCTGATTGTTGATGCTTTTGAGTGGTTCTTTGAATCTTGACCTGATTGCCCCAGATTGATCTGGAAATAGTTTGAAACCCACTTGGGATGTATGCCTTTGACTGTTTGGAATTTGAGAGATTCTTGGAATCTTGACTTGATTGCCCCAGATTGATCGGGAAATAGTTTGAAACCCACTTGGGATGTATGCCTTTAATTGTTTGGCATTTGAGAGATTCTTGGAATCTTGACTTGATTGCCCCAGATTGATTGGGCAAAACGTGCCATGCCTCTTGTATACGTAGGAGACATTGCTTCTTGGAGTAATCTTTGTCGGTCGGGATAACTTTGAGTCATTAGTCATACCCTGTGCAAATTCTTTCTGTCGCTAACATTTGAAATTATGTAGCAGAATGTGTTTAATAATGAATTCATGAGATGCAATGCATACGTCTGTCTTGAGTTTTTTTTGAAAAACAGTTAAAACAGGAGATGTAAAAGCGTGATATTTGTAAAATCGTGATATTTGTAAAAACGTGATGTTTGTAAAAACGAAATATCAACTCAGCATTTGTGGTAAACCTTAAGGAGCCGGGATACCTTTTGGTGACAGTATGCTTTCGAACTAACCACACTTCAGTTAGGACTTTCAAGGGTTGTAACGTGGCTTGGTTCACGGTTTTAAGAAACAAGGGATAATGGCTCAAAATTTATTTATACCCCTCCCAATCTTCGTGATGTTCTTTGATCCTATGCTCAGTTAACTTTTGCGTTTCAGCTTTAGCAAAGCTTGAAGTATTAACATTGATATTTGATGGTGGTTGAAGCACCAGAAGTTTATTTGGACAGTCAGTCATCCTTCTTTGTAATTCTTTTTTCTTTGGTCGAGGATTTGTAGTGACCTCCTTTTTTAATTTGATTTTTGTTATCCCTAACTTTTGCCTGAACTGCTTATTTTGTGATTACAGTCAGAGGGATGTTTCGACTTTTCGATAAGTCTCCTTAGGTTTTGACTTAACAGCTTTTTCTTTTTGGTGGATATTGACTGCATGACTTACTGGTTGCGGGAACGCATCATTATTTGTATAAACAACTGCAAGTACAATCGAGTTAACTGAGTAACTACCCTGCCCCAGGTTGTAATTAAGGGTTTAACTTTTATGAGAAAGAAACTTCTACTTCTTAGGCTCAAAGGGGTTGACGAGGGATTAACATCCTTATATCTCCACTGTTTGGGAATTGAAATAATGCCTGTACATCGTCAACATAGTTTGTTCAAAAGCATACTGTATGAGGTTGCAGTATCATTTTCGTCATCCTCCCTCAAAAGGCATACAACTTTAGCAGGAGTCGAGTATCACAAAACATATGCAAAGTAAAGACGTAGTTTAAAATGAGTGATAGCGAAATAATTTGTTTAAGACAGACATATGCAATGCAATGATGATGATTACTAAAACAGATAATGTCTATCATGAGTCAAATGTTAAAACAAACAGAAAAGAGACTTGCGAATGAAAGTAGATCCAATGATCCAAAAGTTCGTCCGTGTAGACGTCAATCAGTCTTGTCATGACTAGGCATAGGAGCGGTGATCACAACAGGAGTTTCAGGAGGGTTGAATTTGATTTCTCCGTCATTGATCAGATCTTGAATCTTATTCTTCAATGTCCAGTAATTGTTTGTGTGATGTCCAGGACTGTTGGAATGGTACGCGCACCTCTCATTGAGTTTATTGGCAGGAGTGGAGGTGTTACAATTCTTAGGAGCATCCCTCAGAGTATTCGATCTGATCTTCAACAGATGTTGTACCGCTTGAGCCGACGACATATTGATCTTGGTGAATTGACTCTTAGGTACGTATGGCTTACGTTGTTATTGTGGAACTGATGTAGAGATCAGAACTGCCCCCACAAATTAATTGCGTTCATTAATGCCTTTCTGGTTATGCACAACATCAGTCATAGGAGGTCCCTCAGGTGAATTGAAATCAATGATTTTGTCATCGATTAAATCTTGGATCTTATGCTTCAATGGTCCACAATCTTCTGTATCACGCCCAAGACTATTCAACTGATAAGCACATCTTGCATTGTACTTGTACCCAAGAGCAGGATTGGCAGGACTTGAATATGGAGGCAATAGGATTATCAAGTTCTGATTGTGCAGTTGTTGTAGAATTTGAGACAATGGCATGTGTAATGGAGTAAACTTTGCCGCATATGCTGATCCTTTTCTTCTGGGTTAACAAGGTTTTTCAACTCGTCTTTCCCCTTGACCAAGTTCAGAATCAAAACTTGGAACCGGATATTCTGAGCCTGAAGATTTTTGAGTGATTGTTCGAGATCCATTTATGCTGAAATAAACAGCGAGAGAGAGTGGGAAGCCTATTGCGGGAACCTGTTATGCAATGTTTATGAATGTAGATGCAATATTTTCAAATATCTTTAGGAAATTTACTTTGCAACATTAGGAAATGATTGGTCACCACTTCGTCTGAAGAATATTGATCTGTGTCTTTAAATGTCCTTCTTTGAGAATCAAGCTCACCATATTGAGTGGGTCATCGCCTCTGATTCGGGATACTTCTAAATTTGAATGTACATGGCTAGAGGAAAATAAATCCTCTAGCCCCTTGATAAGTGCTGATCCTTTGAATTGGAAGGTATGTGGCTAGAGGAAAATAAATCCTCTTGCCCCTTGATGAGAATTTAGTCCTTGATAAGAGCACCTGAAATTGTGCGCCCTAAATCCCTAAGATCCTTGCAAGGGTTAGTTAGCATGCTATGTTATGATGTCGTGATGTCATGATGTTATGAGAATGTAATACAATAGGTAAAACATAAGGTAATAAGGACGAAATGTCCTACAAGCAAATCCTACAAGGAAATAGAAGGGTTAGTAGCACACACAAGCAAGTCACACAAGTGTCCTTAGGTTTAGAGGCTTGCATGAAGTTCGTAGGTAAGTACCTTTCCCACTGAAGTTAAGTTGGTTCAACCTGTCCTATATAAAGACCAGGTTCTAGGGAGCTCATATCATTGACCTTTCTCGAAGGCGCTTATCTCAGTTCAGCAATCGAATCGCCGACCAAAAATGTCCTGAAAGTCCAGTCCATATGAGTGTAGCTTCGAGTATCAACCAACTTCAGTTGGAACCAAACCCATCCATCTCGCTACTTTCTAATAGGCCAAAGTCAAGTTCAACTAGGGTTCTAGGGGCAAATTAGTGCTTAATGACACCACGCAGTAGCCAAGTGTTTCCCTAAGTCGGATCCCAAGGAACACCAGGACAAACCAATGTGTCACACTAACAATGGCCACCATATCAACCACATCAGTATATGCTGTGCAGTCTCCTTAGTCTCGTGCCATTTACCTAAGGTACTCAGATCCGGGTTAGGATCTTTCACACAAGTAAACCCAAACAGGCCCACAAATATAAAGCAAACAAATCAAACAATTTTTAAAGTGAATCCTAAACTTTAAGGTAACCCCTCTTTTAATCGAAATTCCCCAGCAGAGTCGCCAGTTCTGTAATACGGTGAACTGACTTTATTTGAAATGTTGCGGATAGCAAGAGTCGCCACCGACTTTTATTTTATCCAATTTAAAGAAAGGCTAAAAGAAAAGAAAAAACCTTTTTGAAAGAGATTGAGTTCGGGGGGTAAGTTATACAAAGGGAAGGTGTAAGGCACCCTTTGCATCCATGGTTATCCATGGGCTCTTAATTCCTTAGCTTCACTTGTTTGTTTGAAAAGTTTGAAGTGTCGTGTGTGAATAGAAATTTGAATAAGAACTTTAGCTTGTAAATAAGCGTAGTCTTTTTGAAAAGATTCTTTGAAAATTAGTGGGAAAAAGAATTTTAATTTGAAAAAGAGCAAGCAATTAAAAAGCGATTACCCTAAGTTTTAAAATTCGTTCTTTTAGCTTTTCGGGCGAAAGGGTCTATCCATACCATGAGAGGGCAGGAAGTCTTTCAATTGGATATTTAAGGGTCATCGAGAAAAGTATCGTTCGCCATAAGACTGTCCCTGCCATAAAGAGGGCAGGTAGTCTAAGGGAAGGATATAATAGTCATTTAATATTGTTAGGCATCATGCGAGGATAACTTAGCAATAGGGACAATCATTCTATTTTACCGAGGCAACCTTGAGGGAGTTTCAATAACTTTAAAGGCAACATTTGCTTTAGGTATCCTCGGAATCGAGGGACTTTGACTATTTTAAGGCATTATCAACAAGGCAACAAGGAAACAGTAATAAGGCAACAAGGCAACCAGAGGGATTACCCTAAAGGTGTGTGGGTGCACAATCACGTGGTTAACTTCGATGATATTTATCTTATACAGTTAGCGATTCTATGTTCAATTCATGGTTTATCACTCCCTAAGATTACTAACCACGCATTTTAAAATTGCAGAAATTAAAGGCAGAAAAATATAAAGTCCTACGCTATTACAATAAACACCTGCGGGGAAAGGGAAATAAAAGAAGAAAATAAGAGAGATGAATAATTAATTTAATTATCTTGAGTCTTGATCTTCCTCGAACCCTTGATCAGCTCTGAAAACCCTGATTCCAGAAAGCCCCCAGAAATGATAATGCCACAGGATTAGACCTCAGATCCCTATATTTTGGTCAGGAACTCCTTATCAGAAGCCTCTTTCTTATCACCTCTTGGAACAATAACCAGGATATGAATGCATGAATTGGGCCATGACCTACATGATGTATGCATATGGATTGTAAGCCCGATAAATAAGGGTAGGACAAATTTGGGGTATGACAGCTGCCCCTATTTAATCGTCTTAAACCTGAAGGTGAGATTGACGCTAGCCTTTCGAACATTCGAGGTAGAAGAAGATTAAATATCCAAGTGCTAGAAATTTATCCTAAAGAGAAGATGGTGTAAATGTTATCTTTATTTTTTTTATATCTGCTGGCGAAAGAGAATTTCGTGTTTTTTCTTTTTTCTGGTGGAAAAATTTATGGTGAGTAATGGTTGAATGGTGATAGCTTGTAAAGTGGTAATGGTGCCAATACAGGGTTTTCCAAGAGGAAGGTTGTATGAAACAATGACTGAAAAGATAAGATCTCGTAACGATCTATGACTCAACACCGACTCGACACCAGGAGAAGACCTATGGGCAATCTTCGGAACTGAAAGAAAAAGATCTCGTGCGATCTATGACTCAACATTGATTCGAAACTAGGGTAAGATCACCGGACCTACGACCCACAAAAGTTGAAAAAGGATAAACATCAACAATGAGGCTAGAGAAGGAGAATATTATCAATAACACTGAGGTTGGGAAAGGAAAGGCATCAACACTGAGGTTGGGAAAGGAAAGGCATCGACACTGAGGTCGGGGAAGGAATGATAGACATCAACACTGAGGTTAGACAAGGAAAGGATTAACGTCAACACTGAGGCTGGGGAAGAAAAGGATTAACATCAACACTAAGGCTGGGGAAGGAAAGGATTAACGTTAACACTGAGGCTGGGAAAGGAAAGGCATCAACACTGAGGCTGGGAAAGGAAAGGCATCGACACTGAGGTCGGGGGAGAAAAGGCATCGACACTGAGGTCTGGGAAGAAAAACGATAAACATCAACACTGAGGTTGGAGGACATCAACATTGAGGTTGGATAGAGAAATGACAAACATCAACACTGAGGTTTGGAATGACGATTGACATCGACACTGAGGTCAGTGAAGGAAGGGGTAGACATCAACACATAGGTTGGACAAGAAATGATAGGCATCAACACTGAGGTTGGAAAAGGAAAGGATTAACATCACTGGGGATTGGGAATCGGTTTTGAAATGGTTTGCCAGGACGGAAACTGGGCTTTGAAAGGGTTTGTCAGGATGTGAACTGGGCTTTGAAATGGTTCAGAGGTCGGAAGGCAAAGGACCCTCAACGCGGGGGATTGGATCCGAAAAGGTCGTCCACATAAAGGGAAATAACCACAGAGACTAGTGACGACTAGACTCGATCAAGAGACATCGGTAGACACTAATGAATCACGAAGATATTGATGCTTGCGAAGCATAAGAATTACACTAATCCCTCAGGCCAAGGGCGGGGTGTAACTCTCCAAGAGCGGCAATTTATTCGAATTGCCACACACCAAGTATGGTTATTCAAACGATTGAAAAATGAGATGGGTTGAATGCCCACCCTCATTCACACTCTAATCTACACACAGTATACGGGAAATAACCACGACAAGACTAGTAACGACTAGACTCGACAAGAAGATGGAAGTAACCACTGGAAATTACGAAGATATCGATGCTTGCGAAGCATAAGAATTACATTAATCCCTCAGGCCAAAAGGCGGGGTGTAACTCTTCAAGAGCGGCAATCATTTGAATTGCCACACACCAAGTATGGTTATTCAAACGATTGAAAAATGATATGGGTTGAATGCCCACCCTCATTCACACTCTAATCTGCACGCAGCATACGGGAAATAACCTTGGAGACAACGATTCTGACAAAGAAATACATTGTATCCGATCCACATTAGAGAGATAATATGAGACTTCTTCTGGGGATATATATTACTTCGTGCCTTCTGGGCACATACAAACTGGCTTATGCATTGATGCATGTTTGAATTTTTCAATGGCGTAATGCTCCATTTTGATGGACATGCTACGCTTTTGAGGATGCAATGTTATATGCAATGAACTATATGTGGAGTGTTAAATAAAGGCATTAGTGAGGTAAACACCATGGAGAATCCCCTTAGTGTTAAGAATTCTTTAGAGATGCCAATAGATGTTGGACTTTGACTTGTAAAATGCACCTTCTGGTTGTTGACTTGAAGAATAACTTCTGACTTTTCACCATGTGCCACTGCTTGGAGGATTTTCAACTTGAGGAGATTCCCTCGATTCCTCATGTCGGGGATGAGAGATCCAGGTAAGGAGCCTTGGTTAGGGAAGTAGAACAACTCCTAGGAGAAATAAACTCCCATGCTCGAGGGATGGAACAAACTCTCAGGAGAAATAACTCCTGTGCTTGGAGAGAGAATAAGTTTCCAGGAAAAATCCGATGACCGGGGAGAGACAAGATAACTTAAAAGATTGTGCCCCAAGCTTCATGACCTACGAAGGAATTCTCCCTAAAGGATCCTTGGAGAGATTTGTCGAATGTCGACGTAACTGCCCCAGATTAGTTGAACTCAAGAGAGATTCCTTGACGTGATTGCCCCAGATTGATCAAAGCTTGAAGACATTTATTGACATGATTGCCCCAGATATGCTGAATTTGAGAGGTCGAACCTCGATTCAATTTCCCCTGATTAGGTACATCTTACTAGAATCCTCAAGCTTTCATTTTTTTTTAAGTCAAAAAAACATGGAAATAACTTAACCCCGCTCAACGGGGTCTTCAAACTCTTCTCCTCAGGGTAATCAAAGAAAGCATTAACTGTTCATGCCCAACGGAGTTTTTAGAGAACCTGCCCCTTGATGGTCAACATTTGAAATGGTTAGCTTTTACTCCTCGGAGTTCTCAAGTCTCTTGTACTTGGACATGATCAAGTTACTCACTGATTCTCATCATGGTAACTTCCTTGATGTTAAGCACATATTTTGTATGCAAAAGAATGTTAATTCTAAGAATGATAATTCTAATGCAAAACCAATGTTAGTCTTGAAGTTTAAAGAAAATTTTATTGAAGTGAGGTGGCGACCTCTTGTGAACGAGTCACTAGTTGACACAACCTCGATTTTCTCATGCGAAAGATAATGCAAGCATACGATACCAACATAGATATGTGTCACGCTTCATTGGGAGTCAGGTAAACACTATCTGATCGGATTGCGCTTTCAAAATAAACCCTACTTCAATTAGGACTTTTAAGGGTTGTAACTTGGCCGTGTTCACGGTTTTCAAAAAACAAAGGATTTTTAGGCTCAAAATTATTTGGTACCCACCCCCTTCATGATGTTCTCCATTCCTAGGTTCAATTAACTCAACATGAGTGCTCATCCCTCACAAGGAAATTTGAAATGGTTGAAGAATCAATTAGGTTTTTTGGACATGGCCGTCACTCACTTTCTTATTCTTCTAATTGATTATCACACGACTTTGTTTTTTTTCCTTTTTTTTCATCTTCCATTCTCATTACCTTTTCCCCTTTTTTTTTCTTTTTTTTTTATGAAGTCGCGTGATCCTACGTTGTCTCTGATTTGTTGGGAGTGATTGTGACTGCCTGAATTCTTGGTAGATGAAGAATTACCATTGTGGTATCGTCATCTTTTGACCTCTTGACGGAATAAGGATAACCATTGTGATTTTGACATTCCTCAACCTTTTGAAGGATAACCATTGTTATATGCTACCCTTGATGAGTTTTGAACGCTCAATCAAGTTAAATGAACACTACCTTGCCCCAGGGTTAAAATTAATGGTTTTTTCTGAACAGAAAAGAAACTCCTACTTCAAGGCTCAAAGGGGTTAACGAGGGTCTATCTCCCTTATATCTCCAGTGTTTGGGGATTTGAAATAATGCCTGTACATCCTCAGTAGGGTTTTATTCAAAAGCACACAATTGGAGATTTTGCATTTTTATTTTTCATCATTCTCCCTCAGTTTTTTGCCTAAGCAAGCAATTAGTAAAGTTGGTATCGTAATGCCAAAAACATTTTATGAGTGAAAACGAATGGATTTCTTCAAGACAAACATAAATAGTGTATTATGATTTTCATTCAGAAATTAACAAGTTTTTACATGCTAGCAATGCTTAAACAAACAATGAAATGTTACAAATGAGAATGCAATGAAGAACTGAATGGCCGCCATTGTTGAGGAGACTTGACTCCGTCTGGACTTATTGCTCTTGAATACTTTCTGCAGTTTTGATACCTCATAGGGACTTCGATTTATGCATGAACCTCTTGGAGTGAATGACACACAATCCTCAATAGAAAGGCTTTGCACTCCAGCATGGTAGTCACTTAGCATTATCATGTGTTCCTTCCAAACACTTCAGATTACTTCAAAAGAGAACTCCAACAAAGATACGCAGGAGTTGTAAATTTTTGCCTTACTTTAGGGATTCGAGCAATGCGAGTGGTGCAATGCTCAAGATAAGAGTACGTCTTGCTTATCCCTCAATCGGGAGTCCCAAGTATTGTTGCTAGAGTAGTATTCGCCATCATAAATGGAAAAAACCTTGTATGGTCATCAAACTCAAGAGCTATATGTGGTGAAGAAGACTCAATACACGAATCTTAACCAACTGAAATTTCGACAAATGGGGAAGCAACTTGAGAATGAGGAGCGTTATGTAGAACACTCTTGATTACCACACGGAAAAATATTCTAGCGAAGTTGCGCAGGAATTTGTAATGCTTTGAGGGATTCAAGCAATGCGAATGATGCAATGCTCAAGATAAGAGTACGTCTTGCTTATCCCTCAATCGGGAGCCCCAAACAACTTCCACATATGAACAAGAGTTGATTACCACTTTAGCTTCAATATCCAAACCATTCGGAGTGAGAGTAAATGACCCTCGCAGTTCTTGATATCAAGCATAAACCAACAATATCTAAATCAGCGAAGTCACGACCTTTTTTTTATGGCTTCCAAACTTTCGTCCAAGAGGCGGAACTTTTGTCAATTTTAATACTCGAAAACTTGAAGACTTCAATAATGTGAATGCTCCTTACCAAGAATAGGAATCTCAACAATACTTCAAACATTCTGATTCATAAGATCTTCTCATGGGTGAGATTAACATTTGCATTTGGCCTCTAAGGAACTTGTCTCAATTCTTCTTGCCAAAGAGAAAAGCTTAAATAACCTCCATACACTCATTCATTCCAGTCTCCATTTATGTTCTCATCTCAGTCAAAACCCCACGGAGTTGTTCCAATGTTAACTTTTGAGCACATAGCGGTGAGAAGTCAATTTTATTGCTGAAGTTAGAATTTGAGTAGAAAAGGCCCCCACAAGTTTCTCATAGAACCATGAAATGCATGATAGTGTGAATGCATGTTTCATTTATAGAGAATCCTAAAGTCTTTTCACACTTTTGTTTCTCTTTTTTATTTGAAATCAAAGATTCATTTTGTATATAGTATCTTTTCTTTTTTCTTTTTCTATTTCCTTTCTTCTTTTTTTTGGAAACAGACTTTAGGATCTCTCACAAATGAAGTGGATAAAACGATGATGTTATGCGATGCAACAACATGGGATCAAGGTCCATATAATCTTAGTAACCACTGTACAATCCTCTGAATGACTGATATAGGTCAGATGTCGTGAGATCAAAGGTCCGGCATAGGTATCACAGAACCATATGAACAATAGTCACCAACGGTACCTGTCATGTATATCCCTCCCCACTCACAAGTGAATCTAGGCCAGGGTAAGGTCATGAAATGCAGTATACAGTCCGCCCGAAGGTAAGCACCGTCACAGCGCGGATGCGGGTGGCGATAATACCTGCCTTTGAAACCACTACTCTGCTCGTAGTCACATAATCCATCCTAAGGCGTACACCTCGAGACAAACCATGCTCCCACTCTATCCTAGGGTACCTAAAGTGCACTCATAGCCTGTGTATTGGGCCTTTTACCTCATAGAATCATCCCACCCAACCTGCAAACAGAGAAAATATGTGGCCCCACGGGGACCCATAATATAGTCCAGATGCATGCGGAAAGTAAACATGACATGCAAGCAAGAAATAAACATGATATGCAAGCATATATACAAATGATGTAAACATATAAATAAACAAAGAAACACCCAATAAAAGAAACAAACAAAGGCTAGGATCGACTCGCTAAGTGCGGACCCGCAATAGATCTAACGTCCCCAGCAGAGTCGCCAGCTGTCGCACGCTCGCGAAAAATGAACAGAGTCGCCACTAATATATTTATCACATAAGGGAAAGGAATATCAGAAAACCTAACAAAGGAAGGAACAGGGTCTTGCGACCAGAGAATCTAGGTACGGGAGTCGGTTACGCAAGGGGAAGGTACTAGCACCCCTCACGCCCATCGTACTCGATGGTATCCACCTATGTTTGTTTCTATCTAAAGGGTGTGTCTATGTCTATGTCTACATGCGAATGAATGCAAAAGAAATACGGGGAAAAGAAGGAATTATTTACAATTGTGCTCGTTCAATCCCCGAGACTTGATGCCTACGTATCCTTTTCAGAAATCAGAGCGCTGTAGTTCAGCTCAAGATTTTCTGTTTGTTTTTGTGTTTTTTAGTTGGGCGGAGTTAACATTCGCGCTCTTGCATGAGGGATCGACCTACGATGCGTTCGAGCGGAAATAACAATGCCCTTAGAAAGAAGAAAGAGAGAGGTTGGTTTGTGTCTTTTAGGGTAGATAAGTGATGAACAGTTCCCAATACCGGGCCACTCACCACCTTCTCTACTTTGTTTTAATTTTGAACCATTATTAGGTGTTTTAAGTGTTTTTGGTTGGGTGTTTTTTAGGGGAATTTGTTTGCGATTTGAATCACATAAAAGTGTATAATGGTAGAGAAACATATTAGGGAATGGATCCCACTCATATCTCTTCCATTATATAGTGATCGAGAAACAGATTAGAGAATGAATCCCACTCATTTCTCTCCCACCAAGTGATTGAGAAACAGATTAGGGAATAAATTCCACTCATTTCTCTCTCACTATTAGTAACATGTGATCCGCATCTTTTATTTATTAAGTATTTTAAAAGTCGAAAGAAAAAAGAATGCAATGGGGAACTAATTCTAAATTCTAATCTAAGTTGTCTATACAAGGGAATCGAAATCATCTAACCTATACAGTTTATTAAAGGAAAAAACTACACATGGGATAAGTAAAAGAAAATCGATATACGACAAACAAAATTGAGAACTTTAGCAAATAAATGGTATTCACAAACACACATATATCAATTAAATCTATGAAAAAAATAAGACTAAATTCAATTCCTAAGTCTATTAACAAGTTATTTACAAGGAAGTATTAAAACAAAGAAAATTTCAAACATATAGTAAAGAAAAAGATTTATTAAAAGTATTAAAACAATTTAAAAAAATAACAAAAATCATGACAATTATTTACATACTCTAAAATACTCAAGAATATTTTTTATGTATTTTTTATTTGAATTAAAAAAGAATTATGAATTAAAAGTAAAAGGAAACAAAATTAAAAATAAAACTAGAACTAAACTACCGGGGGGTGCATTAGTAAAAAGAAAACGAACTAAAATTGTGTTATGAGCAAACTGAGCCTAATTACAGGGGGTGTGAAGAGCATGGGTGCGTAGAGGCCCAGTTACTGAATGGTGGTGTATTAGCAATGAAGGGGTATGATTCAGGAAAGCCCTAGGCCCAGTTGCGTATGGCCCAACGCTGCATCTCACATTTGATCCACATTATTATTTCACTTTATTTCATTTGCATTAATTTTAGACTATGGTTTTTTTTTATGCATGCAATGTTCCAAATCATGTAGACTTCATATTAATCAGTCAAGTGCAACTTAAGTGTCTACAAGACAAACACACACCGAGCCAACCAGAAAATGCCACGTCGTTTCCCAATCATTGAATAAAATATAAAACCACAAGATAATTGGAACCTGCACTAGTTCATGCATGCCACGTGTACCACCTGAGAGGAAAATATTAAACACACTCAGACGCCGGAACTACTGTTCCGGTCATCTTCTCCGACCTCATCCACGACGGAGACACTTGAATTTTTCTAGAAAATGGTAAAAGCTAATACCTTTCGAATCAGAATCTCGTGCTGATCATGGATCTACCCTTAGATTCTTCTAATTCTATCTCTATTCTCTAAACCGAGGCATTCTCTAAAGCCCTAACATAAACAACATCAACGAAAATGCAATGTAACGATGCAGAATCCATCACCATGCGACGTAGCACTGATATATCTTACTCAAAGTTCAAAAGATCATCATCATAGGAAAAAGCAATAACACATCTCAAGGATCCAAGAATTATCACGCAAACGCATCATGTATCCACAAGAGCATATGAACTTAGTCTTAGATTCCTAGCATACTGAGAGAGTTTCAAGCTTTACCTGAGTGATTTAGAATTGAAAGAAGAAGAAACTCCACTGTTCGATGATGCCGTTAGCTATGCACTTGTTGATTCTTGAGAACTAAACTCAATATTTGTGAGCTGGACGAAGATTGTGGTATGCTGTGAACCTTGACTCTAATTCTTGCTATATGCCGTGAACGCTTTGACATGATAACGAAGATGGTGATGATGCCATGGAGAAGCTCACGATGGTGGCGATGATGAAGATGAACGTGTGTTGGAGATTGGTGAGGGAAGAGAGAGTGGTGGTTGGAGTTTGTTACAAGAGTGTAACAAACTTTTTGTTGAGGGGAGAGTAATGAGAATAGGAAATGGAGAGGGTGAGAACGATGGAAGGGAAAAGAGAGTGGAAGAGAGTTTGAGAGAAATGAAAAAGAAAAATGAGAGTGTGTTTTTGAGTTTGTGAAGGGAGTGTCCTTTTATAGTGTGAGGGTGCATGAGAGTATGGTGTAGTGTGAGTGTAGCATAGTGTTTCCACAAACTTAATGAGCACGTTTGGGATAGATGGAGTAAGTCTTTGGGTGAGCTTTCACGTGACAGTCTTTGTGCATGGCTACTCATAGTAATTGCATACACACTAACTCCTCCTATGTTAAGAGAAAGTTGCTTAAGTTCATGACTTTATACACACATAACTTCTTCTCTAGACCTTCATTCAATTCGAGTTTAATCTCATTTTAATAAGGTGATGGGAGTGAAATATTATGGTTTTGATAAGTTCTTGAGATAGGGCTTGTAACACTTTCAAAAATGATTGGAAGCATAGTGATACACCTTGGTACCTTCTTCACGCGCGTGACCTGCCCTGAATGCATGATATTGGCAAAAACAAGATTGTGTTGAGGCTTGCCTTTGAGTCTTCTGATCTTGGTCCACATATGCTCAATGATCACCATCTATGGCTCATTAGAAAGAAGACATGGCAAGGAATAGATACATACCACATTTGAATCAAGTGGATGTTTCTACTTCTTTAAAACTGGTCGCGAAGATAGCCCACCACATGTTTGTATAAATGCTGCGCACATGACTTGTTTCTTGGCCTGGCTAAATGCATAACATGGGCTTTGCGAGGACACCACTTTGGGGACTCATAAATGATTCGTTACTCACTCAATTGACTTGGTCCTTGGCTTGTTGAATAGAAGACATGGAGGAGATTAGAATGAGACCAAGCTTGCATTCCTATCACATTTGTAGAGCTCAAGAGACGGCTTCCAATTTGGCATGCCATGTGTTCGATTTAATGCTTACGCGTGGCCTGGATTTTGGCCTGAGTCATGACCTAAATCAAATGAGTTTCTTGAAACTTCAAACCATTTTATCTTCTCAACCAAGCTTCCAATGAAAGAACTTTCAACTAGAAAGTTGTAGTATGCTATGATCTGAATATTTTTAATCTTGGGAATTTTCTGAAATAAGGCCTTTTGAAACTAATCTGATGGTGAAATTGACTGCTCATCAAACTTTTAAGAGACAAAATATTTTCTAGGTATGAAAACTTTCCTTTTTTTGATTTTTTTTCTATTTTTGGTCATGGGGATTTCATCAGATATCCCCGACAAACTTAAGGGACGCTCAGCAGTACCTTACATTCATTAATCCATTTCCTTAGCTCACTCATGATCCGCTCGGCAAATGCATATGAGAAACAGATACAAGTTCATATCCTATCCGGCAATTTCATCACTAAATTATCTAACCTCCTAGAAAAACTCTACGATTAGCATTCAAATTAACAGAGATGTGAGAAGGGCGTAGGGAGCTACTTACTTGGTGAAGAGAAAACATTGACTATAATTGAAATTGAGAGGAAACTGGTTGGATCCTGAAGAATGAAGAGCTTAGAGAGTTGGAATGTAAAGTGGCAAATGATTTGCCCTCCCTTCCTTTATATAGCAAGGACATCTGGAAGTGCAAAGGGTGTCATCATTGCCTACACCAAAGGGTGGCTCTAGGCAATGATGATGTTTCAGACAGATGCCACACGCCAACTGATCTCTGACATCCCATTAATTGAAGCAATGCTTGACATTCTGAAACCACACATTTCCCTTCCTAGGCAGTAATAACTTCTAGTTTCGGTGAAACCTCTCTTTCCTCGGTCGATATACGAAGACCCTTTTGCAAACATAACCTCAGTTAAACATCTTTGCAAACATAACCTCGGCTAAACATCTCAGTGAAAGGTGAAACTCTTCGCGAGCACCGCTCCAGCCGCACGCCTGATAACGTCATTTGCTCCTAATCGGAATAACGACTTGGGGGGCTCATATTATGGTTTGGGCCGAGCAGGCCTAACACGTACATTGGACCTGAGCAGACCCAATCCCATACGCTGGCCGAACACGCCTAGTTACTAAAGGCCCAATAAACGCTTCCAGCGGCCATTATGAAGTCAATTCCATATAAGACCATATGGTCAAACCAACTGCTACGGATTCAGATAACTACCTCCGAACCCTACGCATGCTCATCCAGAACGTGGAACCACCTGCTGACCCAGCCCTAGCACGAGAGATTCTGGCAGTTTCCTAGTATGTGAGCCTCCAATTGGATCTGGCCCAATTAGGAAATCTTGGACCAGCGCTATGGGCTATTGTAACACCCCATATTTTCTAATTTTAATTTAATAAAAAATTAAATTATTATTTAGAATTATTTAGTATTTTCGTTGAACTATTTGGAGGAATTATGGAATTTTGGTCTTTGGGTCAAGTGTGGTATTAGTAATGAGGGGGTGTTAAGTTGTGGAGCCCATTACTAAATTATGTTATATTTTCATAAAACAAGGAAATAAGAGGAAATTGAGAAATAGAAGAGGAAAACCTAAGAGGGGGGAGAAGAAGAACTCATGGACAAGACCCATTTTCGTATTCATGATACAACCCTCACAAAATGAGATATAAATTTCTGCTCGTAGCTCCAAATTGGGTAATTCTTGAAGATTCAGATTCTACACAGAATTTCCTTTGATTTGATATATTAAATCGTGTCAGGGAAGTTCTTGATGAGGGAGATAAGCGAGTTTGAAGATTGGAGATTCTTGCTGAATTTGAAGATAGAGGGCTTACGGGTTTGATGGAGAAGAAGAGGAAAAGTCCAAATTCATGGCTAAGGTAAGGGGGGACTCTTCCGATTAACATCTATTATCGGGTTATGGATAATAGGACTGATATAGGTATAATATTTCATATCAATTGAGTCGTATGATAGAGTTTGGATTTTGGGATAATTTTTTAATAGAACATAGAATTCGATGTTACCTGTGTTAATTTTTGTGTTTGTTTGTGTGTGAATATATGTTTTGGTATGAATATGGTGTTGTTGATGTGTTACTGTGTTCTTCCATGAAACTGGATCTATGAGTATGAATCCCTAACTAAATGAGTAGAAGTTAGGTTGTTAATGTGTAAAATTGATATAGGATGATAGGTTGTTGAATTAGATGAATCCTGTATGTTAAATTGTGTAGAAATTCCATTTTAGACGCAAAATCGCAGACTATAATGGTGGAAAACGACAGGAAGACGAACTTGTGCAAGTTGCAGGTTTTGGAAAGTCTCTGGCGTTTTACGTATGATACGCGTATGGTACGCGTATGAGGGACTTCCCAGGGGCCGTACACGTATGGTGTGCGCCCTGTCCCGTCCAAAATTACACTCCGTTGTCTGTACGCATATGATATGCGTATGAGAAGGTGGTGATACGCGTATGATGAAGTGATACGCGTATGGAGCATTTTGTGTGGAAATTAGTCTCTGTTGGTACGCGTATGACCAACGTGAGTGCAAAATTTTTCTCTTTTGTGATTTTGAAAAGTTTAATGATGCGTAACTTTAGAACCTTTGGCTTGTTTTGATTTCTGTTTTGAGTATAATGAACCTTATGAAATAACCTGTGTGTTTCAATGATGAAATGAGTTGTAAATTTAAATTATTTTGAATCATAATTTTATTGCTTGATGAATGATGTATTTTGCATGTATGTGATGAGATGTGATAATACATGTTATGTTTGAAGCAATAATCATGTGATGATTTATTGGTTGTATGATGATGGCGATTGGATGGTATTTGAATGATGTTAATATATATAAACATGTTTTGAGGATGATAATGATGATGATGATGATGATGAGGAGGAGGATGTATTGAGTATTAGATGATGTTACTCATAGACTTGGCGATGATATAAGTATGTTTCATATATGTGTAGCAACCTGCCCTAAAAATAAACTTTTAGAGTCGCCACCTATTCTACCAGGGCGAATAGGAAACCCTACGCAATTAAGAGATCGGGGTAAGATTATTATAATCAGGTCGAGGGAAGGTGTTAGGCACCCTCAACCCTTTCCTAAGGTTTTAAATTAAGGTAACAGTGTTATGGCTAGAATTATTAAGGTCAATAGCTAAAGAAATGAAAAGGGTGAACGGTAAGATTTGAACCTGATTAGAATTTTGAGGAAGGGGACTCGCCTTGTTACCAAGTGCCTACGTATCTCCTTAGGGAGAATCAGAGTCAACGTAGTTCGGGCAGGGTTGTACGCCTTAGAATTTGATATGATATGGTTTGAAGGCT
Organism: Vicia villosa; assembly: GCF_029867415.1. Taxonomy (NCBI): domain Eukaryota; kingdom Viridiplantae; phylum Streptophyta; class Magnoliopsida; order Fabales; family Fabaceae; genus Vicia; species Vicia villosa. The sequence continues at coordinate 13,321,618 of NC_081186.1, read as the reverse complement.
TTTTGAATTGCCTTATCATAGTTTTTGAAATGCGAAGTTCGCGAGGTATTTTGAATTACCTTATCGTAGTTGTTTTGAAAAACGCAGTATTGAAGAGATGAAAATCCGTAGTTTGAAGGAGTGTTTTAAGATTTGGTGTACAACCCTGGTTTAATATGTTACCATTAATCGCGATGATCAATAGGTTTGATCACCATAATTAACAGATTGAATGGATGATTGCTAACTATTCTAATCGATCGATTCGATTATCACGAATAGCAAATGGATGTGTTTTAATTATTTAATTTTATCGTTATCCCTCATAATCAATAGCTTTGATTAAAAATAATAACGAATTTTTAAGGAGGAAATGCTAATCATCGTAACCAATAGATTTGGTTAAAACCATTTAGCAAAATAAGTTTATTTGAATTATATTATTTTAATTAATTAAACAATTAATTATTACCCACCGCGATCAATAAATTTAATCGAAGCGAATAAAATTCTAAGATTTGTTTGGCTAAAACCAAAGTTGGTTAGCAAACCCTAATCCTAATATTTTGGCCCATGGCCAAATGGGATTGGGCAAACCCTAATGCATTGATAAAATCTCCTAGGGTTTTTATGGTTTTTTATAATTAAAGTTAGATTAAAATAAATTAAATCGAATAATCAGGAAAATACTAAATAATTATAATCCTAATTCTAACTTTATAATCCTAATCCTAATTATATTAATTGATTAAACTAAACATATTAATTAATATATAATCTAAACAATTAAATAATAAAATAGAAAATTATGTAAAAAACCTGCACCAATCCTGTGTAGTTGATCTTTGAATGTCCATGGTGTGCCTACCCTTCCAGCAGCGTTAGATCATACTAGCAGACCATCTGATGGTTGGGAGATGAGAGGTGTATCGTGGACGTGAGGGGAGGCAAAGCACCGGATCTGAAACAAATAAACACAAGAAAAAAACCTTGCTCATACCTAGAATCAAACCCAGGTCATGAGGCTCACCCTTTCTCACGCTTAACCAATCGTACTGCACTGGCTTGCTATTAATTATACACATCAAAGAAATTAAATAAGAAAGATGAAATCAAATAATAGATTCAAAAGGTCAATCAAATATGGGTCCCACATTCTCGCCTGCAGCCAATTAAAATTGGAGAGAGGGTACGAACAGGTTGACCGGCGAATAGGAATGAGGCACGCATGTCCCCACGTTTCAACAATCCCCACGAACGAATGGCTGTTCGCCACGCCTGAGCCACCGGTCCCACGTGCAGATCTTCATCTTCCTCAAACAGCAAACGCAGATTTGCTGCGACTTACCCATGGTTTTGCTACGAGTTTCTGCAAATTTTTCGTAGCTAAATCTGCGTTCTTCATAACCTGTGAAGCAACGATCAAACAAAAAAAATTGTATAGGTCTTCTAAACGAAGCCTTGCGAGCTTCGTGGTGACTTTGGTTTCCGTCAAAACGTCCTGTAATTTGTAACCCGAAGCTTAAACATGGTTATGCCCTAACCATGGTGTCCTATGATTCATGCACCAAAGCTTTGCTATAAAGGCTCAAAACTTCTCCAATGATCAATACGAACTCATACATACCAACAAATCATGTTAAAAACACAAGAATACATAAAACACGATATTCAAAGTATGAGACAAAGAAGATGAACCTGTTGCCCGATCCCACACGTAATCAGTTGCTATTAACTACCTGGATTTTCTATGTAGGCACTTAGGAGACGATTTGGATTGATGTTTGGGTCTGAAACTTGTTGGAAAACGTCTTTGATCGTGCCCTAGAATTTTGATCCCTTTGGAAGCTTAGAATAGGTTTTTTTCATGCCAAAATTTCGCCCCCCCCCCCCTTTTTCTGAATATTTTAGACTATATATGGATCCAATTAGGGTTCAGCATGTGCTTGGATTTTAGGTTTTTGGAGAGAATACAATTTGATTAAAAAAACTCCTATTAATCCTTTCTAAATTTGGTTAATCTCTCTCCAAATCATATAGCAACGAATTTGAACTCTCCTTGGATATTTCTTGGGCCTTTGGATGATTAGAAAATAGGTTCCATAAATTTATTTCATTATTTTGTGATTTTATTCAATTTATTTTGTATTTAAATGAATAAAAATTCAAATAAATCAAATAAATGGCACAAAAATATGAGAACAAATTTATGGGCTTTTATTGAACTCATGATCATGTATGGAAACTCAAATTTAGGCCCATTAGTCAAAATAAGTGATTTTGCTCAAGTTGACTTTTGTGTATTTTCTCCAAATCGCCCAACTTGTGCACCTTGTATCTCTCTCAATTTTAACACTATGGAGGTGTTCTTGATCAATTTAGAAAGCTTAGAGTGTCCTATAAATGATCCTTTTTGTTTCATCTCAATTGAGTCTTCCATATTCAAGTTACGAGCTTTGACCCAAAAGGTGTTTTTATTGACCTTTTTGGAGGACCTGTAATGTATTGGACCATATCTCTCAAATGAAGCATTTCTGGCATTGGCTTGTGAGAGACAAAGTTGTAGAGGATCCAATTTCCTTCAGAATAGGCTTTAAGTTAGAAATTTTTGTTACTCCATGTGGAAGTTATGGTCAGTCAAAGTTGAGTTGATTTTCTCCTATAAAAACCCTAATTTGAACCTTTTGAATTTGTTCATTTCTGAGTTTTTATTAATGGATCATGATCAATCTTTGATCAAATGATGGATATCATCTCAAATATTTGATGTTGACCAAAAGTCAAGAGTTTTGACTGTACTTTGACCATAGTTGACTTTTAGATCAACATAGTCGACTGTGGGTCATCTGAGCCATTGAGTGAGCCGTCTTGGGAATTGAAGCTTGACTTTTGACATGGAGATGCTTTGACACATATGAGAAACCTTGGGATCCATTTGAGACCTTAGGAATTCAAATTCCTTTGATAAAGTGCAAACCCTAGTTTTGGAGATCCTTGATTATGAGGAGCTTTGACTGATAGAACCCTGAGTGCTCTTGGAGAATTGGGGAACCTTTGATTGAATATAAGAGGGAAAATTTTGGGGTATGACAACATGTTTGCATCCATTCATAATCATATTTTGAGGGCTGAATCCAGATGATGTTGTGGATTCAGTGAAGGGCATAATTCCCATTGTGTGGAATTTGTGCTAGCAGGGCCGTATCTTGATGATGTTGGATCGGTCGGTGGGTTATTCCCATTGATGATGTTGGTACCATATGCATAGTGTCAGTCATTCATATGCATGATTTAATAACATGATTGGATGTGTCATACCCCAAAATTTGCCCATCATATTTATTCATATTTCATTCCATCTGACTTTCAAATGCTCAAGGATGCACAAGAAGGAATCATGCAGTCTCTCTCCTAAACAACAACCTCTAAGTTAGCGTTTTGTATTTATCAAAGTAAAATCAAGTTTTAAGACCTCAAATGGATCCCATGACCTCTCATATGATTCAAAAGGTCCTCATGCCAAGTTTCAAGCTCTGATTCAAAAGATTGCTCACTCAATGGCCCAAACGACCAATAATCGACTCGTTGATCTAAAAGTCAATTGTGTTCAAAGTACAGTCAAAACTCCTGACTTTTTGTCAACAAACTTATCTTGAAGTATAATTCATCATTTGATCAATGATTGATCATGATTCATCAAGAAAAGATCAGAAATCAACAAAACCTAAAGTTTCTAAATTAGGGTTTCATAGGAGAAAATCAACTGAACTTTGACCAGCCATAACTTTCACATGGAACATCAGAAATTTTTCATCCAAAGCTCAATTTGAAGGAAATTGAATTCTCTACAATTTTTCTCTCACAAGCCAAGGCCAAAGATGCTTCATTTGAGAGATATGGGTCAAAAGATTAGAGGTCCTCGAAAAAGTCAACAAGAACACCTTTTGGATCAAAGCTCATAACTTGCAAATGGAAAACTCAATTGAGATGAAACCAAAAGGGTCATTTAGAGAACATCTTGGGCTTTCTAAAAAGTCCTAGAACATGGTCATATGATAAAAATTGAAGGAGATATGAGGCTCAGAAGTTGGTCAAATTTCAAGAAGTGCTTGAAACCCTAATTGAATAATTTGGTGTTTTTGGACCAATGGGCCAAGGTTTTGGATTTCAAACATATATATGACCCAAATAAAGACCTATAAAATCATTCTCATATTTTTGGAACTTTTATTCATATTTATTTGAATTTTATTCATTTAAAAACAAAATAAATTAAGTAAAATGTCAAAAATAGTGAATTAAATTATGGGGCTTTGGTATGGATCATGTAAAAGCCCAAGAAGCATCTTGATAACTAAAGAATTTCGTTTTTGCATGATTTTTTATTTTATTTTATTTATTTTGATTAATATTCTTTTAAAATCAAAATAAATTAAATATATACCAAATAAAATGCATGAGGCACATGGGTTGTGATTGCAATCAAAAGATTCATCAAATATCAATCTTGAGGACCAAGGAAGATGATTGAAGTTGATTGGCACATGATTGAGCTTAAAATAGAAGTTTTATATCTTTTCCAAATAAAATTTTCAACCAAGAGAATTGTGGAGATTTGATGCATTGTTATTGACCTAAATCCTTCCACCTATAAAAAGACAACATATTCAGATGCATGGCACGAATTCTTGGCAAGAGAAAATAGGGTTTGAAGCTTCCAAAATTTCTCAAAAATTAGGGCACGACAAAGCTTTCGTTCAAGCAAGTTTCGATCAAAGCCAGTCATTCATTCTTCTTCCTGAGGTTCCCAGAAGTTCATCCCATCCATCCCTTAAGCTAAAGCGCGTCTAGATCACCATATACGAATCACTCACGGTTTGTAAATATTCTTGAAATTCATGTTCTCAATCCATTCCATATAAATAAATTCTATGCATATATACTTGATCACACTCGTGTTTAGAGTCGTCTGGAACAATCGTTATAGAGTTTTGGTGCAGGTATAATCATTTGCCATTGTTAGGGCATACCCATGACTATGCTTCGGGTTCTATGATGCAGACCGTTTCAATGGAAACAAATGTCACCATTATGTTCGCAAGATCCTAATTAACCAGACTGGGCATTTTGTTTTTGTGTTTAACCATGATTTCGCAAGCTTGAAATTCGCAGGGATTAGCTACCAAAGGAAATTGCAGAAAGCGTAGCAAAAACGCAGCAAGTTCGTAGCAATGAATGGGTGAAGACAATGAATAGTGTCTCTGACCTTGGACCATGCGCAACGCTTTTTGATTGGCTGGTCAACCCATTCAACTCTTTTTTCTCTTCCTAATTCGCTGGTTCATGATGCGTGGGCCCCAACGCTGACCAAGCGTTTGAATTCCCCAATGATCTCTACTATTTATATTTATTTTATTTGAAGCGTATTATTATTAACTAAACATGCGCAGCCGGATGGAAGAGGAGGTAGTGTTGTGATCCTCAAGTCCTGGGTTCGAACCCAGGCATTGCTAATTATTTTTTAAGCGTATCTTGCTTACAGATCCAGTGATGCTTCTTAACGTGAGTCACGGTGCGCCCTCAACGTGAGCCAGTGGATCTCCAATGAATTCAAATCTGACGAACCAGATGATGCTTCCTTATCATAGTCCTTCAGAAGCGCATCACGCAGAATCCAAAGCTAAGTCTTTTAATTTTTTTTATATATATTTTAAATACTTTTGTTTATCTCTTTTCTTTTTTTTTCTTTTATTATAATTCTTTTGTGTTTATTTATTCTTAATTATTTAATAAATTAGTTTTTTATAATAATTTCGTACTCAATTATTTCTTTTAATCGAAAACTCGATTTTTTATAATTTCATCAAAAATTGTTTCTTTAACATTTGAAAATTAATTGTTTTGCACATATCTTTTTTATCAATTAAATAATTAATTCCTAGGTTTGTTAACCTCGATTCGTTTATGAACCCTGATAGCCTTAGGTTTACTGGTAGGGGTGTTGCCCATTAACCCTGGTTAATTTTTGTCCCCCTCGGGGTTTGCCTTTTGCCTTGCCTTTTATTTGTTTGCCTAAATTATTACCATTTTAATTTTTGATCTGTTATATTATAATTGTTGAGATCCTTAATGCACTAACATTTTTTCTTCTTCGTGGCTAATTTTCAGGATTAACCAGGATCTTTCAGCAACGCGCCATACCAATCGGAAAAGCTAAGTTTCTAATTCTTTTTCTAATTCTTCTTGTTTAAATATCATGTTGATTTTTATTTTGCCTTTTTTCCTAAAATAGGGTTTGCCTCAGAATAGTCAATGAATTACTCTTACACTCACCCCTATTATTTTCCTTTTAATTTTCAGAGTCAATCGAGGGTTCAAGGAAGATCAAGGCGTTCAAAGATGTTTAAAACTAATTATTGTTCCCTCTTATTTTCTGCTTTTAATTTCCCCCATCCCCGCAGGTGTTTATTGTAATAGCGTAGGTTTTATTTTCCGCACTTTAAATTCTGCAATTTTAAACCGCGTGGTTAGTAATCTTAGGGAGTGCAAACCTCGAAAATAAACTAGCCTCATTAATTAAAAGATAATTATCTGAATTGAATCACATGATTGTTGCACCCACACACCTTTAGGGTAATCCCTCTTGTTGACTGTTGCCTTATTATCCGTTTCCTCTAATTGTACTAAATAGTCAAGTCCCTCGATTCCGAGGATACCTAAAGCAAAGGTTGCCTAAAGAGATTGAAAATCATCTAGTCCCTCGAAGTTGCCTCGGTAAAAGATGATTGTCCCAATTGCTAAGGTATCCTCGCATGATGCCTAAAAATATTAAATGACTATTATATCCTTCCCTTAGACTACCTGCCCTCTTAATGGCAAGGGACAGTCTTATGGCGAACGATATCTCGATGATGTAATTGCAAAGCATCTCAAGCATAGTTTGTTTTGATGAAGACAATATGGACATCAAGCTTTCATAAAGGATGTGCAAAAAGAATCTCGAGTCTTAAGCAAAGAACACACAATTTCAAAGTCTTGAAGAAATAATAAAGATTCAAGAATCAAGCAATAAATGGCAAAGGTATAAACAATACTCACTTTGACATATAATTGTTCACAAAATATACTCTCATGCATATCATAATCATGAACAAGTCTCATATATCAAAGAGTTCTTTCAAAACCTTTTTCAAAGATAAATTTCAAAGTAAAGGTTTTAGGAACCGGGTTGTCCCTACAGGGGAACCGGTTCCCAGCATTCTATATTTTCACCTCTCTGTGTTTTACTATGGGGAACCGGGTTGTCCCTAGGCAGGAACCGGTTCCTCAGTTCAAAATTTGAATATTTCTGCTGTAACGTTCAGCAGGAACCGGGTTGTCCTATACAGGAACCGGTTCCTACTGAACCAGTGTGTTTTTCCATTGCATTTTACACTCAAACGAAATTGTTTTTATACCTTTTAAACATTGCATTGCTTCATGGAAAAATAACCTTTTGAAGAGGTGTTTTACACACTATATATTACACATCTTTCATATTCAAAAATCACCTTCTTCATTAACAATTCATAAACCATATTCTTCATCTTTCAATATTCTCAAGTGTTCATAAATTCTCATTTTCAAGTGAAACTTTCCATACACATTTTCATTGAGAAATCTATTCAAAGTTTCATGCATACATTGTGAACATTTATATTCATTGTTAGAATTGTTTATTTGAAGAAGAAGATCAATCCAAGATTGATAGTGCTATACAAATTTCATCTAAATCTCTTGTATAAATTCAAAAGTATTATCTCCTTACTATCCAGGATTGTTGGAAGTAAGTGTTGTGTTTGAAGAGGATTGTTCTTCACTCACATTAGTATTGATTTGATCTTAAAGGTGTTAAGAACCTTTGATCACCCTATAGGTTAGATAGTTGATATAGGATTGTACAATATTTCTAACTATAGTGAAATCTCTTTCGTGTTTGAAAGGGGACTGGAGTACTCTCGGATTGTGAGGGGAACCAGTATATATCGTTGCGTCCTTTACTTTTCCGCACTTTATAGCTTTTATCACCATTACCAAAGAAAAGAAAAGAACCTTACAAAAACCTTCAAACACTTAACCAAAAAGTATTAGAAATATTCTCATAAAACCGATTAAATTTTTGAAAACCTAATTCACCCCCCCTCTTAGGCGCACTCTTATACTTACATTTGGCATCAGAGCAAGTTATAGGTAACTTGTTCCTAAAGATCCAGAATGGCTTCCGCAAATCAAAGACCGGTTTTCAAAGATGGTGGTTCTAACAACAAGCCTCCATTGTTTTGTGGTGAATATTTTGACTTTTGGAAAATCCAAATGAAGGCTCATCTAGAAGCACAAGGAGAAGAAGTTTGGGAGGCTGTCCTACAAGGTCCTCATGTTCCTACAACGGTCGTTAATGGTGTTGGATCGGAGAAACCTAAAGCGTCGTGGGATGATAATGATAGAAAAAGGGTTCTTGCTGACAAAAAGGCGATCAGTCTCCTTCATGGTGCTCTTAGTATGGATGAATTCTTCCGAATATCAACATGTACAACATCAAAGGAAATTTGGGATACTCTTGTAGAAACTCATGAAGGTACCGCTGAAGTTAAAAGATCAAGGTTGAATACTTTAAGCCAAGAGTACGAACTCTTTAGAATGAAGCCCGGAGAAACTATTCTCGATTTGCAAAAACGATTCGTACATTTGACAAATCACTTGAAGGCACTTGGTAAGACTCTTACTACCGAAAAACTTAATCTTAAAGTGCTCAGATCCTTAACTAGAGAATGGCAACCGAAAGTAACAGCGATATCCGAGAAAAAGAATCTATCTAGAATGACTTCCGCAACATTGTTCGGTAAACTTCAAGAATATGAGACGGAACTTGGAAGATTAGAAAAGCATGAAAACTTAGAGAAGAAATCCAAAGGCATTGCATTAAAGGTAGATTCAAAGGAAAGCAAAATGAAAGATACATCGGATGAAGATGAAAACTTCATGCTTCATGTAAAAAGGTTAGGCAAATTTTTTGGTAATAAAAATAATATTGATAATGCTAACTTTGTCAAAAGGAAGAAATTCTCAAAGCATAAGGATAAAGAAGCATCCACTTCATCACAAGAAGTAACATGCTATGAATGTGGGAAACAAGGACACATAAAGCCGGAATGTCCAAAACTTTCTAAGAAGAATGGATTCAAAGGCAAGAATGAATTCAAAAAGAAAAGGGCCTACATAGCATGGGAAGATAATGAAGTAAGTTCTTCATCGGACTCCGATAGTGACGAAAGTGCAAATCTAGCATTGATGGCATCACACCACTCCGATGATGAAGAAGGCGAGGTTAGTTACGATGATTCTCTTTTTAATAATGGTGCACAAGGTGCAATAAATGAATTGTTAAATGAGTGTAAAATTCTCTATAAAACTATCTCATCTCAAAAGAAGATAATATCATCTTTAGAAGAGAAGGTTAAGATAATTGAAGAAGAACATAAAAATGACAAAGAAAAAATGATTAGTGTTCAAGAAGATAATGTTGCATGCAAGAATTGTGAATCACTTTCCTTCCAAATTGTCCAATTAAAACGTGTTTTAGAAAGATATGAAAAAGGGCAAATTGGATTGGAAAATGTTCTTAGCACACAAAGATACTCCAATGATAAGAGCGGACTTGGTTTCTCTAAATTTGATAAACCAACATCCAACAAGACTATCTTTGTCAAAGCTAGTAACCAACCAATTCAAGAGAAAGTGATCAAGCCTAAAGTAATGCAACATTATCCTAAAAGGAAGAACTTTATTAAGAAGAAATCTTATCCTCCTAGACATAGAAGTAACTTTGAACCTACTTGTTTTTATTGTGGTATTATTGGTCACACACCCAATGCTTGTTATGTAAGGAACTTTAGTGTTCCTAGTGGACATTATGTATGGGTGAAGAAAGGAACTAACTATGATGGACCCAAAGCCATTTGGGTACCTAACAAAACTTAATTTGTTTTGTAGGTTTGCTTGAAAACCACTTCAAACCTATGGTATCTAGATAGTGGTTGTTCAAAGCATATGACGGGTGACCTAAACCAATTTTCAGATCTAAAGTTAAAGGCCAAGGGTTTTGTCACTTATGGAGACAACAATAAGGGAAGAATTCTTGGCAAAGGCAAAGTTGGTGCACCACCTTTTACATCAATTGAAGATGTTCTTTATGTTGAAGGACTAAAGCATAATCTTCTAAGCATTAGCCAACTTTGTGACAAAGGCTTCAAGATCAAATTCACTAAGGAAGAATGCTTGATCATCGATGAAGTCACCAATGAGGTAAAACTCAAAGGTACAAGAATTAATAACATTTTTATGATTTCTTTAAATGATTTATCTTTGAAAGTAAAATGTCTTTTGGTAAACAATAATGAATCATGGTTATGGCATAAAAGAGCAGCCCATATTCATATGGATCATTTAAATAAGTTAACCAAACATGATCTTGTTATTGGCCTACCCAAGATAAAGTTTGTCAAAGATAAATTATGTGATGCATGTCAAAAGGGAAAGCAAACCAAATCATCTTTCAAACCAAAGAATGTGGTGACTACAACAAGACCACTTCAATTATTGCATATGGATCTATTTGGTCCATCAAGGACAAGAAGCTTCGGAGGTAATGTATACGCTTTAGTTATTGTTGATGATTATTCTAGATATTCTTGGACTTTGTTTCTTGTGCAGAAAAGTGATGCTTTTAGAGCCTTTAAGAAGTATGCAAAACAAATCCAAAATGAAAAATCATTAAAGATTGTATCCATAAGAAGTGATCATGGTGGAGAGTTTCAAAATGCATCGTTTGAAGAATTTTGTGAAGAACATGGTATCTCGCATAATTTTTCAGCACCAAGAACTCCACAACAAAATGGAGTAGTTGAAAGGAAAAATAGGTTTCTAGTGGAACTTGCAAGAACAATGCTTAGTGATGCAAATCTTCCTAAATATTTTTGGGCGGATGCGGTTAGTACGGCATGTTATGTTGGAAATCGAGTAATCATTAGACCTATCTTAAAGAAGACTCCATATGAACTCTTCAAAGGAAGAAAGCCAAACATTGCTCACTTTCACATTTTTGGATGCAAGTGCTTTGTTCTCAACAATGACAAAGACAATCTTGGTAAGTTTGATGAGAAATCCGACGAAGGTATATTTCTTGGTTATTCTCTTTCTAGTAAAGCATATAGAATTTATAATAAAAGAACTTTAACTATTGAAGAATCCATGCATGTATCTTTTGATGAGACTAACACTTCCAAAGAGGAAGAAGTTGTTTGTGATGATGATGATCCTTTAGATTTACCCCCGGAAGAACCTTCAAATGATACAATTGTGAAGGCACCGGAAGAACTTTCAAATGATATAATTGAGAAGGCACCGGAAGTACAACAAGAAAGTGTTCAACAAGAAAGTGTACAACAAGAATCAAACACCAATGATCTACCAAAAGAATGGAGAACTCATAGAGATCATCCTATTGATTAAGTTATTGGTGATATTAGTCAAGGAGTTGCAACAAGATTAAATCTCAAAGATGCTTGCTTACACATGGCTTTTGTTTCTCAAATTGAACCTTCAAAAGTTGATGAAGCCTTAGGAGACGATCAATGGATAAATGCAATGCAAGAAGAATTAAATCAATTCGAAAGAAATCAAGTTTGGGAACTTGTTCCTAGACCAAGTAATAAACATATCATAGGTACTCGATGGGTGTTTAAGAACAAACTTGATGAGAATGGTATAATTGTTCGAAACAAAGCAAGATTGGTGGCCCAAGGTTACAATCAAGAAGAAGGAATCGACTTTGAAGAAACATTTGCTCCGGTTGCAAGGTTAGAAGCTATCCGTCTTTTACTTGCTTATGCATGTTCATTAAATTTTCAGCTTTATCAAATGGACGTCAAGAGCGCATTCTTAAATGGCTACATCAATGAAGAAGTCTATGTCAAACAACCCCCGGGATTTGAAGACTTCAAAAATCCTTCACATGTCTTTAAGTTGAGAAAGGCTCTTTATGGATTAAAGCAAGCACCTAGAGCATGGTATGATAGACTTAGCAATTTTTTGTGTGAAAAGGGTTTCGAAAAGGGTAAGGTTGATAAAACTTTGTTCATTAAGAAAATCAAGAGTAACACTTTATTGGTTCAAGTCTATGTTGATGATATCATTTTTGGATCGACTAACAAAGAAATGTGTGAGGAATTCTCATTGATGATGCAAGGAGAATTCGAGATGTCTATGATGGGAAAGATGAATTACTTTCTTGGACTACAAATTAAGCAACTCAAAGATGGAATCTTTATCAATCAATCCAAATATTGTAAAGAACTATTGAAGAAGTTTGATATGGATAATTGCAAAGCAATGAATACTCCAATGGGCTCCGGTACATATGTTGATCAAGATGAATCCGGTACTCCAATTGATATTACTAAATATCGAGGTATGATTGGTTCTTTATTATATTTGACGGCAAGCCGTCCTGACATAATGTTTAGTGTTTGTCTTTGTGCTCGCTTTCAAGCAAATCCAAAGGAATCACATCTTATGGCGGTTAAAAGGATCATGAAGTATCTCAAAGGAACAACCAACGTTGGCTTATGGTATCCTAAAGGTAGTGTTTGCAATTTAATTGGTTATTCTGACGCGGATTATGCAGGATGTAAAACTGATCGTAAAAGCACAAGTGGTACTTGTCATATTCTTGGAAATGCATTAGTATCATGGGCTTGTAAAAAGCAAGCATGTGTTGCTCTTAGTACGGCCGAAGCGGAATACATAGCAGCGGGTAGTTGTTGTGCACAAATTCTTTGGCTTAAGCAACAACTTCGTGACTACGGACTTGATCTCGGATGCATTCCTCTTCGATGCGACAATACAAGTGCTATAAATATTACAAAGAATCCGGTCATGCATTCAAGAACCAAACACATAGACATTCGACATCATTTTCTTCGCGATCATGTGCTTAAAGGAGATGTTGAAGTCACTTTTGTAGATACTCATAATCAACTTGCGGATATCTTCACCAAGCCTCTCCCAAAAGAATCTTTTTACAAAATTCAACGAGAGCTTGGAATTTTAGACGAAGGTGATGTTTAAAATCTGTTCATACATCAAAGGTACATGTTTCTAACATTTTATGTGATAAAAAATGCTTTATAAATGTTCATTTATTATGACTTGGTAATTTTATATGGTATATGTGCTTTATATTTCATAAAATTAAAGTTTTTGGAAATTTTTTAGTCCAGGAACCGGTTCCCATGTGGGACGAACCGGTTCCCCATAGTAATTTCCAGAGGCATTGTTTTTGTGTTCTGCAGGAACCGGTTCCCATGTAGGGACGAACCGGTTCCCACGTACATTTTTCCAGATTTCACTTATCCTTTTTGGCTGTACGTGAAAGGTTTGTGTGGTTAATTTTTCTTTTCCTTATTTTATTTTATTTTCTTATTTTTATTTAATACACATTATATCACTTTACACCACACATTTACACTCATTCACTCACATTTACTTTCATTCAACATTCATCTTCATCTTCTTCAACCTTCCACCTCCATTCTCAACCCTATTCAAAGCTCCACTATCTCACCATAACTATCAAAATTAAAACACCCACTACCTCTAAACACTATATAATCCTCCACTCTTTCACATATCTCACTCAAATCCTCCTCCACTCACCAAATCCGAAAATCCCAACCTAAACCCTAACTTTCAACTCCTTTCAACAATGGCACCCAAAGTTTCAAGAAGTGCAAAGGGAAAGAACAAAATGGGAGAGACAAGTGAAGATCCTCAAGAGGTTCAACCAACGGTTAAGAGTCGGAGACTCACATTCAACATCCGGAGTCGAAAACTCCTTGCGGCAAAATACGGTAAACTACCCGATTTCCCTAATCACAGCTTCAATTTTCCGGGTAGACTAGCTAATGCAGGGGTAGCTAATTTTGTGCTTGACCATGGTGATTATTATCCGGATTTGGTTAGAGAGTTTTACCACAATCTTAGGATAGTAACCGATGAATTTGATGATTTCACATTACTGTCAAAAGTGTCAAATAAAGATATATGCTTAGATGTTGAGGAATTTGGAAGAGTGTTAGGAATTCCATCTCAAGGCTTAGTGCTCCTTCAAGGTAACATACCGGAGGATTGGCAACCATATAGTAAGATGGATGTCTTTGTGGATATGTGCCGACCAACTCAACGCGACACCGTTCGCCAACAGCTTGCTACCAAATTTAACATGTTCGGTTCTAGCTTATCGGTAAGTGATAGGATGCTCCATCTTATCATCGCTTATGTTTTATTTCCGAAGAATTCTAACCATTCCAGGGTCAATGAGTTCGAATTGATGGTCCTACATGCTTTGAGACGTGGCATTGAAGTCAATTGGGCACTTTCAATTATGCGCCACATGCAGCTTATGGCTTCCCTTAAAGGAGGCTTACCTTATGCAAGGGCCATCTCTCATATTGTTCGGAATGCTGGTGTTCTCCTCCAAAGGGAACCAAAGAAAAATATGGATGAACAAGAGTGTGCTATCACCACCGCTACCGCTCTTAAAAATACAGGAATAGTTATGGATCGTGAAGGTAGATTTGTTTACAAAGTTGATTTTGAGCCAACCGTTCCACAAGTTCCTCAACCTCCCGAAGGTGGATACACAATGGATATGATGTTTGCCAAGCTTTGTTCTATTCAAACATCTATTGATAACAACAAGAGGGAGAATGACTATGAGCATAACCTTATGAGAAGACAAATGCGGGAAATTCAACGGACTCAAAAGCGTATCTTGGCTCATTATGAGGGAGAGGAAGGAAGCGAAGAAGAAGATGAACAAGATGATGATGATGATGAAGAACACATGGATGAAAGTGACTAATTTATTTCCTTTAAATTCTATGTCATGTTTTCTTTTTATTATTAAGTTTTTATTTATGTTCTAGACAATGTTCCATTCATGTTTGTGATGTTTAGGACTATTTCTGTTTTATGTTGTAACCGTAAAAAACTACGTTTCGTATCGTTTGTAGTATTTCATTTGTGTGTTAACTTTTTGGTATTTTACATTGTGTTATATTTCATATATTTTTTTCTCTTTTTCCCCATCCTTTTTGATAATAACAAAGGGGGAGAAGGATATGCATGTATTGTTGTTGTTTTGTTTCAAAGAAAATGCAGGCCATTGTTAAAATTATCAAATGAAACTCATCACCATAAATCAAGGAATCATGGATTTAGGGGGAGTCTCTAACATAGGGGGAGCCTTTCACCATAAATCAAGGAATCATGGATTTAGGGGGAGTCTCTAACATAGGGGGAGCCTTGCATTGATTCAAACACTTTTTCAAAAGCACAAAACAACTCTCTTCAAAAACGTTTTCAAGTCTTGGTTGTCATCATCAAAAAGGGGGAGAATGTAATTGCAAAGCATCTCAAGCATAGTTTGTTTTGATGAAGACAATATGGACATCAAGCTTTCATAAAGGATGTGCAAAAAGAATCTCAAGTCTTAAGCAAAGAACACACAATTTCAAAGTCTTGAAGAAATAATAAAGATTCAAGAATCAAGCAATAAATGGCAAAGGTATAAACAATACTCACTTTGACATATAATTGTTCACAAAATATACTCTCATGCATATCATAATCATGAACAAGTCTCATATATCAAAGAGTTCTTTCAAAACCTTTTTCAAAGATAAATTTCAAAGTAAAGGTTTTAGGAACCGGGTTGTCCCTACAGGGGAACCGGTTCCCAGCATTCTATATTTTCACCTCTCTGTGTTTTACTATGGGGAACCGGGTTGTCCCTAGGCAGGAACCGGTTCCTCAGTTCAAAATTTGAATATTTCTGCTGTAACGTTCAGCAGGAACCGGGTTGTCCTATACAGGAACCGGTTCCTACTGAACCAGTGTGTTTTTCCATTGCATTTTACACTCAAACGAAATTGTCTTTATACCTTTTAAACATTGCATTGCTTCATGGAAAAATAACCTTTTGAAGAGGTGTTTTACACACTATATATTACACATCTTTCATATTCAAAAATCACCTTCTTCATTAACAATTCATAAACCATATTCTTCATCTTTCAATATTCTCAAGTGTTCATAAATTCTCATTTTCAAGTGAAACTTTCCATACACATTTTCATTGAGAAATCTATTCAAAGTTTCATGCATACATTGTGAACATTTATATTCATTGTTAGAATTGTTTATTTGAAGAAGAAGATCAATCCAAGATTGATAGTGCTATACAAATTTCATCTAAATCTCTTGTATAAATTCAAAAGTATTATCTCCTTACTATCCAGGATTGTTGGAAGTAAGTGTTGTGTTTGAAGAGGATTGTTCTTCACTCACATTAGTATTGATTTGATCTTAAAGGTGTTAAGAACCTTTGATCACCCTATAGGTTAGATAGTTGATATAGGATTGTACAATATTTCTAACTATAGTGAAATCTCTTTCGTGTTTGAAAGGGGACTGGAGTACTCTCGGATTGTGAGGGGAACCAGTATATATCGTTGCGTCCTTTACTTTTCCGCACTTTATAGCTTTTATCACCATTACCAAAGAAAAGAAAAGAACCTTACAAAAACCTTCAAACACTTAACCAAAAAGTATTAGAAATATTCTCATAAAACCGATTAAATTTTTGAAAACCTAATTCACCCCCCCTCTTAGGCGCACTCTTATACTTACAGATGACCCTTAACATCCAATTGAAAGACTTCTTGCCCTCTCATGGTATGGATAGACCCTTTCACCCCGAAAGACTAAAAGAACAATTTTTCTAACTTAGGGTAGTTGCTATTAATTGCTTGCTCTAAATTCAAAAATCCTTTTTCCCACTTCTTTTCAAAAATCAAATTCAAAAAGACTACGCTTATTTACAAGCTAAAGTTCTTATTCAAATTTCTATTCACACACTACTTTTCAAACAATTCAAACGTTTTTAAAAACAAAGTGAGCTAAGCAGTTAAGATCCCATGGATAACCATGGATGCAAAGGGTGCTTTAAACCTTCCCTTTGTATAACCTACCCCCCGAACTCAAAATCTTTTAAAGGTCTTTCCTGTTCTTTTAGCCTTTCCTGATTGGATAAAATAAAAGTCAGTGGCGACTCTTGCTATCCCAACATTTCTAAAAGGTCAGTTCTCCCACCGTATTACAGGATGTTTTCCAGTGTTATGAATATTGAAGATGTGTTGGTTGTTGTGATGATGACTCTTGTCTGAATATCTGTATATGATACAATTGGGTGAATAGTGTGACTATAATGTGTTATTGTTTATGACTCTATAACATTTGTTAATTTGAATGAGACTCACCATTACTATTGACATTTTCAGATTGAGGAGTAGAGGCCTGATTTTGGTGAGGATAGCTGATAGGCTAGTTTATTAGTTTGAGTCGGTGTCATGCTCTGATATTGTAACACTGGGGGAACGCTAGTATAGAGCTTTGATTATAAATTTATTTATTTGTTTTGGATTTATTTTGTGAAATTTTGTATAGATGATGTTATGCTTATCCTTGAAGAATGTTCCGTTGTGTAGAAACATGATTATGATAATGTGATGATTTGTTCCTAAGTTTAGCATGACAAATGACTTATGATAAACTATTTTAAAATGAATTGTGGCACCTTTGTTTTTATGTTTTACTCTGAATTTTTATATAAATGCCGCAGGGTTTAGAAGGATGTTACAATAATGGTATCAGAGCAAGTCGGTTCGTCCGGCCAATTGTCGAGTCAGTTGAGTTACGCGACAGTTGAACACTGTCGGCGTATTAACCCTTGGTACGCGACATGTGAGTGAATCATTGTCGATACTTATTTGTTTTATTGTAGGAGTTGGTTTGAACGAAGTGGGGGAGATGTAACACCCGTATAATTTTAATATTAATTTAATTTGGAATATTGAATTAATAATTAGAATTATTAAGGATTTTGTGAAAAATAATGGTTATGACAATTGGGCCATTGTAAGGAAATAGTAAAGAAGGGGGTGTGATATAGTAAAGTTTTTACCAATCTTAATATTATTATTTTTCATAAAATAATAAGGAATTGGGGAAAAGAAAGAACGTGAAAGAACAGAAGTTTTGGGAACGAAGAACGTGAAGGAGAACTGAAGAGGGAGAGACCAAAGATCAAGAAATTGTCTAAGGTAAGGGGAGACTCTCAACTTAATCTCTATTATCGTATTATGAATGATAGTATGGATTAGGAGTATTGTTCAGATTAATTGATTCTATATTCTGAATTTTCTGTTGGTGTTCATAATTTAGATTGGATCTATGGCTGTTAAATCCTTAATATCTGAGTAGATTTACAGTATGATGAATAAGATCGATTAAAGAATCATATACTGTCGATATTGGGTGAATTCTTGTGCTGTTAGAGTGTGAATTTTCTGGTTTTGAGACCCAAATCGCAGACTGTGTAGGTGTAATCGCGAAGACGAACGGGTAAGTCGCAGGTTCTGAGAACTGCTGCTCATTTGCGTATGATACGCGTACGGTACGCGTATGGAGGGGATGATACGCGTATAATACGCTCCCCAAATGTGCATCAGAATGCACTTCCAGCTCGTACGCGTATGATACGCGTATGGGGCTTGGATGGTACGCGTATGCTTGGCTGATACGCGTATGTGTCTATTTTGTGTGGATTTTTGATTCTGTTCGTACGCCTATGATACGCGTATGGCTTGTGTTTTGTGAAAAATTGGCTATGTCGGTACGCGTATGGCCAGCGTGACTTGCAGATTTTTGCTGTTTTGTGATTTTGAAAGTTTGATGATGAGTAACTTTCAAATGCTGATCTGTTTGGGACGATGATTGAATGGTGGTGATTAGAATGAGATAATTCGTATGATTAATTGATACATGATTTTATTGAATGATGCAATTATATATATATATATATATATATTGAACATACTTGTTAATGATGATGATGATGAATGATGGTGATGAATGAGTATAGATGATGTTACTCATAGTATGATGATGATGATAGTATGTTGTATATATTGTTGCATGCATTCATAATCATTGATGAGGGTTGTATCCTAAAGATGAGAGGATTCAGTGAAGGGCAAGATTCCCATTGTGTGGAATCTGTGCTGGTAGGGCCGTATCTGGATGATGATAGATCGGTCGGTGGGTCTTCCCACTGGTGATGTTTGGTACCACATGCATAGTGTCAGTTTTCATACATGTGCATGATTTTATGTTATGTGATGACTTGATGTCTGTGGATGTGTGATGATGATGTGTCTGAATATGAAACAATTGGGTGAATGATATAACTATGATATATTGTTATTTATGATGCAATAACATTGGTTAACTGTGATGAGACTCACCCTTACTTGTTGTCATTTTCAGATTGAGGATAGCGGCGTGACTTGGTGAGGATTAGCTCATAAGTCAGTTTAGTTGTTGTGTTGGTGTCATGCTCTCGTAGATGTAACACTGGGAACGCGATGTTTGAGTTTTGATTATAACTCTATTGGTTAAAGTTGTTTGAAGTTTGATATATTAATGATGAATGTTGACTCGACGATTTTAATTCCGCTGTGTAAACATGATTTTATTTAATGAGTTGTAATTTCAGCTGTTTTCAGTGGATGCATGACATGTGCCGAACGTGTGTTTCTTTATTTATGAACTGTGACGCCTCTTACATGTTACTCTGATTAATATTTGTTTAATTGTCGCGGGTTATTAGAGGAGTGTTACAATAGTGGTATCAGAGCATAGTCAATCGTTGTGACCAGAGTCTTAGTGTCAGTCTTTCCTGTGTATGCGACTAATACGAGTTATTTGGCGATAATTTTGTTCTGACTGGTTGTTTGTGGTTAAGCAGAACAACGGCTGGAAGAGGAGGAAGAAATGATGATGCTATCGCTGAGGCTCTGGGCATGATTGCTGGTGTGCTTGGAGGAAATGCTGTAGGAGCAGGGATTGGTGCTGAAAGGCAATTGGGGAATTTTCAGAGGAACAATCCTCCATTGTTCAAAGGCACGCATGATCCTGAAGGTGCTCAGAAATGGCTGAAAGAGATCGAGAGAATTTTCAGATTCATCGATTGTGTTGAGAATCTCAAGGTTAGGTATGGCACACATATGTTGTCTGAGGAAGCTGATGACTGGTGGTTGGCCACCAGAGCTGAATCTAGAGATATCTGACATAAATGGAAGTATGATTATTGACATTCCTGCGTCGGGTTCAGTAACTACTTCATCTGCGTGTTTGAATTGTCCAGTTGACATTTTTGGTAGAGAATTCGGGATGGACTTAGTGTGCCTTCCGTTGAAACAACTCGATGTAATCCTGGGAATGAACTGGTTGGAGTTCAACCGTGTTCATATCAATTGTTTTGCGAAGACGGTAATTTTTTCTGAAGAGGTTAATTCTGGTAATCTGGAAATGACAGCTAGACAGGTGAATGAGGCTATCGGGGATGGTGCAACAGTGTTTATGTTGTTTGCATTGATGGATTTGAAAGAGAAAGTGGCGAGTGGCGAACTACCAGTGGTATGTGAGTTCCCAGAAGTTTTTCCGGAAGAGGTGAATGAATTACCACCAGAAAGAGAAGTAGAATTTTCTATTGATTTGGTTCTGGGAACTAGTCCAGTGTCGATGGCACCGTATCGTATGTCGCCGTCTGAGTTGGCTGAACTAAAGAAGCAGTTGGAAGAATTTCTTTAGAAGAAATTCATTCGTCCTAGTGTTTCTCCGTGGGGTGCGCCTGTGTTGCTAGTGAAGAAGAAAGAGGGTTCGATGAGACTGTGCGTGGATTACAGACAATTGAACAAGGTTACTATCAAGAATCGGTATCCAATGCCGAGGATTGATGATTTGATGGATCAACTAGTTGGAGCATGTGTATTTAGTAAGATTGATCTGAGGTATGGGTATCATCAAATTCGTGTGAAAGATGACGACATTCAGAAGACTGCTTTTAGAACAAGGTATGGACATTATGAGTATTCGGTAATGCCGTTTGGAGTTACTAATGCACCTGGAGTTTTTATGGAGTATATGAACAGGATCTTTCGTCCTTATCTCGATAAGTTCGTGGTGGTGTTTATAGATGATATTCTGATATATTCTAAGAATGAGGAGGAACATGCAGAACATCTTAGAACTGTGTTAGAGCTGTTGAAAGAGAAGCAACTTTTTGCCAAACTATCGAAGTGTGAATTTTGGTTGGAAGAGGTCAGTTTTCTTGGACATGTGATTTCAAAGAATGGTATTGCTGTTGATCCTACAAAGATAGAGGTTGTATCTCAGTGGGAAGCGCCGAAGTCAGTGTCAGAGATTCGTAGTTTCCTCGGTTTGGCAGGTTATTACAGGAAGTTTATAGAAGGCTTTTCAAAGTTAGCATTGCCTTTAACTAAGTTGACCAGGAAGGGTTAGGCTTTTATTTGGGATGCAAAATGCGAAGAAGGATTTCAAGAGATGAAGAGGAGGTTGACTAGTGCTCCTATTTTGATTTTGACAAATCCGACAAAATCCTTTGTTTTTTATTGTGATGCATCGCTGATGGGTTTACGTGGTGTATTGATGTAGAATCAACAAGTGGTCACGTATGCATCAAGACAACTCAAAGTGCATGAAAGGAATTATCCGACTCATGACTTAGAGTTGGCAGCTGTGGTTTTTGTTTTGAAGTTGTGGCGGCATTATTTGTATGGTTCGAGGTTTGAGGTGTTCAGTGATCATAAGAGTCTGAAGTATCTCTTTGATCCGAAAGAGCTGAATATGAGGCAGAGAAGGTGGTTAGAATTCCTTAAAGACTATGATTTTGGTTTGAATTACCATCCTGGTAAGGCAAACGTCGTGGCTGAGTAGAAAGACTTTGCATATGTCTATGCTCATGGTGAGGGAATTAGATTTGATTGAACAATTCAGAAACTTGAGTTTGGTGTGTGAAGGTACTCCTACTAGTGTTAAACTGGGTATGCTAAAGCTGACTAGTGGTATTCTTGAAGAAGTCAGAGAAGGTCAGAAAGCTGATGTCGAATTGATCGATAAGTTGACTTTGATTAATCAAGGCAAGAGTGGTGAATTCAGAATTGACGAGAACGGTGTACTGAGGTTTGGTGACCGAGTTTGTGTTCCTGATATTGCTGAACTTCGAAAACGTATTTTGGAAGAAGGACATCGTAGTGGGTTAAGCATTCATCCTGGTGCTACCAAGATGTATCATGATTTGAAAAAGTTGTTTTGGTGGCCTGGAATGAAGAAAGAAATTGCTGAGTTTGTATATTCTTGTCTGACGTGTCAGAAGTCAAAAATTAAGCATCGGAAACCATCTGGGTTTATGCAACCGATGTTTATTCCTGAGTGGAAATGGGATAGCATATCGATGGATTTTGTTTCGGGGTTACCGAGAACTGTTAAGAATTGTGAAGCCATCTGGGTCGTGGTGGACAGTTTGACAAAGTCTGCACACTTTATACCAGTAAGAATGGATTATCCGATGGAGAAGCTGGCTCAGTTATATATTGAGAAGATAGTTAGTCTGCATGGTATTCCTTCAAGTATCGTGTCAGACAGAGATCCGAGGTTTACGTCTAAGTTCTAGGAAGGTTTGCAGAAAGCTTTGGGTACTAAGTTGAGATTGAGTTCTGCTTATCATCCGCAGACTGATGGACAGAGTGAGAGGACGATTCAGTCGTTAGAAGATCTGTTGAGGGCTTGTGTGTTGGAAAAAGGAGGTACTTGGGATAGTTATCTGCCTTTGATTGAGTTTACCTACAACAACAGTTATCATTCGAGTATTGGTATGGCTCCATTTGAGGCTCTGTATGGTAGGAGATGTAGGACACCGTTGTGTTGGTACGAATCTGGTGAGAGTGCTGTAATTGGTCCAGAAATTGTACAACAAACAAATGAGAAGATTAAGATGATTCAAGAGAAGATGAAAGCTTCTCAGAGCCGTAAGAAGAGTTATCATGTCAAGAGGAGGAAAACACTTGAGTTTCAAGAGGGAGATCATGTGTTTATGAGAGTTACTCCTATGACGGGTATTGGTCGAGCATTGAAGTCAAAGAAGTTGACTCCGCATTTTATTGGACCTTTCCAAATTTTTGAAAGAGTGGGAGAAGTGGCATATCGTATCGCTTTATCGCCGATGCTTGCAAACCTGCATGATGTATTTCACGTGTCTCAGTTGAGGAAATACATTTCAGATCCGTCCCATGTGATCCAAGTAGATGATGAATAAGATCGATTATAGAATCATATATTGTCGATATTGGGTGAATTCTTGTGATGTTAGAGTGTGAATTTTCTGGTTTTGAGACCCAAATTGCAGACTATGTAGGTGTAATCGCGAGGAAGACGAACGGGTAAGTCGCAGGTTCTGAGAACTGCTGCTCATTTGCGTATGATATGCGTACGGTACGCGTATGGATGGGATGATACGCGTATAATACGCTCCCTAAATGTGCATCAGAATGCACTTCCAGCTCGTACGCGTATGATACGCGTATGGGGCTTGGATGGTACGCGTATGCTTGGCTGATACGCGTATGTGTCTGTTTTGTGTGGCTTTTTGATTCTGTTCGTACGCGTATGATACGCGTATGGCTTGTGTTTTGTGAAAATTGGCTCTGTTGGTACGCGTATGGCCAGCGTGACTTGCAGATTTTTGCTGTTTTGTGATTTTGAAAGTTTGATGATGAGTAACTTTCAAATGCTGATCTGTTTGGGACGATGATTGAATGGTGATGATTAGAATGAGTTAATTCGTATGATTAATTGATACATGATTTTATTGAATGATGCAATTATATATATATATATATATATTGAACATACTTGTTAATGATGATGATGATGGATGATGGTGATGAATGAGTATAGATGATGCTACTCATAGTATGATGATGATGATAGTATGTTGTATATATTGTTGCATGCATTCATAATCATTGATGAGGGTTGTATCCTAAAGATGAGAGGATTCAGTGAAGGGCAAGATTCCCATTGTATGGAATCTGTGCTGGCAGGGCCGTATCTGGATGATGATAGATCGGTCGGTGGGTCTTCCCACTGGTGATGTTTGGTACCACATGCATAGTGTCAGTTTTCATACATGTGCATGATTTTATAACAGGATTATATATGTTATGTGATGACTTGATGTCTGTGAATGTGTGATGATGATGTGTCTGAATATGAAACAATTGGGTGAATGATATAACTATGATATATTGTTATTTATGATGCAATAACATTGGTTAACTGTGATGAGACTCACCCTTACTTGTTGTCATTTTTAGATTGAGGATAGCGGCGTGACTTGGTGAGGATTAGCTCATAAGTCAGTTTAGTTGTCATGTCGGTGTCATGCTCTGGTAGATGTAACACCGGGAACGCAATGTTTGAGTTTTGATTATAACTCTATTGGTTTAAGTTGTTTGAAGTCTGATATATTAATGATGAATATTGACTCGACGATTTTAATTCCGCTGTGTAAACATGATTTTATTTAATGAGTTATAATTTCAACTGTTTTCAGTGGATGCATGACATGTGTCAAACTTGTGTTTCTTTATTTATGAATTGTGACGCCTCTTACATGTTACTCTGATTAATATTTGTTTAATTACCGCGGGTTATTAGAGGGGTGTTACAGGAGAAGCTTTGCTTCTCGGAAGAGGTACAGTTGCAAGTTTGCAAAGAGGATTGCTGTCGTGATGCTTCAGAAATCGAACTTTGGCGAACGAATGTGTCGCTCAAGTTATAAGAAGTTTGGGAACAAAGAGATATGATAAAGGGCTGTTTGGAATGTGATTGATTTGAAGAGGATGAGTTTTGGAGCAAAATTTCCGTAAGCAAAACGCATGAAAATTGTTGAATCATTACGAAACTTCGAAAATTCATAATTGGAGTTCTGGACATCCAATTTGAGTTTCCTTTGAAGTGTCGGAAAGCTAACGAGATGAAATTCATTATAAAAATGGTTGCAACAGATGTAACATATTTAATTGTGACAAGATGATGTTGGAAAGAGGTGAAGTTACGGTTACACTTGTCCTTAGAACTAGACTCGTTCGTTGGTACCGCACGGGATGTTAGTGTCAGAGTACGGATTGAAGGAATAATTAAAAGGTTTATTGAGAAGCAATTTTAGGATTAAATGTACCATTTGAGGAATTTTAGAGATATCGTATAGAGTGTCGCTGCATGATGTCGATGTTGCATTTCGGATGACGTTGGAAAATTCATATCTTGAGTTCCGAGTGTCGGATTAATGTATCGTTTGAACCTACGAAGAAGAGAGATTATGTTCTACCTTATGGGAGAGTTATAAATATAGTAGAGTGATCCTATGAGGAGATATTATGAAGTCGGTTAAGGAAGCGTGAAACTTGTTGAATAGGAATTCCTACTACCGCGATTGTTTAAAACGAAGTTGAATAGAACATGTTGTTGATGAATAAGTTGATGAGATGTTCGATAATAAAGATAATTTGAGTGTCGATAGATTTTAGTGAGGAGTGAATTAGTAGTAAAGGTGAAATAAACTTTAGAACGGTTGAAGTCGTATTTGTGATGCCAAAGCAATGACATGTATAAAAGAAGAATCGTAGAGGATTTCTGACACCTTTTGATGTGAGGAAGACTTGTTGAGATTCCGAGTGGAATGATACTTGGACGCGAAAGATGTCATGGGATGTAGAGTAAAACCACGAGTTATGAATGTTGTCGCAGTCTTTTGATAAGATGAGGATTTTGATTTAGAACCAGATGAATAGTAATGTATGAGTATTGATCCGCTGTCACGCACGGATAAAAAACGAGTATTTTTGAAAAGACCGTAGATAGTGACAAGTGACTCGAATATTGTATCGCAAGAATTCTTGTTTTGATATTAACTAATAGAAATCTAATTGGGGGTTTATGGTTTTAGATCGATTTATAAACAATAGAGAAAATAAGTGATTAAAATAAGTGATTATAAAATAAGCTAAAACGACAATTTGCTGATTCGGTTCCTATCTATCATTGATTATTGTAATTCCAACCTCCTAAGAGGATTATCTATTCCTATTCGACCATAATATCCATTAACAAGTGCAATTGATAGTATAAGTTGTATGTTCCTATTATCCGAATTAAGCAAACAGGATTAAGTTTCATGAATTAATCAAACATGAATTAAACGGACACGATAACGAATTAAGCAAACGATAACGTGACTATAGTTAGGATCATACAAACAATCGAATTAAATCAATATAGTCTATGCAAATCGAATTAAGAAAACAAGAGACATAGATTAATATTAATAGAAATAGAACTGAATTATAATTATAGTAACCTCAAGCCCGGAACCTAAATACAGCAAATTGTCTCAAAGGAATTAGTTCTCCATGGAATTCGTACAAGCTTGACTCATAATAACGTGAATAATAAAAACGTAACAATGAACATTAGTGGCCATCCCTGTGTAAATGGGAGAAACAATAATTCGGGTCATAACCCAACTGAGTCAAACAAACATAACCCAGGCCCAAAACTAACGATCCAAAACTAATGTTGCAGCTTCAAATGAAATTTTGGAAACTATGCGCTCCAAATATAACTTTGACTCCAACACAAAAGTTGTAGCTCTTCCTCTTAGCTTTCTGGTGATTATTAGAACGCCTCAATCGGATTCCCGGAGCTCCAGTTATGATCATTTTAGTATAGACTGCTAATGTTGAAAAATAAGTACGAAAAACAAATAAAGGTAAAAACAAAATAAATTACGAAAACACATTAAAACATAAAAGTAATCAAAACAAACCAAGGAAATACTTGAGTACAAACATGGAAGAACGTACATAAAAATGCACTGATCAAATTCTCCCATACTTGAACTTTTGCACTCCGAGCAAAATGAACAACAAAACAAAGAACGTACAAATACATCATTAGTTACTCATCCTAGGCTACAACTCATCTTCGGTTAAGTTTGCATCGATAGGTACTAATATTGCACACTAAGGACGTCGTAAGAACACTAACCACAATTATACAGACATAAGCCTCCTAAATACACAAACCAATTCAAATCATATTATTATACCATAGCCTAACTTACTCATCTTTTTTGCTCTTTTTCATTCAGGCGCAATCACATTAAGCCCGTTATCTCCACACACTTATAGCAAGACGACCGGTTAGTGACTCTGATCCTTTTTTGCACGGGGTTCTAGTACTTACATGGAATAACCCTTTGCTTACTCAGTTGTAGATGCGGGGGATCGGACCGTAATCCGCCCTACCAAGTTTAGCACCAGAAACCGCTGAACCAACTAACAAAAAGTCTTATTTTCAACTTTTTCTTTTGAAGGTTCCACAACCATTGGGTTAAGTGGCTGGGTGAGAGTCACCAAACTTAGAAGGTGTATTCCTATTTCTTTTCTTTTTTTTTCAAATAAAAAACTGGATCACTCACTTATTTTCATCGACTTCCCTGCGTAAAGTGCGTGTGAGATGGTGTTGACTGCTGAAATAAACTACTCAAGAGATGTCAGAGAATTAGAATTTAAGTCTAAAACATAATAAAGAATTCAAATCAATTTCCATATGCAGGAGACTTGCAGTGTTAAGACAATAACAATCTTATGAATTTTTCCCAAGTCTCCGCAAACTAATCTCAAATTAGTCTATAGCCTAGAACTTTCAAAAAGATGCATTTTTTAATATAATAACTAAAAACAAAACAAAACTAAGAACAAAAACAAAGAAAAATAAATGATTCCCTCCCCCACACTTAAAACATGCATTGTCCTCAATGAAAGAAACAAACATCAAATAAAAGAGAGGAGAGAGAGGAAACACACCCGAGTAGTCAAGGAGGATAGGTGATCACATAGTCATCCTTTCTCAAAGAGATATCTTCTATATTTTCTTCTTCCAAAGTGGGGCTCTCATGGAGTAGCTTTGGGTAATGTCCATTGAACTTGAAATTTTTATTAGTGCCTTCGCCTTTTATTCCAGGATCAAAGAAGAATCTTAGATAAGTAAAAGTGTCAAATGAGCACGTGATCTTCTTTTCCACAACATCAGAGATCAAAAGATTGAGGGGCTGCCCCATTACTTTTGTTTCATCTTCCCCTTTAATTGAGACCCTATGTAAAATCATGGACGGGCTAATATCGAAAATGTCGGCCAATGTCCACCCAATTGCCTTCTTTTGCTTCTTCAAAACCTGCAAAAATTTATTTTCTTGATCAAAATCAAGGTTAGAAGAAATTATAACCGGTAGCTTTTCATCCATCTCTAAATAAGCATATTTAAGATTTTCAGGAATTGGTTTCAGCTCTTGGGAATGTGGTTATTCTACGAATGATTTTTTCCAGAAAGCCGGGGTGTCGAGAGCTTCATCTACATGAACAACTTCATTTGCAACCTCATATGTAGTAAGAATATCATTTTGCAAGGCAATCTCAATTTCGGCACAAACAGAGCAAATTTTAGTGTCAGTACAAACATCACAAGAGTAAACATAATCAAAACCAGACAGTGATGGAAAATCATCTGCAAACAAATCAGTACAAGTATCATCGGCAGTTTCAGGAAGCAACTCTATTTGAAAAATAGATTGTTCTTCCAAGGGTTATTGGTTTGATCCTTGAGCTTGCTGCATGGCATTCATCAAAGTGACAAGTTGTCCAATTTGTGTTGGCAAAGTTTGAAGAGTAGAATATATTTGTTGTTGATACTGAAGATTATTTGCAGCCATTTGTTTGACAATATCCTCTAGTGAAGGTTCGGAAGGTGCCCAGCACATAACCTGAAATTCATTCAGATGCTTATGCGGATCCTCGCCTTGAAAACCATTAAACCTAGGCAACAAATGTATTAAACCAGATTTCAATTCAAAATGTACATCAACATCAGGATACTGAATGCATAAGTTCGCATAAGGGGCAGCCAACTGCCTTAATGTTCTTTGTTCAGCCATGTTATCAACAAACACAGAAATACTAACTGTGTCCCAAACAGGCAGAAACAAATAGAAAGAAGCAAAACGATTTAATTAAATTCAGAAAAATATAAAAACACAGAATTTCATCTAATTAAACAAAATAAAAATTATGAATTTTTTTTTGGATTTTTCGAAAAAGAAAAAATAGTAAAAAATTAATTAAAAATAGAAAAAAAGACGAATTTGGCGATTTGGGGCTGAATTCCCTTACTCTTCTAGAGTAAAGGAGTATTGATTACACAATTGTTTTTGCTCCCAGTAGGAAAAAAAGTTTTACAATCGAACCCAATTTTTCCAAAAACTGAATTATCAGAATTAAGCAAACGGGATTAAGTTTCATGAATTAAGCAAACATAAATTAAACGGACACGATAACGAATTAAGCAAACGATAACGTGACTATAGTTAGGATCATACAACCAATCGAATTAAATCAATATAGTCTATACAAATCAAATTAAGCAAACAAGAGACATAGATTAATATTGAAAGGAATAGAACTGACTTATAATTATAATAACCTCAAGGTCGGAACTTGAATACAACAAATTGTCTCAAAGGAATTAGTTCTCCATGGAATTCGTACAAGCTTGCCTCATAATTTCGTGAATAATAAAAACGTAACAATGAGCATTAGTGACCAACCCTAGGTAAATAGGAGAAACAATAATTCGGGTCATAACCTAACTAGGTCAAACAAACATAACCCAGGCCCAAAACTAACGATCCAAAACTAAATAAAACTAATGCTGCAGCTTCAAACGAAATTCTGGAAAATATGCGCTCCGAATCTGATTTTTACTCCAACACAAAAGTTGTAGCTCTTCCTCTTAGCTTTCCGGCAATTATTAGAACGCCTCAATCGGTTTCCCAGAGCTCCAATTATGATCATTTTAGTGCAGACTGCTAATGCTGAAAAATAAGTACGAAAAACAAATAAAGGTAAAAATAAAATAAATTATGAAAACACATTAAGAAATAAAAATAATCAAAACAAACCAAGGAAATGCTTGAGTACAAACATGGAAGAACGTGCATAAAAATGCACTAATCAAGTATATTAGTGATTATGAAGTTTGGAAGTACTTAACAAGTGTGTGATGCTAAGTGACTATGAAGCGGATTATGTAAAATGTTTGATGTTGGTGTCTCACCAACAAGATCCAATGAGAGGGAAGTGTGCGAGTTGTAAAGACTCAAGGTGAATTATTGGGCTATGACGATGTTAATGAGTTGGAGTGCAAACTCGGAAAGGGACACTATTATGTAGTAACGATGGTTTATGCTTAAATATGGTTGTCGACTATCTATTGAAAGATTTAGGACTAGATCACCCTAAATCTCTTGTTGGTAGTAGATGGAATCATATAAATGGGATGAACTTGTTTTGTTACCTTAATGGTATAAGTTGTGATGGATATTAAACCGTGAGAATAATCACTCACCATATCATGTGAACTTATGAAGAAGTGAATATGAAAGAGTGCAACATAATGGACAATGACTTAAGGCGGGTAATCAGAGTCGCACAACGAGAGTGTGATGTGAGGTAGTGTTATGAGTACTACTCGTGGGCAGTGAGAAATTT
This sequence comes from Vicia villosa, assembly GCF_029867415.1. Lineage (NCBI taxonomy): Eukaryota > Viridiplantae > Streptophyta > Magnoliopsida > Fabales > Fabaceae > Vicia > Vicia villosa. The sequence continues at coordinate 13,290,953 of NC_081186.1, read as the reverse complement.
AAATGTCAGGAGCATACGTAGAGAATATGTATTGATCTATATGTTGGATTTAGATTCTAGTGGATGTAAGGATGTCGTGCCGAAGAATTAGAACTCTTTTGAATAATTGTCGAGATGATGAATGTGTTATTGTGGTTGTACGTAGTTAACGAGTATGTATTCGGCGAAGTTAAGACGATGAGTTGATACTATATGATGCTATAATAATTTTGTGTTGTTGTAAGGTGTTATTGTAGATTTCCAGATATAACGAGGAATTATACTCTATGAAGGACAAAGTTTATTTAATTCTTAGAGAAGAGCGGGACTCGGTTTGAGCTATTTTGTAAGCAATGGTATATTGAGGCTGATGAGTGTGATTATAATTACCTGTGTGTACTCGTTCTGATGGTTAGAATATTTAAATAGAGGAAGTAAATCAGGAATTTGTTTTTGAGTGCGAATAAGTATTGCTAAGTGGTAGATTAGTACCATGTATGATAAAGAATGATTCTTGAACGAATGAGTAAAGAGAGCCATAATTGGGTCAAACTCGAAAATCTAATTGGTAATGATGGTTGTAATGAGTAACCAGAGTAGTGCAGCAAAAGCGAAATGTAACGGGTTGGATAATTGATGGCGTGACTTGAGAGGAGTCAGATAGTTGAAACTCAATGGTATAGGAATATGATTATTGAGTTTCTTGAAGGAAGCAGTTGGTAAAAAGTGTAAGTATTATTTTATCGCTCAGATGGGAAAGTATATTTAAGGTCGGTACGTTTGGTAGATGGAATGCATTACTATAGTGTTGATCAGGTGTGGTCATACCATAGTTGTGTAATTATATTATTCAGTTATTAGACGCATTGTATGGGTTGTACCTCAATATTCTATTGTTGTTAACCTTTTGGAGATATAACGAGTGGTACACCTTTGGATGGTCAAATGTGATGTAAGAGTTGAGATTTGAATGTATGAGACATACTTTCTGTTGGCTATATCAGATGAATTTGAGGATCAGAAGTTGAAGCAATTACGTGGAAAAGAGATAGCATCAGTCAGAGTAGCTTGGGGATGACCGGCTGATGGAAATGTTACTTGGGAACTAGAGAGTCAAATGAATGACTCCTATCCGAAACTCTTTGATTGAGGTGTGTTTTCGAGGACGAAAACTCTTTCAGTGGGGGAGAGTTATAACACCATATATTTTTTAATTTTAATTTAATCAGAAATTAAATTATTATTTAGAATTATTTAGTATTTTCGTTGAACTATTTGGAAGAATTATTGAATATTGGTCTTTGGGCCAAGTGTGGTATTAGTAATGAGGGGGTGTTAAGTTGTTGAGCCCATTACTAAATTATGCTATGTTTTCATAAAATAAGGAAATAAGAGGAAATTGAGAAATAGAAGAGGAAAACCTAAGAGGGGGAGAAGACGAACTCATGGACAAGCCCCATTTTCGTATTCATGGTGCAACCCTCACAAAATGAATCATAACTTTCTGCTCGTAGCTCCAAATCAGGTAATTCTTGAAGATTCGAATTCTACATGAAGTTTCCTTCGATTTGATGTATTAAATCGAGTCAGGGAAGTTCTTGATGAGGGAGATATGCGAGTTTGAAGATTGGATATTCTTGCTGAATTTGAAGAAAGAGATTCGGATTCTACACAAAATTTCCTTCGATTTGATATATTAAATCGTGTCAGGGAAGTTCTTGATGAGAGACATAAGCGAGTTTGAAGATTGAAGATTCTTGCTGAATTTGAAGAAAGAGGGCTTACGGGTTTGATGGAGAAGAAGGGGAAAAGTCCAGATTCTTGGCTACGGTAAGGGGGGACTCTTCCGATTAATATCTATTATCGGGTTATGGATAATAGGAATGATATAGGTAAATTATTTCATGTCAACTGAGTCGTATGATAGATTTTGGGTTTTGGGATAATTTTTTAATAGAACATATAATTCGATGTTACCTGTGTTAATTTCTGTGTATATTTGTGTGTGTGAATATATGTTTTTGTATAAATACGGTGTTGTTGATGTGTTATTGTGTTCTTCCATGAAACTGGATATATGAGTATGAATCCCTAACTAAATGAGTAAAAGTTAGGTTTTTAATATGTAAAATTGATATAGGATGATAGGTTGTTGAATTAGATGAATCCTGTATGTTAAAATGTGCAAAAATTCTTTTTTAGACCCAAAATCGCAGACTGTAATGGTGTAAAACGAGAGGAAGATGAACTGGTGCGAGTTGCAGGTTTTGGAAAGTCTCTGGCGTTTTGCATATGATACGCGTATGGTACACGTATGAGGGAATTCCTAGGGGTCGTACGCGTATGGTACGCGCCCTGTCCCGTCCAAAATTACACTCCTCTGCCTGTAAGCGTATGATACGTGTATGAGAAGGTGGTGATACATGTATGATGATGTGATACGCGTATGGCACGTTTTGTGTGTAAATCAGTCTCTGTTGGTACGCGTATGACCAGCGTGAGTGCATAATTATTCTGTTTTGTGATTTTGAAAAGTTTAATGATGCGTAACTTTTGAACCGTTGGCCTGTTTTGAGTTCCGTTTTGAGTATGATGAACCTTATGAAATAACCCATGTGTTCAAATGATGAAATAAGGTATTATAACTTTCAATTATTTTGAATCGTGATTTTATTGCTTGATGAATGATGTATTGTGCATGTATGTGATGAGATGTGATAATACATGTTATGTTTGAAGCAATAATCATGTGATGATTTATTGATTGTATGATGATGACGATTGGATGGTATTTGAATTATGTTAATATATATAAACATGCTTTGATGATGATGATAAGGATGGATTGAGTATTAGATGATGTTACTCATAGACTTGACGATGGTATAAGTATGTTTCATATATGTTTGCATCCATTCATAATCATATGTTGAGGGCTGAATCCAGATGATGTTGTGGATTCAGTAAGAGCATAATTCCCATTGTGTGGAATTTGTGCTGGCAGGGCCATATCTTGATAATGTTGGATCGGTAGGTTGGTTATTCCCATTGATGGTGTTGGTACCACATGCATAGTGTCAGTCATTCATATGCATGATTTTATAACAAGATTGGATGTTTTCCAATGTTATGAATATTGAAGATGTGTTGGTTGTTGTGATGATGAAACTTGTCTGAATATCTGTATATGATACAATTGGGTGAATAATGTGACTATGATGTGTTATTGTTTGTGACTCTATAACATTTGTTAATTTGAATGAGACTCACCCTTACTGTTGACATTTTCAGATTGAGGAGTAGCGGCCTGATTTTGGTGAGGATAGCTGATAAGTTAGTTCATTAGTTTGAGTCGGTGTCATGCTCTGATATTGTAACACTGGGGGGACGCTAGTATAGAGCTTTGGTTATAACTTTATTTATTTGTTTTGGATTTATTTTGTGGTATTTTGCATAAATGATATTATGCTTATCCTTAAAGTATGTTCCGCAGTGTAGAAACATGATTATGATAATGTGATGATTTGCTCCTAAGTGTAGCATGACAAATGACTTATGATAAATTCATTTAAATTGAATTGTGGCACCTTTGTTTTTATGTTTAACTCTGAATTTTTATATAAATGCCGCGGGGTTTAGAAGGGTGTTACAATAGTGGTATCAGAGCAGGTTGGTTCGTCCGACCAATTGTCGAGTCAGTTGAGTTACACGGCAGTTGAATATCATCGGCGTATTAACCCTTGGTACGCGACATGTGAGTGAATCACTGTCGATACTTGTTTGTTTTGTTGCAGGAGTTGGCTTGAGCGAAGTGGGGGAGAAGCTTTGCTTCTCGGAAGAGGTACAGTTGCAAGTTTGCAAAGAGGATTGTTGTCATGATGCTTCAGAAATCAAACATTGGCGAAGGAATGTGTCGCTCAATTTATAAGAAGTTTGGGAACAAAGAGATATGATAAAGGACTATTTGGAATGTAATTGATTTGAAGAGGATGAGTTTTGGAGTGAAATGGCAAGGTCCTCCCCCGTTTACAACTTCTCACTTAATCACTACCCAATGACCCATCTACCTAGGTCCTCCCTAGATATAGAATATGTCCATTCCACTCTCAATCATATTAATGATGTCTAACAGCCAACACCTTAGCCACTGCATCAACGGTCTAATTTCCAACATTCTAAGCACTCAAATAAATACAACTTGGAGTTGCTTCAAAGTTTCCTCCACAAACAATCCTGCACTCATTGCTTCACAACTTCTGTGTGAGTAAAATAAACCTCTTGCCTACAGTCTTCGAGGCATAGATCAGTGACCATCCCACAATCGGGTTGGTTCACTTACACGGCTAACCCTAAAAATCACATCTTGTCAATACTCGGCTAGCTTACTAAAATAGGTTACAAATCTTCCTATTTATAACCTATTCCCAACTGGACTTGGGCCTTCAATCATAGCTTTATTTGCTGTTACAAATCTACAGAATTCTTCTGCTAAAAGAAAGGTCTTTAATCATAAGTTTCCTAAACTGTCTCCATAATTAGAAACTATATGATCTTCAATATCCTGTCTTGATTCTTTTGACCTTTAAATCGTAACAAACTGGCATAACAAACTGTTGCTGAAATTGCTCCACAATATAAGCTCCAAGATATTCTCCACAAATATCTCCATAAAGTATGCTCCAAGTAACAACAATAAGTTCTTACACTTTTGCAACAGATTCTCCTATAAAATCTTTCCACATTTAGTTTCCTAAATGTTCTCCTTGATCTCCCTTGATATAGCTCCACATAGGATTCAATGTTTTAGGAATATTCTGTTTCTATTATAACAGAATCCAAACTGTCAGCTCAAATACGATGCCATGACATCTTCTTCGACATGTTGTTCCAGATGTTGAAACATTTCAACACAACACGTTTCTCCATTAAATAGACCTTCAACTTGCTTTCTCTTACAAGTTATAATTCTATTTAACCTATTGCTTCTAAATTTGTTTTACCAAACATAAATCCAATCCTCAAAAGCACTAACAATCTCCCTCTTTGGCTTATTTTGGCTAAAACTAATTTACATAACCTTTGTATTACAAAAGCATAAAAAATATAAGGGTTTAAAAATTACAATTCAGAAGCAGTAATTTAGAAGTCTTCAGTAGTCACTGTTTATGATATTTCAGACTTTACAAGTGACAGTCTTTGTAACACCCCTCTAATACCCCACGGCAATTAACAAAATTAAATCAGAGTAAACATGCAAAAGGTGTCACAATTCAAAAATAAAAGAAAACACACGTTCGGCATATGTCATGCATTCACTGAAACATCTGAAATTATAACTCATAGATAAAAATCATGTTTACACAGCGGAATCAAATCATCAAGTCAACATTACATCATTAATGTATCAGACTTCAAATAAAATAAACAATAGAGTTATAATTCGAAACTCAAAACATCGCGTCCCCAGTGTTACATCTATCAGAGCATGACACCGACACAACAACTAAACCGACTTATGAGCTAATCCTCACCAAGTCGAAAGCAGCTATCCTCAATCTGAAAATTGTCAACAAGTAAGGGTGAGTCTCATTCTCAATTAATCAATGTTATGCATTCATAAGCAACAAAACATCATAATATATCATTCACCCAATTTGTCATATATTCAGATTCACATCTATTATTCATCAATTCACACAATAATAGATTACAACACAACACAAAAATACATACAATCATGTTATGACAAAACGCATAAGACACAACTGACACTATGCATGTGGTACCAAAATTCGTGAATCACATTCCCAGGACTTCTCTCTGCGATACTGCCCTTCAAGTCGCTTACACCCCACATGGGCACACGACTAACCTCATCGCTCACACCCCCATGGGCACACGATGATTGCTTACTAATCTCCGCACAATGGGAATTAGCCACCAACAATCCACTCATCAACGGGATCCAATGTAAATGATTTATGAATGAATGCACACATATCACATACTTATATCATCACCGATCTGATGCTTAACATCGTCTCATTTCATCTCACCAATATCATCACAAACAAGTATGTACATGTCCCAGCATCATTCAATCATTCACATACATTCACCACAATCAACATATTAATATTAACAGCATATTAATATTCACAAATCATCAATCATCATCATATAATTCTCAACAATCATCACATCATAATGTTTTCAAACAACATCTTACATTGTCACATTTCATCATACATGTCAACAATACATCATCCCATTTACACAAATCGTCACATGATTAATATTTCAACATAGCATGTATTTAACACATCTCATCACATATATGTACAATACATCTTTCACCAAGAAATAAAATCATATTTAAAAAAAATTGGATTTACACCTCATTTCATCATTTAAACACGTAGGCTATCTCATAAGATTCATCGTACTCGAAACGACACTAAAAACAGACCTACGGTTCGAAAGTTACACATCATTTAACTTTCCCAAGAAATAACTAACGCTACAGCACGCGGCGCAACCAACGTTCGCGGCGCGACCTGAACCACAAAAACACGTTCGCGGCGCCAACTCATGCACGCGGCGCGATACGAGAAAATAAGTACGCCTTCGCGGCGCCAACACATGGACGCGGCGCGACCTGGCGATTTTGCAGAATTACGGGTCTGCGTTAGACTCTGCGATTTCACATCCTTTTCACCCAAAAACGATTCCAGACATAGCAGACAGGCATATAATCATCGAATTTCTCATCACACATCATTATACATCAAAACAACACATCAATAACCAACAATCTATACAAATTCATCAATTATCCCAAATCATAACATACCTAACAATATCAAATCCCAATATGCCCAATCGAATCGAATCATACGTTAATCCATCCTATTACCCATAATCACATAATAGAAATTAACCGGAAGAGTCCCCTCTTACCTTAGCCAAGAGTTCTTGATTGGTCTCTCCCTCCATTGCTCCTCTTTCACGTTCTTCGTGTTCCAAACTCTTTTCACATTCCTTTCTCTTATTCCCAATTCCTTATTATTTTATAAAATAACCTTTTAATTAGAATAGGGCCTTTACTAACATAACACCCCCTCATCCCTTAACATCACACATGGCCCAACACCATAACCATCCTTTTCCAATTAAATTCTACAAATCACCAATAATTCTAATTATTAATTAAATTTCCATTTAAATTAAAAATTAAAATATACGGGTGTTACAACTCTCCCCCACTAAAAGAGTTTTCGTCCTCGAAAACATACCTCAAGTAACCAGCTCGTATAAGAGTCTTTCACCTGACTCTCCAGCTCCCAGTTAACATTACCATTAGTCAATCCCCAAAGATCCATCTGACATAACCAACAGGAAACATGTTTCATACATTCAAATCCCCGTTCTTACGTCGCCTTTGACTATCCAAAAGTATACCACTCGCTATAGCTCCAAAAGGTTAACAACAACGGAACATTGAGGTACAACCTATACAATACGCTCAACAGCCGAGTAATACAATTACACGATCTATAGTATGATCACACTGATCAACACTGCAGTAATGCATACCATCTACCAACATACCAACCTTAGACATACTCTTCCATCTGAGCGATAAAATAATACTTACACTTTTCACCAACCGCTTCCTTCAAGAAACTCAATACTCATATTCCTATACCATTGAATTCCAATTATCTGACTCCTCTTAAGTCAAGCCATCGATTATCCAACACTTTACATTCCGTTTTTCCGCACTACTCTGATTACTGATCACAATCATCTATACCAAATAGATTTCTGAGTTTCACCTGATTCCGACTCTCTTTACTCATTCGTCCAAGAATCATCCTTCATCATTCATGGTACCAATTTACCACTCAGTAATACTTACTCGCACTCAAAAAAAAATTCCTGATTTACTTCATCTATTAAACATTCCAACTATCGGAATGAGTGCACACAAGTAGTTATAATCACACTCATCAGCCTCGATATACCGTTGCTTACATAATAGTTCAAACTGACTCCCACTCTTCTTTAAGAATTAAATCAACTTCGTCATTCATAGAGTATAATTCCTATTTATATATGGAATCCACAATATCACCTTAACAACGAACAAAATTATTATAGCATCATATAGTATCAACTCGTCATCTTAACTTTTCCAAATACATACTCGTTAACTACGTACAACCGTATTAACATATTCATCATCTCGGCAATTATTCAAAAGAGTTATAATTCTTCGACACGACATCCTTACATCCACTGGAATTTAAATCCAACATATAGATCAAGACATATTCTCTATGTAGGCTTCCGACTTATTAATTCCTCACTTGCCACAAGTAGTACTCATAACACTACTCTACATCACACTTTCGCTGCGCGACTCTGATTACCCGTCTTAAGTCATCATCCACTATATTGCACTCTTTCATATTCACTTCTTCATAAGTTCACACAACATAGTGAGTGATTATTCTCACGGCTTAGTATTCATCACATCTTATACCATTAAGGTAACAAAACAAGTTCATCTCATTTATATGATTTCTGTCTACTACCAACAAGAGATTAAGGGTGATCAAGTCCTCAATTTTTCAATAGATAGTTAAAAAATCATATTTAAGCATAAACCGTCGTTACTACATAACAGTGTCCTTTCCGGGTTTGCGCCCAAACTCATTAACATCGTCATAGTTCAATAATTCACTATAATGTCCTTCTTCTAGAATATTCTTCCGAAGCTCAAAACATCAGTTACACAAATCCAATCACTCAACCTCATTACACCGTTCTCGTCGATTCTGAATTCGCCGCCTTTACCTTGGTAATTCAAAGTCAACCTATCGATCAACTCAACGTCATCTTCCTGACCTTTTCTAATCTCGTCAAGAATACCACTAGTCATCTCTAGCATACTCAATCTAACACTATTAGGAGTGTCTTCACATACTAACTCAAGTCTCTAAATTGTCCAATTAAATCCAACTCATTCATCATTAGCACCGACATTTTAAAGACTTCTTACGCAACACAGTAGCACAACATTCATAACTCGTGGTTTTAATCCAAATTCTATTACATCCTTCACATCCAAATATCATCCCACTCGGAATCTCAACAAAGTCTTCCTCACGTCAACAAATGTTAGAATTTCCCTACAATGCTTCTTTCATACTTATCGTTACTTTTGCCATCACAAATACGGTTCCAAGGGTTCTACTCCACGTCGTTTCAAACAATCGCGGTAGTAGGCATTCTTATTCAACAAGTTTCACGCTTCCATAACCGACTTCAGAACCTTTCCTCATAGGGTCACTCTACTGTATTTATAACTCTTCCATAAATTAGAACACAATCCCTCCTCCTTGTAGGTTCAAACGGCACATTAATCCGACACTCGGAACTCAAGATATGAATTTTCCAATCATTGCCCGAAAATGCAACACTGATATCATGCAGCGACACTCTATACGATATATCCAAAACTCCTCAATTGGTAAATTCAATTCTTAAAATTACTCCTCAATAAAACTTCTAATTATTCCTTCGATCCATTCAACACTGACACTGACATCCCGTGCAGTACCAATAAACAAGTCTAGTTATAAGAACAAGAGTAACCGTAACTTCGCCTCCTTCCAACGTCATCCTGTCAGAATTAATTATGTTACAGCTGCTGCAACCATTTTTATAACAAAGTTCATCTCGTTAGCTTTCTGACACTTCAAACGGAACTCAATTCGGATGTCCAGAACTCCAGTTATGAATTTTCAAAGTTCCGCAACTATTCAGCAATTTTCCTGCGTTTTTCTTACGAAAATCTCTCTCCAAAACTCATTCTCTTCAACTCTATCACATTCCAAACAGCCCCTTATCGTATCTCTTCACTTGCAAACATCCTTATGACTTGAGCAACACATCCTATCGCCGAAGTGCAATTTCCGGAACATTACGACAGCAATCCTCTTTGCAAACTTGCAGCTGAATCTCTTCCGAGACGTAAAGCTACTCAACTGACATCTTCGCAGTACACCAGTAGGGCTGACACATCGCAACTTTCCAATTTCCTTCTCTTACAATAACTGTAAATTACCTCTAATCATCTTCCTTCAAGATGTTCCAACTAAATTTCCAGTGAAGTCTTAATTCCATGTCACCTTCAACTCGGGAAACAACAAACTCCAACAACGCTCGCACTGTTGCCAACAACCGCCTACCGAATCAATCTTCTTACAACTGAAACATAACCGAGAAGCGAAGCTTCTCCCCCACTTGTTTCAATCCAACACCTGCAACAAACAACCAAGTACCGACAGTGATTCACTCACATGTCGCGTACCAAGGAATAAAATGCCGACAATATACAACTATCGCGCAACTCAACTGACTCAACAATAGGCCGGACGGACCGACCTGCTCTGATACCACTATTGTAACACCCCTCTAATACCCCATGGCAATTAACAAAATTAAATCAGAGTAAACATGCAAAAGGTGTCACAATTCAAAAATAAAAGAAAACACACGTTCGACATATGTCATGCATTCAATGAAACATCTGAAATTATAACTCATAGATAAAAATCATGTTTACACAGCGGAATCAAATCATCAAGTCAACATTATATCATTAATGTATCAGACTTCAAATAAAATAAACAATAGAGTTATAATTCGAAGCTCAAAACATCGCGTCCCCAGTGTTACATCTATCAGAGCATGACACCGACACAACAACTAAACCGACTTATGAGCTAATCCTCACCAAGTCGAAAGCAGCTATCCTCAATCTGAAAATTGTCAACAAGTAAGGGTGAGTCTCATTCTCAATTAATCAATGTTATGCATTCATAAGCAACAAAACATCATAATATATCATTCACCCAATTTGTCATATATTCAGATTCACATCTATTATTCATCAATTCACACAATAATAGATTACAACACAACACAGAAATCCATACAATCATGTTATGACAAAACGCATATGACACAACTGACACTATGCATGTGGTACCAAAATTCGTGAATCACATTCACAGGACTTCTCTCTGTGATACTGCCCTTCAAGTCGCTTACACCCCACATGGGCACACGACTAACCTCATCGCTCACACCCCCATGGGCACACGATGACTGCTTACTAATCTCCGCACAATGGGAATTAGCCACCAACGATCCACTCATCAACGGGATCCAATGTAAATGATTTATGAATGAATGCACACATATCACATACTTATATCATCACCGATCCGATGCTTAACATCGTCTCATTTCATCTCACCAATATCATCACAAACAAGTATGTACATGTCCCAGCATCATTCAATCATTCACATACATTCACCACAATCAACATATTAATATTAACAACATATTAATATTCACAAATCATCAATCATCATCATATAATTCTCAACAATCATCACATCATAATGTTTTCAAACAATATCTTATATTGTCACATTTCATCATACATGTCAACAATACATCATCCCATTTACACAAATCGTCACATGATTAATATTTCAACATAGCATGTATTTAACACATCTCATCACATATATGTACAATACATCATTCACCAAGAAATAAAATCATATTTAAAAACAATTGGATTTACACCTCATTTCATCATTTAAACACGTAGGCTATCTCATAAGATTCATCGTACTCGAAACGACACTAAAAACAGACCTACGGTTCGAAAGTTACACATCATTTTACTTTCCCAAGAAATAACTAACGCTACAGCACGCGGCGCAACCAACGTTCGCGGCGCGACCTGAACCACACAAACACGTTCGCGGCGCCAACTCATGCACGCGGCGGGATACGAGAAAATAAGTACGCCTTCGCGGCGCCAACACATGGACGCGGCGCGACCTGGCGATTTTGTAGAATTACGGGTCTGCGTTAGACTCTGCGATTTCACATCCTTTTCACCCAAAAACGATTCCAGACATAGCAGACAGGCATATAATCATCGAATTTCTCATCACACATCATTATACATCAAAACAACACATCAATAACCAACAATCTATACAAATTCATCAATTATCCCAAATCATAACATACCTAACAATATCAAATCCCAATATGCCCAATCGAATCGAATCATACGTTAATCCATCCTATTACCCATAATCACATAATAGAAATTAACCGGAAGAGTCCCCCCTTACCTTAGCCAAGAGTTCTTGATTGGTCTCTCCCTCCATTGCTCCTCTTTCACGTTCTTTGTGTTCCAAACTTCTTTTCACATTCCTTTCTCTTATTCCCAATTCCTTATTATTTTATAAAATAACCTTTTAATTAGAATAGGGCCTTTACTAACGTAACACCCCCTCATCCCTTAACATCACACATGGCCCAACACCATAACCATCCTTTTCCAATTAAATTCTACAAATCACCAATAATTCTAATTATTAATTAAATTTCCATTTAAATTAAAAATTAAAATATACGGGTGTTACAGTCTTCAGTCTTCTTTTATGATGTTAAAACATCATACTAGGACATCTTTCTGGCAGGTCCAACTCCAACATTTTCTCTTTCTTTTAAGGATCCCACAGACCACACAAAGTTTCCCCCCCTTAAAAGTTGCTCTTCAGAGATAACATAACATAACCACTTCTCCCCCTTTTTATCCATAATAAGACAAAAGCTTTGTGGAAGGAGAACTCACTATAGCATAGGAAACATAACATCACAGATATCATCTTCATAGAGAAAGAGAAAACTGAGGCCATGATGCACATGAGGAAGAAAATACTAAATGCTCCCACTCGAACTGAGAACTATGCTACGACACAAATTGACACAACATCCTCTTTTTAGAGCATAAGAGGATACTCACTTGGAAATTTAAGCACATAGAGAACCAGAACTCAATATTAGATAATTCAAAACATAAGACAGCCAGTGTTCATGACTTTAGAATGATTCAATAACTTAGCCTATCCATAGAGACAACAGACCTCTATAGAATGACTTAGAATACAAGAAACAATTTGTGTTCATGACTCAAAACAAGACTCTAAAATTGAAAAATATCTTTACAAAACAACTACAAAGAATGACCTCAGACTTAACAATGTCTGAACACTACCCTTATACCCTATGCTTGTCACAATTTGACAAACATAATCTATATAGACTCTAGACTTACCCATACCCGAAATAAGGACATGAGAGACTCAAACAAGACTTAAAAGTATGAAACATAAAAGACTCTAGAAACCTGAGCAATTTAAACAACATAACTGGACTTTAACAAATGTCTTAATCAAGAGATGTTATTTGAAAAAGAACTACATCAGATGGACTTGTGCAATGGTTGGAACATGCACTAAATCAGAACAAGTGATATATACCATTAATACATGTTTTTTATGATAATCCAAAGAATGATCCTTGCTGGTTTTCAAGGACAAAACGTGTCTTGAGTTATGTTCTGACATCTTGTATGACATTGTTCTTCTGGCTTAAAGATTAGTCTTTGAGAGACTTTCCATTTGATTAGAAGAAGAATAACATTGTCCTGCTGATCTTCATACTCTCTTACTCCCCCTGAGATATACAAATTGAGGACATCTTTGATGTTCGTCCTTGAAGCAACCTTCATTTGGAATTGTCATAGTTTCCAAATTTAGAATCTTCAGTTTGCTTGCTACACAAGATTCAGATTGCCACACTCTGCAACTTGAAGTAGAAAAATTATAATTGTATAACCATAAATCAATCTTCAACAGATAAGTATGAACCTTATCTCTCTGGTGTATTCAACAGTAGTGATGATATATTTTCATGTAGATCTTTTTCTTCATCACATACTTCTTCTCTTCATACATATATTGCAAATATCCAGTTCCCATCAAGATATTTAACAGAATTAGTATGCTTCACCAGATACCACTGCCACACTTTCTAAGCTTGTGAAGATAATAGTGAACATTAACATTTAGTTCACACTAGTCCTTGAATACACAACTGGAACGGCTTCTCATCTAATAAGTACTAAGTCTCCCGTCAAGGTACTTATTAGTTACTCAGTAGGATTTACTACTCACACTAGTTCATCTTGACTGATTTCTTCTTCACAATCTTGCATCCAGGTTCTACACCTAATAAGTACTAAGTCTCCTGTCAAAGTACTTATCAGTTAGTCAGTTAGAATTTACTACTCACACTAGATCATTCCGACTGATTACCTCTTCACACTCAAATATTTTCCTCTTGGCAAGAAAAAACAAAAGGAAACTGAAGATCTTAAGATGATGTTGTAACATCTGATATGACATCATCCTTCATGGTTCTTGGTTAACATCTTTAACATCTAATTTATAGAACTTGGGGTGGAAACAACAGAGTGTAATTATCAGTAACATCCAGACCTATCAAGGAATAGAATAGCCAACATCTCAATAAGATTTTCTTCAGACTTTCATTCTGATTTTGAGATGATGGATGCCATAGTGCGTACCTATAGATGAGATTCCCTCATTTAGGTTTCTGGAACAAACTTAGTTATAGCATAACACTGAATTAGTAAGATTCTTCTGAGCCATCTGACTTCCTTGATTCCAAAAAAAACTCTACCCTTTTTGGATAATAACTAGGGCGGTCACCATATGTGACCATATTTCACTGTGGTTGAGACACAGTATTCAGCTCCAATAACTGCTCTATGGTTATGAATGAAAATCCACATATCTGGTTCCTTTGATCAAAAGAAGATACTAGATATAAGCTCATCTTGATTTAAACATAAAGGATCAGAAAAGAATACCTTCACGAGTCTTCTTTAGCATTGAGCTTTTACTTCAAACCTCCCATAAGATAATATTTGGAGTCGAAGTACATGTTGATCGTGTCCTGATCAACTTATAATCAGATGTCTCCTCTTCCAGACCAGAAGTAGGTTTCAAACCAATGTTCTCACACAACACTAGTTTAGCATCAGAACTTCTATTCTTAAGCTGGTAGCTGCACACTAGTACTAATGTCCCAACATCCGGTAGGACATCTGTTCCTCCTTCTAGGAACATTCCAGCCTTGAAACTCTTCAAGGTTCACACTTGCATATGATTATGAATATCATTGATCAATTGACATTCATCAGCTCTAATAAGCCATGCCATTATGAGTGGACTTGAGAGATTACTCAAGTATCTTTGACACTTTAATTATAGCTGTAAGGTTCTGCCATACATTTTGTTGAATATAGATAATCCTAGATCTTTCTTTTACAATAGGGGTTGCACCAGAGGCTATGCAGCGGAAAATAGCCATATATCAACAGAACTTACACAATGCTTACTCCATGAACCAATAGTAAGCATGACATCCAAGGATTGAATGTACCTCAACCCTGAAAAAAGCTTTCTTCTGCACCAAGCAACAGACTAGACCCTACTCCAAACATCAAGTCATGATCATAAAACTTAATTACAGAGGTTACCTTATCAGATTCTTCACTCCCGCGTGAAGCTTTTGATAATTCTCTTCTCTGTGTATAATGATTGAACAATCCAATCCAAAATCCTCACTCCCGCATGAAGTTTCTGAATTTAACCCTCTTGTCCAAGCATCTTCATCTCTTTTTCACATGCTGATCAGGTTGTCTAGGTCTTCCACAAATAGGTCCATCCCCCACTTCAAAGGACCATACAATATGAACACTTCTTGTTCAAACAATCTTCTACCTTGTACACAACTAGAAAGTATCCCCATGGATCTCATCCAGCCACAAACAGGATGCCTGCTCCAATACCAATTTAAATTCTAGTAAGACAGAACTCAAATGTCATATATGGATGTCATGACATCTGATCTGACATTATAAAAATAGACAAGATAGGAATACAAATAACAGTGCAGAAAATAAATAACACACAAAATTGTTCACCCAGTTCGATATACAACAATACCTACTCTAGGGGCTATCAAGGCAGGGATGAAGTCCACTATTAGCAGTATCAATTCAAAGTTAACCTCCCCCGTTTACAACTTCTCACTTAATCACTACCCAATGATCCTTCTACCTAGGTCCTCCCTAGATCATAGCAATGATGTCTAACAGTCAACACCCCAGCCACTGCATCGACGGCCTAATTTCCAACATTCTAAGCACTGAAATAAATACAACTTAGAGTTGCTTCAAAGCTTCCTCCACAAAAAATCCTGCACTCATTGCTTCACAGCTTCTGAGTGAGGAAAATAAACCTCTTACCTACAGGCTTCGAGGTAGAGATCACTGACCATCCCACAATCCGGGTGGTTCACTTACACGGCTAAACCTAAAAACTACATCTTGTCAATACTCGGCTAGCTTACTAAAATAGGTTACAAAGCTTCCTATTTATAACCTATTCCCAATTAGACTTGGGCCTTCAATTACAGCTTTATTTGCTGTTACAAATCAGCAGAATTCTTCTGCTAAAAGAAAGGTCTTTAATCACAAGTTTCCTAAATTGTCTCCATAATTATAAACTATATGATCTTCAATATTCTGTCTTGATTCTTTTGACCTTTAAATCTTAACAAACTGACATAACAAACTGTTGCTGAAATTGCTCCACAATATAAGCTCCAAGATATTCTCCACAAATATCTCCATAAAATATGATCCAAGTAACAACAATAAGTTGTTACACTTTTGCAACAGATTTTCCTATAAAATCTTTCCATATTTAGTTTCCTAAATGTTCTCCTTGATCTCCTTAGATATAGCTCCACATAGGATTCAATGTTTTAGGAATATTCTATTTTTGTCATAACAGAATCCAAACTGTCAGCTTAAATACGATGTCATGACATCTTCTTCGACATGTTGTTCCAGATGTTGAAACATTTCAACACAACATGTTTCTCCATTAAATAAACCTTCAACTTGCTTTTTCTTACAAGTTATAATTCTATTTAACCTATTACTACTAAATTAGTTTTGCCAAACATAAAGCCAATCCTCAAAAGCACTAACAGATAGTTTGCATATTATCCTTTGAATATATAAGGATATTCTTGTATGATTTCATTCTAGCTCAATCAATCTATTTTGGAGATTCTAGCTTTATGTCTTCTCTACCTTGTTCTTCCTTCTTCTCTCTTCTTCTCTTCAATAACATGGAAATTTTTATTTTCTAACATGGTATCTTGATTCTGTACAATTTACTTGTAATCATGCCTCTTCGTTTAGCTCATATTGATCCACAATTAGATCAAAACACTCCCTATATTAATTTCATCATAGTGATGGACCTTCATCTATCAAAGTTACATCGATTATTGAAGGGTTCAATTTTCATTCTTGGGTCAGATTCATGCGTCGAACTCTAGGTGGTAAAATGAAGCTTGAGTTTGTGGATGTATCCATAACAGCTCCAGATGATCATTTTGATTCTTCATTTCGTGCATGGAACTGATGTAATATGTCAATTCACTCTTGGTTACTCAATTCAATTTTTGAATCGATTGCACAATTTATTGTGTTTTTGGAAAATGAGATTGATGTTTGGACTGATCTAAGAGAATGGTTTTCTCAAGGAGATCTTATTCGAGTATTAGAGGGAAATCTATGTTCTGAAGTTGATTCCAAAACAGTCACCAAATTCTATTCAACTTTGGAAGTTCTTTAGGAAGAATTAGAGATTTATATGCCAAATCTCAATTGTACATGTCGTATTCGACGTTCTCGTGAAGCTATGTGGTAAGAAAGAAAGAACCATAGCTTATATTATATGCAATAGGAATTCTAACTGGCTTAAATGTGAATTTTGCTGTAGTTAAGTCACAAATCTTGCTCATGGATCCTTTACGACCCATGAACGAGATTTTTTAATGGTCCTTCAACATGAAAGGAAAGGAAAATTCATAAGTGTTGTTAACTCTCAAGCATTAGAGTTCTAATTATCATCGAAGTCTGTAGTTTTCTAGAAGATTTAATAGTTGGTGGAATTAAAGAGTGAAATTCTTTTGAATAAAAAGATAGAGTTTTTCTCCAATGATTTGGAGTTTTTCGTGTCTATCAACCTATTGAACAAAGGAATCAAGGAATCAAGGCTTGTCAACATGATTAAGTGAAGATTGTTATGGTGTTTAGATTGAAGTCCACCAAAAATTGAAGATTGAGATCAAGTTGAAGATCAAGGTGGTAACCGTGGTTAGCTAAGTTGCATTGAATTGTTGTAAAGATAATATGGTTTAAGAGGTTTTATCTTATTTGTTTCATTGAATTGTTGTAACCTAAAACCTAAATAAAGTAATATAGTGGAAGATTGAATTTCTGAATCATAAACTGTATTAAATGCATGCAAGGACGAAAAAACTAAACCATTATAAATTCTAGAGCACTTTTTCAACCTATCTTTTTGGATTTCTTGTTTAGATTTACATGCAATAGGTTTTCTTCCTTTGATTTGAATTGCATGTCTGTTAGATTTCTTGTTTTCGTAGAGATTAATTTTGTAAGCTTAGGTCTGATTAGATTGGATTTTCCAAAGAATCTTATTGCTGATATATTGTCAAGTTGTGATTAGAGATTTTTTAAGAATGACTAATCAATAATTGTATCAAATTGCTTATTTGATATATTAAAGGTAAATTATCATATTGCTTCTCGTTTGATTCCATTTCATTGATGTGTATATCTCTACTATCAAACCTTCGAATTGCATAGAGGTGTTTTCAAATATATTTCACCATACAAAAATTATATAAGTTTTTATTTTATTTTTAAAATATTAGAATGAATTTTTGTTTATTTAACCCCTTCTAAATAATTAACCACATATTCAAACCAACACGTTTAATGGACTTGTTTCTTTAGAAAGAAATCGTTCTCTATTAGACTTAAATCATTCTGCCCTTTCAAAACCTCATGTTTGAGAGACTGTAAAATGAAATAACTTCGATTGAGCCCTAAGAGAGGATTGACCATAACTCGGTCGGCCCAAGAAACAACACAAATGTATATTAGACTTCTAGACATGCATGACCTAACAGTTCATGGGCCGCCCGTTTCGGGCCATCGCGCCCTAGATAGTTTTTCCTCACACTTTTTATTTAAAATAAGAAATTTTTAATTTTTTCATCTCTTGAATATCTTTTTACATGAAACAAATAAAACCTCCTCTCTTTTTTTCCTTACTTTATTTTTCAAAATAAACAATGTATAAGAGATTCCAATGAATGTCACCCACATTGTAGTCTAGGCACATTTGCCTTTCATTTTTTATTTTTGAATCTCACGGTATCACATGTAGTATTTAAATAACATTACTTTTAAAATAAATAATTAAATTAATTGAAGCATAATTTTAAATGTGAGTGTTATGTGGGGTGGTGTCCTTAATTGGTAATCTGAGTTAAGGCGAGTGAGTATAAAAATGCGAATTGGTGACGTGGCGAAATCGTGACGGCTGTATAGAAGAAGCAAACATCAAATTGCATAACTGTAATGTAAAAGTGTGTAAAGAAAAGCGTTTTTTTGGTGTGAAACTGAAACCGCAATACTTTCGTACTGTAATCTTTTCGTCTCTCTCACTTTCGCATTCTTTTCGTTTATCTTGGGCAAACGTTAGCAATGTCGCTTCCAAAACCAAACAATATCGTTCTGTAATTTTGAGTCGTTTTGGAGCACATGGAGGATCAAAATTACGCCAACGAATTGGAGATAGCTGTGAGGATTGTCCACGTCGCATGTGCTCTCTGTGGGAGGGTGCAGGAGAAACTCCTTGCCACGGAGGTTGTGTCCAAAGATGATGATTCTCCTGTTACTGTTGCAGGTATTTGCATTTTCTATTTCTTTTTAATTTCAATTCAGTCCTAATCTTTATTGGCGTGATAGTAGATAATTTCATATATTATTGGTTTTTAACTTTTTGTTTTTGTTTCTGATTGTGCTCTGTGGGAAACTTGCATTCTAATCGATGTTACTAGGATGATTAGTAAAATTGAAATGTATAATATGTAACGATGGAGCTAATAGATTCATATAGCATTGCAAAAATTGTGGACTTAGGCGTCCCTATCAGAATCGATCACGTGTTTTTACCTAAAATCTCAATATTGAAATAATTGGACTCTGAGCATTTATTATGATGGGTCACTTTCGAAATGAATCTAGTGAAATTGGGTTAGCTGGACCTCTGATTGGGCAGTATTGTTAGGTTGAATCTTAGGTAGATTCTCTCACACATACATTTATGGTGTTCCATAATACTTATTATAGATTGGTTTCATATTTGAATCATAATGCTGTTATCATAATTGGACTGCATGTATTATAAATACCAAGTCTAATCAAGACATATGCAATGCGGAAAAAAATATTGTCAATTTTTTTGCATAGCATGTATGATTTTGGCTTGTGCACCCACTTAATTCTCTTATGGGTTATTCTATAAAACTGTGTAGATGCTCATGTGCCATGGTTAGGAACTATAATTTGTTAGATGAAAGTAATATGTTCATTGGAACTGGAGTATTCATTCCTTTACCTCAAAGCGTTTGTGAACCTTATTTAGCCGTGTTAAGCTATTCGGGGAAGGATCAAAACGGTTTTATGCTTAACACATCCCTTCACACAGGATCTCTTTCGGCTTGAAGAGAGACCTGTGCGCGGGCTCACATTCCTTGTGATGATGTGATCCAATTCAAACAATTAGGGTGGAACGAGTCTTACTCCTGACTACTTCATTGTAGAGGTTATGATACAATGTCAACAAATAATAATCTTAAAAGCTCATGCTATTAGGCAAATATGTATGAATGGGTTTCATAAGATGATTCTTAAGCTGTGATTTCATTTGCTTGAGATATAAATGTAGCATATCTGCAGATGAACTCACAAGTTATTCATCTGTGATTGTGGAATGGTGGTTGAAAATCAAAATGATGTTCAAGTTTTATACATCTAATATAATCTTGCACCTAGTTGTATGATGGAATTCTTGCATTCCGGGATTAGATTTCCTTGATCGTAATAAAAACATGCACCTAGTCTATAGGCTTACAAAACATTGAATTCATGATGCAATAAATTGTAGAAGTTGTTCAACCAGTAGCTGAATGTTTCTAGATGGCTGGCTTATTGAAGTACTTTGAATTTTTATATTATAGTACAAAAACTGTCATTTGGGTTTAAGTATATCAGATTCATCATGATAAATAACAAGGAGATAGAAAGAGAAGTCAATCAAAGAATTCATTCAAACAGGATCAAATAGAAATGGAAGAATACTTTCTTGTGTTATTTGAGATAGAGGTATAAAAAAACTACAGCACAACTATAACATCTACAAAATTGTATAGGATTAATTGATATATGGTAAAGAGTCATCAAGAAACTACACCCAATACTTCCTAGACGAGGTAGGATGATGAATGATTCAAGTTAACACCTGTAGTAGAAAACATGGAAGGTCACATTGTGGAGAAGACTTATACACACCTGTGGGGATGATTGACCAGATAGAGGATAGTCTATAAACCAGACCATTGAGTATTATTTTGATTTAATAAACAGTTTATTGTTAGACATGATTCATGATGAGACACTAGGATGGTCACATTTGATTAGCAGGCCCTACTTAATATAATAAGGATTTGGGTATTGCAGTTCATAAACTATCACGGATAGTTGTACTGGTGCAATCAATGTACTAATGACATATAAAATGTTAGAGAATTCATTTAACGTTAGAATTTGGTATGTTAGTTTCGCAAAGGAAAATTATTTAGATGACAATGGTTTTATTCTATTTTGGGATGTGGTAGTCTTGCCGTATCTTTTCTTACTTATCTTGGTATCGCATTTATGGTAATAGTGTCTCTTTTTGGCAATCCGTTAATATTTTCTAAATCATGTTTACAGTGCTCCTATAGACTTTCAATAATTTGTTATCTTTTAGGTCGATATGAAATTGGCTCTATCATCCTGTAGAGTTTTTATATTTTCATTTCTATCGAGTATACGGCTTATGAATATTTGAATGTCAACATATCATTTTCAAGTTGTGATTATCCTTAGTTTTCGTAACATTTTTTCTGACACTTCATAAAGATGGATACATTTTTTATTTTTGTTATTTAGTGACAGTCCAAAGATCCAAACACCAATTTGCATCACATTTTTGCTTCTACGGACTAGGAGTTCACATTATTAGATTTCACAATTTTGCACTCAGAACAAACTAGCTTGTTTATATATACCACTGTAAACAATCGTTTTAATATCGGAAATGGAGATATATTATTTTTGTCCCTTAACCTTGTTTTTTTGGTACTTAATATTTTTGTTTTTGGTGGTAGTATTGTTTGAAGTTATTTGACTAGTTATTTTTAGTTGAAATATTTGATAATATTATATGATAACTATACAAGGATTCCTCCTTTATATAGAGGGAATTACAACAGGTGATTGACTATAGTTTAGGAAGGAAATCCTAAATTAAAGAATGAATAAATCATAATAAGAAACTACCTAAAATGAACTATATAGAAAAGGAACAAAATAATTATTTACAGACAAAATTATTTTCTGCCAGTTAAGAGCTGCAAATACTGTAATTTACAGTCTGTCAACGCTCCCCCTCTAGCTGGCTTAAAGATATCCTCTATAGACAGCTTGCTAGTGATGTTGTCAAATGATTTTTTCGGTAATCCTTTGGTTAGGATGTCTGCTGATTGTTCTGTAGTGGGAATATATGTAATACAGATCTTCCCCCTTTCTATCTTCTCTTTGATGAAGTGTTTATCAACTTCGACATGCTTGGTCCTATCATGTAGGACCGGGTTATGTGCAGTAGATATTGCTGACTTGTTGTCGCAATATAGTTTTATTGGAGGAGAACTATGAACCTTTAACTCTTGTAGAAGTTTTTTCACCCATAATGACTCACAAATTCCATGAGCAAGTGCTCTAAATTCCGCTTCTGCACTACTCCTTGCTACAACATTCTGTTTTTTGCTTCTCCAACTAACTAAGTTTCCTCCAACAAAGGTGCAATAGCCTGATGTTGATCTTCGGTCTGTCACACTCCCAGCCCAGTCAGCATCAGTGTAACCTTCTACCTGAAGATGTCCATGATTTTTATAAAGAAGTCCCCTTCAAGGTGATCCCTTCAAATATCTTAGGATTCTCAAAACTGCCTCCAAGTGTTCATGACCTGGTGCATGCATAAACTGACTTACCATGCTTACAGCAAAGGCTATGTCTGGACGCGTGTGAGATAGATATATTAGCCTTCCCACTAGTCGCTGATACCTTCCTTTGTCCACCATATTTTCTGTTTCAGCTGGTTGTAGTTTTAAGTTGGGCTCCATAGGTGTTTCTGCAACCTTGCATCCAAGTAATCCTGTTTCTTTTAAAAAATCCAAAATATACTTTCGCTGGTTCATAAATATACCTTCCTTTGATCTTGCAAATTCAATTCCAAGGAAGTATTTCAAGGGGCCAAGTTCCTTGATTTCAAAAACTTTAGCAAGTTTCTCCCTCAAATTTTTGAGTTCCAAACTATCATCACCTGTTAGAATAATATCATCAACATAAACAATCAAGATAGCAATCTTATTATTTGTTGAATGTTTATAGAATAATGTGTGATTAGCTTGGCTTTGGATATATCCAAGCCCTTTTACCACTGTTCCAAACCTTTCGAACCATGCTCTTGGAGATTGTTTTAGGCCATATAATGACTTCTTTAGTCTACACACCTTATTTCTTCCAAGTTCTTCTTCAAAGCCCGGGGGAAGGCTCATAAACACTTCTTCCTCTAGTTCCCCATTCAAGAAAGCATTCTTTACATCCAATTGATGTAAATGCAGTTGGAATTTGCAGCAAGGGATAGAAGAATTCGAACAGAGTGAAGTTTAGCGACTGGAGCAAAAGTCTCCTGATAGTCTACTCCGTAAGTTTGGGTGAATCTCTTTGCTACTAATCTCGCCTTGTACCTTTCTACACTCTCATCAGCCTTGCACTTAATAGTAAAGACCCACTTACAGCCCACCTGTTTTTTGTCACGTGGTAGGTCAACAAGTTCCCAAGTCCCAGTCTTTTTCAGTGCATTCAACTCTTCTAAGACTGCTAAATTCCAATTTGGATCATCTAGTGCTTCCTCAATGTTTCTAGGCACAAACAGATTTGTTATTTTAGAGGTAAAGGCTCTGTGATTTTGGGAAAATTTTTTATAAGAAACATATTGAGAAATGGGATGGTTTGTGGTAGTCTTTTTTGAGTTTTGAGTGCAGGTTCTGGTTCCTTTCCTAATAGCTATGGGCAGTTCAATAGTAGAAGTGGGAATTTCAGTGTTACCTCGACTTTCTCTTGGTATTTCTCCTTGGCCCTCCTCCGGAAATTCTGCTTGGTTTGTTGCTGAGATGATGGACTGCTCTTTGATCCTTTTAGGATATTTCCGAATATAAACACGACACTCTTTATTTGACTGTGGTATTTCTTTCCCTGTTTGGGCTCCACCTAAGTCTGGCATAGGATTTCCTTTGGAAAATTCAGGACTTGTTTCCACATGGTCTTCCTTGTTGTGTTCATTTCTTTGATCAATAAAATTTGTATTTTCAGTATGCACAACAGGGATAGGCAATGGTTCATGCACATGTAAAAAATTGTCTTCACTCAAATTATCATTCTCCCCCTGAAGGGAATTTTTTTGAAAAAAAGGTTGATGTTCTAGAAAGGTAACATCCATGCTAACACAAAGCTTTTTTGTAATAGGATTAAATACCCTGTACCCTTTTTGTTTTGGAGAATATCCAACAAAAATGTGCTTTTCTGCCCTTGGGTCCAATTTAGACCGAGATATGGAGGGTGTATGCATGAAAACAGTACAACCAAACACTTTTAAAGGTATTTCAGTATGTAATCGACATGCTGGAAAAATTGTTTTGAAAGTGTCCAAAGGTGTGCGGTAATTTAACACACGAGTGGGCATTCTATTTATAAGATAGGTTGCTGTTAGGACAGCATCCCCCCACAAATATTTTGGAACATTACTCTCAAACATGATGGCACGAGCCACTTCAAGGAGATGTTTATTTTTTCTCTCAGCAGTGCCATTTTGTTGAGGAGTATTTGGACATGTCGATTGATGCTGAATGCCTTTATTTTTCAAAAACTCATTGAGATTTTTGTTAAAATATTCAGTTCCATTGTCACTTCTCAAAATGGAGATTTTTGTGTCAAAGTGAGTTTCTACCATTTGTGAATAAAGTTTAAATATATTAGGAACTTCAGATTTTTCATGCATAAGGTAGACCCAACATAATCGGGTGTGATCATCAATAAATGTTACAAACCACCTTTTTCCAAATTGTGTTGTAATTTTTGAAGGACCCCAAACATCGCTATGGATTAAATAGAAAGGTCTAGATGCATGATAAGGTTGAGAGTAATAAGGAGCTCTCTGATTTTTAGCAAGAACACAACTTTCACATTCAAGAGAAGAACAATCAATATTTTTGAATAAAGACTGGTCATATGATCCGAGGCACCTGAATCAATGATCCAAGGTACACACATATTTGAGGTACAATTAAGGGAGCTAGGGATACTCGAATTACCTGTTTGTGCCACAGAACCACTAGGGGTACCAGATAAAAAATTAGAATTTAACAACCTTATGAGTTCCTCAACTTGTTCCTTTCTCAAAGAATTCTTTTCTGCCTCATGAGCTGTAGGAAAGGGTCTGTGAACTTTAGGACCTGATTTGTTGCCCTTTAAATGAGCTGGTCTCCCGTGAATTTTCCAGCAAGTTTCCCGTGTATGACGTGGTTTGTTGCAGTGGTCACACCAGAGGTTTGAAAAATTCTTCTGGTTAGTTGAACTTTTAAGGGCAGTAGTTTCTGCGGCAAGAGTGTTGGTTTCGGGAGGAGGTGGAACAATTTTGATCTTTCCCATCATCACACTTCTCCTAGTTTCCTCTCTTCTGACTTCAGCAAAGACCTCACCCAATGAAGGTAAGGTTTCTCTCCCAATGATCCTGCCACGAACTTCATCTAGTTCCTCATTCAGACCTGCAAGAAATTGAAATATTCTACCTTCTTCCACTGTCTGTTGATGGTGTTTGGCATCCTCTGCAGAGTTCCACTTGTAAGTGTTGAAGAGATCAAGGTCCTGCCAAACCCGCTTCAAAGAGTGGAAGTATTTTGTCACGTTATTACCTCCTTGTCGAATTTCTCTGGCTTGCAAGGTGAGTTCATAAATCTGAGATTTATTTCCAAGGTCAGAATACATTTCTGTGACACTATCCCATAGCTCTTTGGCTGTGGAATAGCACATGTAATTGCTGCTAATGTCCTCCTCCATGGAGTTTACCAGCCAAGTCATGACCATGGAGTTTTCAGCATCCCAAACAGCATACTGTGGATCATCAGTATCTGGCTTGGGTCGCTCACCATTGAGGTATCCGACTTTCCCTCTGCCACGAATATACAACTGGACAGATTGGTGCCACCGGAAGTAGTTCGACTCAGTCGAAAGGTGGTGATTTGGACAGAATGAGATTCGCCGAAAAAAACTCGCTGAAAGTCTTTGGGGGCGACAATCTCCTCTTTATTCTGATAATTGCTGGTGGTTGAGGAACTGTCAACCATGGCTGCAAATCAGAGGCGCAGAGATCGTTGCTCTGATGCCAAGTTGAAATATTTTATAATATTATATGATAACTGTACAAGGATTCCTCCTTTATATAGAGGGAATTACAACAGGTGATTGACTATAGTTTAGGAAGGAAATCCTAAATTAAAGAAAGAATAAATCATAATAAGAAACTACCTAAAATAAACTATATAGAAAAGGAACAAAATAATTATTTACGGATAGAATTATTTTCTGCCAGTTAAAAGCTGTAAATACTGTAATTTACAGTCTGTCAACATTTTTGTTTCATATCTCTGCATGAGAAGACTTGAGTGTTCAAGCAATCACTAGTTGGTTCCTAGCAAAAACATTCGGGGTTCAAAATTTGTCAATTGTTGCGGAAGAAGACGTAGAAATTTTCTCCAAGGACAATTCAGCAGCCTTACTGGAAGCTGTTGTGGATACAGTCAATGAGTCTTTATCTTTTGCAGCCATGTATGGTCTTCAAAGTCCAGAGACAACTCTTGGGACAACAGAAGTTCTTGAGGCCATTGGCCGCTGCAGCTCAACAGGAGGCCCCAGTGGAAGGCATTGGGTACTTGACCCTGTTGACGGCACATTAGGATTTGTACGTGGTGATCAGTATGCGGTTGCTCTAGCTTTGATTGAGAATGGAAAAGTTGTTCTTGGAGTTCTTGGATGCCCCAATTACCCAGTGAAGACAGAATGGCTAAGTTATCACTACCAGCATCATGAAACAACATCACAATCATCTCCAACAACTACCGATGCGTGGGGAAAAGGATGTGTGTTGTATGCTAAGAGAGGCAGTGGTGAGGCGTGGTTGCAGTCGTTGATTCCTACAGATAAGACGCTAGAATGGCCAAATTGTGCGAGACTTGTTCAAGTTTCTTCAGTGGATGATCCAGCATTAGCAACTCTCTGTGAACCAGTCGAAAGGGCAAACTCAAATCATTCCTTCACAGCTGGCCTTGCTCACAGTGTGGGACTTAGGTATAATATTTCTCAACTTTTCTTTCAAATGCTCTGCATCTTGACAAATTTCACACATTTAATTGGCAGAAATTACATCCATATAATAGCAATGCAGACTGTATTTAAACTGTATTATATTTAAAGATTTAAGTGCCATGACAGAAATCATTTCTAGACTAGGTAACAACAGGGTCACTAGCAACTATATATTTTGAGAGTCCCACATTACATGAGATATGACCTTAAAATGTGTTAATAAGTGAGAGGCATCTGAGTCTTACAAGTTAGTATAGTATGGTTAAGTTAGGACAAGCCCAAATTTTAAGATGATACCAAAGCGCATCCTAGTATTCTTATTGGGCTCTAGTTATGCTAGAGGGTTTGTGTTGTGATCCATGTTATTCCACCCACATTGATCCACTCTTGATATACCTTGTCTTGAGTGTGAGAGGTGTTTTGAGAGTCTGGTATTAACTAGAGATATGGTCTATGTAGTATTTATAAAGCTTGGACAAGTATTACCTAACAAACTAGTTTTCTAAGGTTGAATTAAGCTCACTCCAAAATCCAAATTCTAAGAATATATATAAGAATTGATTAAGACAGTATAATAGAATGCCAGACATTTTAATTCTTTGTATTTTCAAAGGAAACCATAAGGTACTTCAAATGAAAAATCTTGGACAACCACGTAGGAATCGATTTTTGGTTTATTTAATTTCTCACCAAACATTGGAAAGTTATAACGGAATTTCTTAATTGACTATGAGAATAAGTTACTATATTCATATTCTGATTGAAAGCATTTCCTAGAAAGAAAGCTATGAAAGAAAGGAATTATAGATCAAACACCTTAGGGCCCGTTTACTTTCAATGTTTCATGTTTTCATTTTCACCATTTTCTTTTACAACGTTTGCAAACAAACCTAGCATTTCCTGAAAATTTGAAAATTGTCAAAACACGTTTCATTGTTTTTGAAAATGCATTATTTGCAACTTGTGTTTCATATCCTCTCTGTCATAATTGTGACTACCTGAGTCATGATTGGGGAGTTAGGGATAATTGTTACTATATTTCTTTCTTCTGTTAACACGATCTTTGGGATTGAAATGCTCTAATCTCAAAATCTGGTACAGAAAACAGCCCTTACGCGTCCACAGCATGGTAAAGTATGCAGCAATAGCAAGGGGAGATGCCGAGATATTCATGAAATTTGCAAAGTCCGGTTACAAGGAGAAGATATGGGATCATGCTGCCGGTGTTGTGATTGTTGAAGAGGCAGGTGGTGTGGTGACCGATGCTGGAGGCCGCCCTCTGGACTTTTCAAAGGGAACACACTTAGAGGGTCTTGACCGTGGCATAATTGCATGTTCTGGTGTCACATTGCATGAAAAATTGATTGATGCTGTTTATGCTAGCTGGGACTCCTCAAATTTATGAGGCTTTTTTGCTCACTCCAGAGTTTTTGTATTCATTTAATAGCTCATTTTTTAGCATATTGATAATAGGAAATTAATATTTAACTGAATATACCAGTAATCCTATAATATCCAGAAAATGAAAAAGAAGAAGAGTATACATTTATCCAACAGAATCGTCCATAGAGTCACGTGTAGATACTGAATGATAGCCATCCTTTTTTCGTTGCCATAATATTTTCATAATAAAAACTCTTTAAAAAATTGTTTTTGATACCAATCAAATATGACATTGTAAGAAATATTGGTGTGCGTTGAGAGAAATTTTAATTATAGTATTTTTTTGTAACAATGAGATCAATTTTTCCAGTTTTATTGGTGTGTTACATGCCACCAGTATTAAAATCAAGGTGTTAAAGTTTTTCACAGTAGCCAATAAAACATTGAACTTTTTATTCAAGGTAAATCCATGACAAACACTTGTCTTTTTATATAACACAACAGAAAACAATAATATTATCACAAACAACATCAATAATTTTTTGTTGCAAACTACACCATTCCCACTGTTGGCAACACTTGCACAATCACATTGTTGTTGTTTCTGGAATTATCACCAGGAACAAATAAACAAGCACCACAATCAGAAGAAAGAAGTGATGTAGTTCTATATCTATCTTCACCTCCAACCACCGGCATTGCCACACCTAACTTAGCCGCTGGATTTTCAAAATCCGGCTGATAAGTCCTCCCAAGAACACCTTCAACTTTGGAAGACAGATCATAAAATTTAAACTGAACCTCCAAATGAGCAAAACAATCATTATCAGGAATTTGATAGTTATGAATTCTACTATCTTCCTTAGTTACAGGCACAACATTCACATATATCTCCACAATTCCATGAACATTAACAACAGCACTGTTGGTGTTTGATGTTCTCTCTACACTAATTTTCTTTTCTTGAAACTCCCATTTAGAGAGGTAACCTCGAGGAACATGAAGTTCCTCTCCATTGTAAGAGAATTTCAAATGATCAATTTCATGATCCCATTTTGTTGGTTTGGTTGCTTCCACAATGAAGTTGTGAGATTCAAAGAGGATTCCAAGTGCTTGAATCCATGTATAATCTCTTGCTCTACCTTTGGGTCTTAGGCCAATGAAACGTGCATTGATTTGGAGATTTTGATCAGATACTAAGGCGAAATGTTGATTGGATCTTCCATGGAAGTAGAAAACTATTCCATCTGCTCCAACAAAGCGCGGGTCTAAGCATGCTGATCCACGACCATTGCAGTTTGGTTTGCGATCTGTTGTTATTGAATTTTGAAACAGAGAAATTAAAACTTGTACACAAAATGGTATATATATATATATATATATATATATATATATATATATATAGATATAGATATAGATATGAAGATAGAATATAAAGAACTTACGTTTGCATTGAGTTTTGCATATGGGAGAAGCACAGTCAAGAGAGCAAACTTTGGCATTTGGGTCAGAGGGTGATTTAAGAGGGCACTGAATAGGGCATTTTATTTTCTTTCCAAAGCACGGACTGCTCAGAAAGTTGCAGCTCAGGTTGTCTGTTACTGCTCCTGCAATTGTTTCCATATTCATTGCCAAAGAAAGCAACACAAAAAATATTAAGCAATTTCTCTTTGAGACACCCATCACTACTAGCTTCCTCTAATAATACAAAGAAATAAACTTTCCTATGATGTTTTCTCTTTTCCCTACTCCGTCACCCTACCATATATTTATACTAAACAAGTGCATTAATGTTTTTTTATCTTGTTTCTTGTATAATTTAATTCTAGTATTGAGAAACTGATAGTTGACCTATGTGCCTTTGAAGAGGGGCAAAGGACTATTGAGTGCTTGTATTGGAAAGGCAACATATACATGTTATTGACACACCGCTAAGTCTGGTGTAGCCATAAGAGACGGAGGGAACTCGTGAAGAGAGTATGATGCTATGTTGTTTTTTATTTTTTTTATAGAGTCATATTATGCTGTTAACTTGTTAAGCCATTTATATTCTTCTATCTATGTACTAAATTTCAAATTTGTTAAGCCATTTATATTCTTCACTACAAAAAAAACTCAATTTTGCCAGGTGCAAATCACCCCGCAAAGCTAAATACCACCCTGCAACGTAACATTTGCGAGGTGACACGCTCACCCTGCAAAAACGTTAGTCGCAACATTTTGCAAGGAGAATTGCACCCCGCAACTTTGCCATGTGATTCTCACCCCGCAAACATGTTTTCCTAGAGTTGCAGACAACTACGTTCCATGTGCACAGCTGTGTTAGAGTAACTGGTACAGTTGACTTGCGGGGTGCTTTTTACCAAGCAATATTTGAATATCCAAACACTTGCAAGGTAACCTTCACCTGGCAAATGTTTTGAAACACCATTACACTTTCACATCGCAAATAGTAGCATGGATAACAAAAAAATATATATTTATATTATTCTAAATATTAAAATTAATATTTAGAATAATATAAATATAATAAATAATTAAAATTCAAAAAAATTTTAAAATATTAAATTTATAATTAATTCTAAAAATTTAAATTCATATTTAATATAAATAAATTCATATTTAATATAAAGAAATTCATAATTAATCTAAAATATTTAAATTCAAAATAATATTCACTCGAGATTTGTTTCGTCTGCGTTATTTTGTTTTCTTCATCATTCTCGTCTACCACTCCTTGGTTACCAACCGCTCTAAATCCACCACCACCATATTGTTGTTGAAATAATTGTTGCATTTGTTGCATTTGTTGTTGCATTTGTTGTTGTATTTGTTGTTGCACATGTTGTTGCACTTGTTGAAATAAGTCCACGTCTCCCAGCATACATACGATCGTACATCCAACTATGATAGCGCTTGTAATTTTTCATACTGCACGTTTACAATATTGTACCCATTATAATAAAAGAAATGACTTTAATCAATTGACCAATTCGGGAATTTTGGTCAATCATATAATTCTATGTTAAAACATAGTAAAGATATTAGACTATAATATTATAGCAACACTTGTTCATTTCACTGCCGACTATATAGAAGACAATGACTAATGTGCTCATTAGACTCCAATAGATTGTAAAACTCTCTTTCAAAATATTTCAAAATATTTGACATTGTTTCATATTCAAGACAAAATTTGAATTTGGAACAGATACATACTATTTAAAATGCATTAACCATAAAAGTTACATGGTGAAGTGTTTTAATATAGATTGATCAACTCTTTATGTTTGCTTGCTGCTCCACCTAATGCTTTTCCTACAACCTTGTTTTTTCCTTCCTATAAATACACTCTCTCTTCCTCTCCATTCTATCTTCCCTCACCTTATTTTTTCACACACAGCAAAATTCCAGACATTTTAGTTTGTAGAAACTAATTAAGCAACCAAGCATGCAATTTATATGATCTAAGTTAATCTCTAAGTTGGATATATTGCAGATAGTACTAAGATGGATCCATGAGCAAGGGACAAGTGTAATTGTGAAAAGCTTCAACAAGGAGAGAATGAAACAAAACCTTGAAATATTTGATTGGGAACTGAACAAAGAGGAATTGGATAAAATCAACAAGATTCCACAATGCAGACTTTAAGTATATATATCTGATTAATTTTAAGTATGGCATTGAATTTTCTAAATCCTTTTCTTTTGACTTAAAATTAAAACATACATGCACAATTGAATCAAAACCAATAAATTGTAAGGTCCATTACTTTGGTGCTCAAACCATTTTGAAATTCGCTCAGTTCCTGCAGAAAAATAGAAGTGGCTACCTCCAGCCTCATACAAGATAGATCACAGTATGAATTTTGAAGTAATAAATCAAATACTTATGCTGGAAAAAAACCTGATTCAGTTTATGACAAGATGAAACTTATTGGAATGAGGAAAACTCTTGTTTTCTACAAAGGAAGAGCACCTAATGGACAGAAATCTGATTGGAACATGCATGAATATAGGCTTGCGATTAAAACTGAATTTTGAGAAAAAGAAACGTCTCTTCAAAGTTGCACATCTTTTTCTCATATTTGTCCTCTCTATATTGAGGTATTGCGATTAAAACTGAGTTATACTTTCTAGAAACACTCTTTGATTAACTTATGTTATATGGTAAAGGAAATTTCTAAACATTGTACTTAGATTAACTTATACACTAAACTCAAATCATGAAGTTTGCAAACAGTTTGTGGACACTGCTGTGTTTATAAACTAAGTACTTAGATTAACTTAAACACTAAACTCAAATCATTTAGTCTTTTTATTCAAAATAGAATGACAGCCTTTGAGGGAGTAAGCATATGAAAAGCAAATTCAAATGTAAGAATTATAAGTCACTAAACACTGATTGCTATAAAACCTCAGTTTGTGATATTTATAAATCAATGCTAATAAATAATCATTCATGAGAACATCCACACTTAAAATAATGCATCCTTATCCCATTTATCTCGTTTCAACTACCTAACCATATAAAATTGGCAAAACACCTTGAACAATTTATCAATGACCACAGGAATTAGATGATGGAAGCATCAAATCATCAAAATCAAATAGAGAGCAAATATCAAAAACTCACTTGTCTTTCCAGAATCCTTTTCACAGATGCTACAAGTATCCAACAGGTACAAGAACTAACAGAGCTACCATGGCTGGATTTTGGAAAGCTACAGGAAGACATAAATCAATTTATGACAAGATGAGGAAAACTCTTGTTTTCATCAGCTATAATATAAATACTTTTTCATCAGCTATATAAATACAACAAGGCTATGAATCATATAAAATGCTTTAGATATGCCAAAATTCTTAGTTATAGTAATTATTGCTATAGGAAATTGTAAATCATATAAACTTGCAGCAAGCTAGAAAGCATCCCCACTTAATTAAAGGGAGAAAACATAGGTGCAGTAAGTTATTTATTTGTTTTGTTGGCATATATAGAGGCACATTGAATCATCCTCACTAGATGTGATCAATTAAATATATCTTCCCAACTTGCAAATACAAACATACATAATTAAAACAAAATGAAGGAGAACATTTTGCAATGAATCTCAATGATGCAAGACCACTTTCCTTTCAAGCTAAAACGACTTTAAATTTTTGGCATTTTAATATTCAACATGATGTGCATCTTATTAATAGATTCCATATTCCTCTTTTTATGAATCGATTAGTGTATTTTCTGTGGGTTTCTATCCTTTTCAGCATGGAACTTTATATTCTCTCATTTTTGTCTTAGACCTAAGGCTTAAGTTTCTCTCCACTATAGACATAACAACACAATCTTCTTCAATTAGTTAGTAGCATCAACAAGTTTTAAAGCAACAACCATACAAATCTAAAATTCAATTAGACAATAAAATACAGTTAAACTATTTTCAAAAAAACCCTAAAATTAAGTGCAATAGCTTACATTGATTTGTGTATTGCTTCGAAAGATGAGCGAAGACGGTGATAGACAAATCCAACAAGCCAATAGAAGTTGTTTTGATGTGTTGATTTGCAGAAAAAAGAGAGAGGCTGAGACGGTGGTGGCGTTGGGGTGAAGAGGATGGTGTTGGGCTGAAGACCGCGGTGCCCTGAGGTGAAGAGGATGGCTGTAGGGTTTTTCTGGGTGTTCACTGAGTGTGAGAAACGAAAATGAAAAGTTATTATTGAAGAAAGTTTGCGAGGTGAAATTAACCCTGTAAATATTTTTGACGTTGAACCTTGCGGCGTGTTAACCACCCCGCAACCTCCGTGTCTGACACATGTCCCCACTATTTTGTACCATCATTAATTTTCAGATTTATTTTCCCCCCAATTTTTTAGAAAACCTGCGTTGTGGTAGGCACCCCGCAAAGCATAAACGCCTTGAGACTTGCGGGGTGTTTTACACTTCACAACTTTTTTGTCAATAAAATCCCTAAACGGTCACCTGCCACCCTGACTTTTTAATAAATGTAATATTTGATTTTCCATTAATTTTTTAAAAATATATTTGCGAGGTGATTAACACCCAGCAAAAGTTTTTCACAAAATTTCAAACTTTTCTCCCTTCGTTG
The DNA here is from genome assembly GCF_029867415.1 of Vicia villosa. NCBI lineage: Eukaryota > Viridiplantae > Streptophyta > Magnoliopsida > Fabales > Fabaceae > Vicia > Vicia villosa. The sequence goes on along the minus strand of NC_081186.1, from coordinate 13,255,802 downwards.
CGGGATGGAAATACACTTATATATATATTTTAAAAAAAAAACTAGGTTGAGAGGTTGTTTGCACCCCGCAACTGCAATAATTTGCAAGGTGTATGTCACCTGGCAAAGTCACCCAGCTAAACAGCAATTTTCTATCCATTGATCAGCGTCATACACTCTTGTAGAAAGATACATGTTGATGTTGGTGTTCATAATAGATCAGGTGTAGCACTCACTTCATGTATTGTTAGAGTGTATACTGAGGAGTGAGGTAGTTTGGAGGGATCCCCATCTACTAAAACCTCTCATACCAAGTCTTTAATAGTCATTGATTTAGGCATACATCGATTTGTCGAGCATATGATTGGAGACGCATGTGTAGTGCATCCGTGAGGGTACTACACATAGTTACATTTAGTATTTGTCACAGTCCTACCTCATTATTATAAATAATACGTTTTACGTCAGACGCGATATGTATTTAATTTCGGTTATAGAAACGGAGTAATGAAGAGCGTCATGAAAAGCTGTCATGGGTTCGAACCTCATCATCTGCATTTTAATTATTTTCAAAACTAGTACATCATACCTCTCAGTTTATAGATAAAACCGAGGGATACGATAAAATTGTTTTAAACTCGTTACATTTTTTACACAAAATATTAATAAATTAATTTGTTTACAAACTATATTATTTACCCAAAATATTACATTGTTTATATAGAATATTAAAGTAAAAATTAATTTTTCTGAATATCTAGATTTTAGATCTACGAATAATAAAATTTTAGGGGAGAGAAAATATTGGGTGTAAGATATTTTCAATTGCTTTTGTATGCATTTATTTCTGAAAAAGAGGTTAGATAAATGAATGATTTTCTGCTCAAATAAATATATAAGAACACAAATCTTAAATCCAAATAATTTTCTTCTCTTGCAATCCATCGTTGAGATATTTTTATGGCAAATACTCTTACAAATTGAAGTGGTGAATGTAGATAGTTTCAAGCGCTTCATGATGTTTCACTTACTTTTTTATATTCAGCATACTTTTATAATGGCGGTTTTTTATGTTTCACGCGAATCACTAATGATATTGTCTTGAGTGTTGATACTCATGAAATAGACGACACAAATTTATTTAAGGACAATGATCAATATCCTCAATAATCACGCCAAAATTATCCCTTCGTTTTTTTAACGAGGTAAAATATGTTTACCCCTCAAATTTAGAAGGAACTGAGTGTCACGGCCCGAAAAATACTCAAGCACATCACACGCTCGAAATACAACAAAGTCGCCACCGAATTTTATTTATTCCAAAAGGAAAGAGAAAATATGGATAAAACCCACGAAAAAAAGGATAAGATGGTCATCACAACCAAATTAGGGTTCGGGAGTCAGTTATGCAAGGGGAATGTATTAGCGTCCCTCACATCCATTGTACTCAATGATACCCATTTAGTTAGTCTTGGGATCAAGTGTTAGCGTGAGGTTTACTTGCTATATTTTATTTATTATACAAGGAGAAAGAAAAGGGTTTTTGAATTTTTTATTATTGTACTCGCCAAGATTTCAAAATCTTGTACTTACGTATCTTCGTAGTGTAATGAAGAAATCAGAACTTCGTACCTCGGGGTATCAAATGATTGTGTATTGGTTGATTTTAATGAACAATGTATGAATCGCTCTTTGTGGGAGTGAGTATTTGGTTCAAACAAAGTATGCATTAAGCCTTCCAACACACTCACACGTTTGTAAAATGTCTTGATTAGGTTTTGAAAAGGGGCTTGATGTTGACCAAGCATTTGACTTATTTGAAGTTTATTTGAAAAGGATTTAACTATGAAAAACAGGTTTGAAAAAGAGGTTTGGTGTCGACCAAGATTTAAAGTGAAATAGTTTGAGAGGTGGGCTTGAGTATGAAGTGTAATGAAAAAACAATTTGATGTTGATTAATCGTTTAAACTTATCTTGAAAAATTGATTTTGTTATGCATTAATTTTATCTTGATTAAAAAAGAGTATGGTCTAAAGATGAATGGAAAGAGAGAATAAAGATCAAGCATAAGATCAAAACACACAAAGCATACACGAGATAACACTCAACTCATACAAAAGCACCTTTTATTTTTAAAAATAAGTAACTAAAAAAACTTTTTGTTTTTTTAAATGTTTTGAAAGAAATCCTAAAGATACATCCAAAGAAATAAATTTTTGTTCTTTTTAATATTATATATCTTAATAGAAAGAAATAACAACTATGCATACATCTAAAATATACTTTTTAGTCTTGTTTTTTTGAATAATAACATAAATTTAAAAAAGAAACAAAAACTTAAGAAGAGGCCATAGGCCTTAAGAGGGCTGTCTCCCCAAATTTTGAGGTACAAGGCCTAGGTAAATTCAAGGGAGTGCGCCCCACTAAGTGAAGGGAATATTTTAACACATTCATATATTTTCTTAGGAATTTCTGGTGAAAATCTCAAAATACTCCTAGACTTCGCATGTGGATATTCGAACGCACATTTTTTTCTAAAAAAAAGGTATCTTCGCAAATGCATGTCAGAAGTCACCTTTTTTTCAGAAAAAAAGTGACTTCGCATATGCACATTTGAAAGAACCTTTTTTTCCAATGAAAGTGCTTTCGCATTTGCACTTCCGAAGACACATTTTTTTTGGAAATAAATGTGATTTCTGATCTGCATATCCGAAAAGGTGTCTGAGACAGAATCCTTATCACCAAAGCAACAAAGCTTAAAGTCATCATAAACAATTGAAATTACATAGATAGTTCAACAAAAATTTAGCATTACATATTGTTATAAATTGGTAGTTGAGGACGTCGCAACATTTTGATAACATCTTCTCCCGATCTTTGAAGCTTCGTATCCAACTCAATCATACCTTTTGATGAATATTGTCCACATAACCTCTAATTCATCGTCGTTCTTGAGTTCAAATGGGGTGAACTTTAATTTTCCTTCGATGTCAAGTGAAGGTGAACGATACACAAGCTTGACCACCTTCCGATTTTCAGGATATTACAAGAGAAATCAGTATCGAAATCAGCTCAGCAAACGAGGTGTCGTGCGACAACCTAAATTGAAGTGGCATCGTGTAACCACTACTGAAGTAGACAAAAGCAAGGTGAGGATAGGTTTGAGTCAGTTTTTATTGTGGCTTGTGATGTTACTTTTTGGAGTAATATGGACCCAAGAAATCTTATTTTGCTATCTTTGAATATTTTGGATATACGCTTCCGAAATAAGGTCTGATGCTTTTTAAAAAAAAAATTGAAGGTTCTTCGGATGTGTATATCCGAATTATGCGGAACTAGAGGACCATTCGGTTATAGCAGAATCAACAGCAAATCAACATATTCAACATAGAAAGAATAAAATCGATAGGAATAAACATTGACTACATTAAATATTGACATATTATATATGTTTTGAATCGTATTGGTTTTACATTCTTCACGAAAATACAGACAAAAATTGATTTGATGACATTCTAAAATGCACCGAACGAATCCTCACCGGTTAAATCTAAAATCACTAAATTCTCCGACTTCCACCATCCTTTCAAAAAAGTGATCCAGCCAAGTGCCCGCCTCTTTTGTATGATGTGCCATCCATTGACATGTTGTAGCCGGAATAGGACACTCCGCTTTCAAATAAACGTGTACAAATTAGAGCTATCATAGATAAACGATACAAATGATGCAACCTGACAGGCCTATAGGTGGGCAACTATGAAGAGGAAAAATGTTTTTGAAAATATAAATCTCGTCAGATCGACACACACCCTTTCATACGCACTTGCTATAAGATGACCCATCTCAAGGAAGGACATCCACTCCTTTACCGAGTAAACCGACAACGACCCAATACCCGCAGTTACCATCGGTCCCACATCAACCATATTTTCAATGTGTTTTTCATAAATAGAGGCAGGAGCCTTTCTGGCAAATTTGACGCTTTTTGGGCCTTTGTGGCAGTTTCCCATTGAAATGGATTTATTTATCTGGATCATTATTTGTGTATCATGTATTAGTGTCAGTCACATTGCATCTCATATATTATAAGTAATTATTTAAAAAGAAATTATTAATTATATTTTAATTAGTGAAATTTTTGCTATTGTTTTATGATACTTTCTTATGGTGAGTATGATTCAATATGGATATGGAATTTGACCCTTACAATTAACATATTAGGTACTCAAGGAGAAAAGTATGACTGAGTGTTTTGCTTGAAGCGCGTATGAAGGAAACATGGTCTTTTGCAAAATTAGAACTTTCTTTAATATTTTGTCATCGCAGTACACTATTTTTATTTCAATTATTTCAGCATCTGAACTTATTTAGAAATGCGAACTTGGATTTTCTTCTGCTAGGAATTTCTAAACTATTACACAGTTTTATTTAATCTATGTTTCTCTAAATTATATTTTTCTCTTATTGTTATATTTTTCCATTTAAAAAAAATAGTTGCATTTTTAATATGAAAATTTCAATAATATCTTGGATAAAAATTCTGGATATTACAGTCCCCATATCAACCATATTTTCAATGTTTTTGTGCATAAATAGAGGCACCCCATCAATCTAAATCATCGATGGTGTTTTAATCGGAGGTGTACGAGGCGGTTTGGAAATGCGAGCTCCCTTGTTAGCACTACTTTTGAATTTTGGTGTAGGTGAATCCGGGAACAAAGAATCAACAAATTCAGGGTAAGAAGGAGCTCGCTTAGTTGACATGTCGTCTTGGGTACTTTTCACCTTTTTAGGCACACCTTTGGTTTTAACCGGTTGCAAAGGAGGTTTCAAATTGGTTGTTTCCAGAAAAGCAATTTTCTCAATTGTTCTTTTATGTGAAATTTCATGGTGTCACCCGCTTTAGAAAATATATTCATGATTCACTTCCAACTCGAATGTGATGGTTACATTGGATGTACCCTCCTTTGCTAGTTCGTAGTCATCAAATCAGAGTCTTTTCTAATGAACGTGGACTTCATCCATGTGTATGGGGGAATTCAACTTTATCTTTTTAGAAATAAGACAAGCACATGGAAGCCCGTAAGTTTTTCTAATTGTACACCCACACTTTGAATTATCCGGTCCCGTAGTATCCGCCTGTTTCTCTTGAAGAAAAATAAAATTCAATACCGCCAGATATATATTGAAAATCAATTGCAAGTAGAGAGTGTTATCCTTAAGCCGGTGTTCATCCACAGTCTTTCTCTGACTAATCGTTGTCTGAATTTTATTATGTTGATTTTAAAGAATTTGGTTCACCGTGTCCCATTCCCCACAAAGATCCCTTTTGCTATCACCCAACCATTTCTTCAACGCCGCATGTGCAAATTTGACTCTGTTGGTTGTTGTGCAACCTAAATGTCTAACATGGTCCGTCCAAGCGCATACAACTTTCTCTTTCACCTTTTCAAGGATAATAGACTCAAAGTTTTTCAGAAAATCGAGATATTCGACCACAACATAGGGTTTGATGATGTTTCCATCTTCATTATTTTTTTTCTTTGGTGCCAACTACAAATTTGAGCTTAGATCTCACATTTTTTGTTATATGATACTGACAAAGTAATGCGGTTGATGTTGGAAACACGGTTCTAACCGCATTCATAAGGAATTATCTCGATCGTTAACAATGACATTCGGCATATGTTGTGGATCAATTAACAAAATATTCTCAAATCCCATGTAACGTTATCTTCTTTATCAGATTCCAGAAAAGCGAATTTAACATAAAATGTCTTGTCTATAGAGGTGACACCAATCATTTCTAGAAGCGGAAGCCTATACGTGTTGGTCTTGTACGTCGAATCAATTATAAGGATTGTTGCAAATGTATAAGTGGAGGTGTGAATGTTAGGTCCAATAGGTTTAATGAAATTAGGTTAAGTTAATTATATAAGGATTACATTAATTAGAATGGAAAAATTCTTGGGGAATTGGTCATGGGAAGTTGCAGAGAAGAGAGAAAAGAGGAGAGAAATTCATTCCTATTTTCTTGCAGTAGTCTCACTAAATCGACGATCCTCAGTTTTTTAACCGTTGGATCATATTAATATTTTGAGGTTAGGTTCACAACAACAGTATCTAAATTTTGACCGTTCGGATCTTCAAAATAAGGTATGAGTTGTGAGATATCAATGTCGCACTATAACTGCATATTTGGGAAAATTTCAACTTTTGATTCTGATTTAGAAGAAAGAGGGTTGAAAGCTAGGGCAAAAACTAGGTTCAATCGGCAGAATAGAGCGGTCCCCAATCAAAGGTGAGGGTGGAATTCTGACTCTATAATGGGAATTACGATGAAGAGTATGCAGGAATTGGTTTGTGTAAAATTGTTGTTTTGTCTGTTATTGTGTTATGATTAATTCTGAATTTGTGTGTTGTTGCGTTGTAGTTGGGTTGATTGTTTGTTTTTATGATATAAACGTTAATGAGTTGTTTGCATAACTTACACAAACAAAATCATCGAATCCATCGGTGAATAATTATTCTTGATGATATAGTTGTTATAGTGTTATGTTGTCCCTGTATGTTGTAATACTATTGATGTTTGTGGGAAAAGCGTATATCTGTTAACATTAATAAAAGACTGGAGAATTCTGTGTGGAGAGTGGAAAACACGATGTGCCGAGTGTCGTACCCCAAAATTTACCCAATCATTTTACGCCTGGTTAAAATTAATTCCCTAAGGATATTCCAAAAATAATAAATAATAGCCACGAGGTTTAACATCACTATTGTTAAACCCATTCTCTTATAAATGGGTTAAAAATAAAATAAAGGGGTGGATAGCAAACATTTTGGGGCCCAAACATTTGGGCCCATTTATCTCATTCTAAGGGTTTTTTTTATCATTTTTTTGGATATTCTACTACAATTTAGTTTTCATTATTTACTCATTTTTATTATCATTTACATTTTTATTTTTACTAACTAATATTATTATTAATTATTATTTGGATTATTATTATTAATATTAGTAGGATTATTATTAACCTTTTGTTTATTAAGTCAATTAGGGGGTTAATATATTATTAAAATTGGTTTGGTTATTAAACTATTAATTATTTTTATTATTAGTTATTATTAATTAGTTGGTTTAATTGATTACAAGATGGACTGGTAATAGGATATTGGGCCAGGGATCGGGATTTGGGCTGGACATGTGTACCAGGTGGTGGACCAGGTCAGAACCGACCCGGATCCTGTTCATTCTCCATCTTCCTCAGCAAACCCTAGTGCAACCAGCTCCTTCAACCAACAACCCTAATTTCCAGATTAACCCAAGCCCATAGAATGTAACGTGAATCAAAATCAAAACAAACGAAATCAAATCAAATCTTTTTCGTTAATCAATCAATATTACAACAAATCAATTACACACTGATTGAATCAAAATCAAATCAAATCTCAAACTAAAAACGTAAATCTAATCTAAGTTTTCCTAATCTAAATTAAAACCCTAAGTATAAATCTAAGAAGAAATCATAAGGGAGGGGATTAGACGAAATTTTTTGGAGAAGAGGCTTGAAGCTTGTCGCTGCCAACTCGAGCCCTCAATTAAAACCTGCGATCAAAGAGAGAAGAAGGGATTAGAGAAAAAAGGAGCTTACACGATCCAGAATTCAAGAACAAAAGGTAACTTAAATCGAAACTTAGCTTAGGTTTGTTAAATTGATCGCATGTGTTTTGTTTTGGATTGGTTCTTCTGGAAAAATAAGGGTTAGGGTTCCTCGAATCTAGGTTTAGGGTTCCTCATTCAAGGGGTTAGGGTTAGGGTTCATAAGTTTGGGTGAAGGTTAGGTGGGATTCTGGGTTTATCGTCAAGGGCCGAGGGCGGAGAAGATGAAGATCTTCAAAAGTGTTCATCTGGGTTGGGATTCTGGGTAGGGTTTGAAGGTTGCTGGGTTGGGGATGAATGTTTCGATGAACATTCATCGAGAAACTGGGTTGGGCAGTGGCGATTTGGGCGGAGGACGGTGGTGGTGAGGGCCGTTTCTGGGTTTGTTTGAAGAGAAGGGGGAAAGCTTGAGAGAAGAGAGAGACCGAAGAGAGGAAGAGAGAGAAAAAAGAAAGGGGACCGAAGAGGCATCGTTTTTATAATCACCCACGCGCATCATCGGATGATGACAAGTGGCCCTCCCATGGCCACTTGTCTGCACAACTGAACATGATTCAGTGCGCCATCCATTCCATACACCCTCTTGATCAAACGCATGCCGAACTTGGATGTCATCATAAACGTATCCCAGCCCTACACCTCACCTGAGCATACACCTGCGTCACACACGATCACACGGACCAAGACCCTAACTGGGCCTAACCCAATTACTATTTGCGCCCTGGTTTTACCACCCTTAGTTCAATTATACACCCCCTGCGAAAAAAACAAAAATTAATTTATTTAATATTGCTTAATTGTTTTATTTGGTTAAAATAATCTTTTCCTTCTATTCGATTATATCTAATAATTGCGTTGGTGGAAAAACATCATATTTTATAAAAAAAACTAGTGGGAAACCCGTGCATCCGCATGGATTCTGTTGTGGGATGGACCGAGTTTTTCTTGTACATATATATTAGATCGGAAAAAAAGCCAGATGAAAAAAAAAGTTACCTTAGACTATATTTATAAGTGACCATAAGGCTATAAAATATAATATGTTTCGACATTTTTAAAAAAATAATAACAAAGACAAACTGTATAGTTATTTCGATATATCATAGAGTTTCTAAAAAAAATTGATGATAAAAAAATAAAAATATAATACACTAAAAATCTAACTGATATTAAGCATGTAATTAAAACTGTAATAATTCACGGGACCTAATATACTCTAACAAATAACCGTAAAAATCTCATAATACAAATACAATGTTAGAAATACTATGTAAAACACATACCATGTATATTACACTTAAATTAAAGTCTAAAAAAATAAAGTGATTACCATTAGCAAAATAAGTAGTTACAATGAATTAATTAAAATATTAGAGGTAATATTCAATATTTAATTTTTGATCATTTAAATTAATAATGACATGTTATTTTGACATTTGTAAAAATAAAACCTATGGTATTCTTTAACTCCATTAGGTTGAATGTTTGTTTTATTAAAAAAAGTAAACAATAATATTGACATAAGTTTTAATAATCACTGAAACGTTTCATTAAACTTACACTTGTTTCATGGCCTAAGTTGTGTAAAACCCATTTTTTCAAATCAGTGTCATTTATTCAAATGCTTGTTGAAGAGGAAAGGTTAGTCTCGTTTCAAGAAGTACAACACAACTCAGTCCAACCCTGTTCACTGTGACGGAAGACGATGGAAGGAGGTTCATCACAGCAACCGGCTACTGCATTGAAGACGTCATCTGCAAGGTTAGAACATGTTACCGTTGTTGGTTATATCTACTAATTTGTGTTTTGGGATGGTGATCGGAGGGTTTACGGGGATTATTAGGGTTAAAGTTTCTGGTTGGTTTAACCGTATACTACTTGGTTTTCGATCGTATCTGAAGTTACTAAGATTTCTGTTTTGAAGCATTTATACCATGTTTTTCAGTTGCATGTCGTCTTTCTTGTTTCAAAAGATGCTTTTAAGATATAATATGTGTGTTATTTTTTGTGTGTTATCCAATGAGGCTTCCATGGGTTTGTTTATACTACAAAGATGTAACATCGCCCTATATTATACTATCATTTAACGATAAAAAGATGAGGATATTAAGTTTTAGTTTATCGTTTTCGTCATGCAGGCATTTCACGTCCTCAGGTGAAGTGAAACACACTCCTAAACACACCAGGAGCTTTGTGTTGAAACAAATGCTTGAAGAAATACGTCGTGTAAAGAAGGAAAGATCAGAAGCAATCACAGAAATCGAGTCTTCAAAGGTGAAGACAGAGCCAGGGCTTGAGCACCAGGACAATGCAGTTAAAGGAAAACGTGTTATGATGGAGGAGGAAATTGCTGAAGGGACTGCAAGGAAACGAAATGAAGACGGTGTTGCTGGTGGTTTGAATGACAAAAGTTATCACGCGGCTGTTTACCGCAAATCTTTCCATTCATCTTCATCTCACAAGTATTGTTGTTGTCTCTCTAATCCTTATTACAAAATGTTGAATAACATGACATATGCTTACAATGGGAACAAAGCATAATATATGATGATGGGTAACATGTAGGCCTGTGCGAGGCAATACCAATGTTGGAAAATCAAACCGAAAGGCAGTAGGTATTACCATCAATGATGAGGCTGGAAGGAGACGCGATGCTGGCAGGTGCAAGAGTTGTGCACCTAGAACGTGTCGTCAATAGATTTCGGCATGGTAGGTTTAGTTAAATGTATATCTTTTAATCATCATATAATATATCTTTACCGCTAGTTGAATGTACAAAAAAAGTCAGTTTGCATTTCATATGTGTTTTACCGCCTTAGGAATCCCACACGTGAAAGAGTGTCAGACAATCTTAAGGGCAAGGCGAGAGCCACAGAGGTTTGTCTAGGTAAGCCAACCATTCCTGTCAAAGGCAAGGGCAAAGGAGAGGTTTCCCGCCATAGGGAATACCGTGGCCCCAGGGGAAGGTATATGCTCATTGATAACAAATCTCAATGAATAACACTTGTTTCGTGTACTTTGACTGTATAACTTATCTCAATGGAAGGGTATATATGTTTAATTCGTGTTAATGTTCTGTAGGCCTTCAAAACTGGACTTTGTTCGTGATGGTGACATAAGGTGGACCAGGGTGGTCGATAACCCAAAGAAGCTCAGAACAAATGTTTTTGTAAGTTACGAAGCTGTGAATCTTTGGAAGAATAACCGTGCATCTGATTTTATTGTATTGTAACCCTGTTATTTGCTTTACTGATGCAGCAAATTCCCAGAGGGGTGATTCGTGCCTACAAAAGTGGTCACATTCCAAGGATTAAGTTGGTCGACTGCAACACCAATGTCCCATACTTCTGTGAGATGAAGAAAAGGGAAGACGGCATTGAAAGGTATTTATGCGGTGGTTGGTCCGACTTCTATAAAGACAGGAACCTCCAAGCAGGCGACACTTTGAAATTCTGCATTAGGTATCCCCAGAGGAAGAGATTCTGGTGTCGGTGAGGCGTTTACAATCTGGTCGGTGAATCCCCGAAGAAGGTGTCGAACGGTGTGGCTGAACTTTGAAGAAAAATGTTATCATGATGTTGTATAATAGTTTACACCAGTAGTAGACTGGTTTTTGTCATGTGATGCAAGGATATTGGGAGGTTGTTGCTTTGTAAGCAACTTCCTCAAATCATATTGTGTTTTTCATGTTTAATGCAGTATTTATAACTGCCATTTTGGGTACAATTAAGTGTTTAATAGTTGTTTGGAATTATTCGCAATCATGTTTTGTCTGTTATGCTCCTATAGTCATATTATGTTTGTATTTTATGAACCTGCTATATTGCATGTGTGAATGCATGGGTTATTGTACAATACCACAAAGTTCAAGTTTACACACACAATTTCTTTTTTCATTTTTTATGTGGTGGGTTCCACATGTTGTAGTATACCCAAATGCTTTATTAACATTTAAAATATTGTCCTCATTTTCCAATTGACATGCTTAATGTGCAACATGCTCAATGAAACATATTCAAAAAAAACACCAAATAATAATTGTGGACACTGTGGACATTAAACCAAACACTAAAGTCCAACAAAAAACAACAGAAAGTGGTTGTTGTTGTAGATGTTGTTGATTGGCTGTAATTTTTGGTAAAACTCATTGTGATTTTATCATGTCAACACTGGTGTCATGACATGCATTCTACTGTTGTGAAATTTTTATTTATGCAGGCCTTTACCTGATGTCAAGGCCGATGTCATGACATCCGTAGCTGTTACGTCTCTTTCTGTTACTAATTCTGGTTATGTGATCTGTTAATATCCTATGCGCTTTACTTGGAAATATTGGATCATGATCTGTTCAAGGACGTCTTTAATTGCTCTTATTTTAGGTTCCTTGATTTGTGGAAATTAGTTTAATTAGGTTTAAAACTAATTTGGATCCAAGGCCCAGCTGCTGCGTTTTTGAAGGCTATATATATTATGAAGAAGCTGCAGACCGGATTAGGGTTTTTAATTGAGAAGCTTTAAGAGTTTTTCGTGTTTAAGTTTTTTGACGTTCTAGCTTTCTTGTAAGCCAAACAATCATCATGATGATTGTCTTGGTCTAGGTGTTTTTGTTTGAGTTGTAAGAAGTACTTGAAGCTTTTAAGCAAGAGTACCATTGTACTTGATTGAAGCTTTTAAGCAAGATCAAGCTGTGTCCTTGAAGTGTGTCTTCTATCCATATTCATTGAGCGTTATTCATCACTGTTGTGATTGAGGGGGAGTGAGTGGAATCTCTGATCTAAGTAATATTAGGTTGAAGTTGCATTGGGTAGATATTAAGTGAAAGGTGTAATCTTGAACTGTATTACTCTAAATTGATATTACTTATAGTGGACTTCCTCCCTGGCTTGGTAGCCCCCAGATGTAGGTGTGTTTGCACCGAACTGGGTTAACAACTTTCTTGTGTTGTTATATGCTTGTTTACTTCTTGTTTTTGTTTAAGAATATTCAGATAGTAATGTCGTGACATCCTGTTCGACATCGCGTGTCTGAGTCCAGAATTTCAATTGGCATCAGAGCAGGCACCCTTCCTGTTTTTCTTACTGGGTGAGATCTAGGGACAGCATTTTCTGGTACTATGGACAAGGAAGGTGGTGGATTTGTGAACAGACCACCCATTCTGGATGGATCTAATTATGATTATTGGAAACCTCGTATGGTGGCTTTTCTGAAATCCTTGGATAGTAAAGCATGGAGAGCTGCAAACAAAGGATGGGAACATCCTGTCACTATTGATAAGGATGGCAAGTCTTCCCTCACACCTGAGGAAAATTGGAGCAAAGATGAGGAGGAGCTGGCTCTTGGCAACTCTAAAGCTTTAAATGCTCTATTCAATGGAATTGATAGGAATATATTCAGACTAGTACACCATTGTGAACTAGCCAAAGATGTTTGGGATACCCTCAGAACTACTCATGAAGGCACCTCCAAAGTTAAAATGTCAAGACTTCAGTTGCTAACTACAAAGTTTGAGAATCTAAGGATGAAAGATGATGAAAGTATTCAAGAGTTTCACATGAATATACTTGAAATTGCTAATACCTCAGGAGCTTTAGGAGAAAAAATGTCTGATGAAAAGCTGGTGAGAAAGATCCTTAGATCCTTGCCTAAGAGATTTGATATGAAAGTCACAGCTATAGAAGAAGCACAGGATATCAGCAAGATGAAGGTAGAAGAATTAATTGGATCCCTTCAAACCTTTGAGATAGGGATCAGTGACAATACTGAAAAGAAAAATAAGAGCCTAGCTTTTGTGTCCAACTCTCAAGAAGAAGAAGAGGAAGGTAGAGTAGAAAATCTAACTGAATCTATAGCCATGCTTGGAAGACAATTTAACAAGATTATACGAAGAATGGATCAGAAGTCAAGACCAAATGTCAAGAACATCCCTTTTGACACTAACAGATCCTATGATTCTAGCAGAAAGGTTAAACCTGAAGAAAAGTACAATCAAAGCAAAGGAATTCAGTGTCATGGATGTGAAGGATATGGACATATTAGAGCTGAATGTCCCACTTATCTCAAGAAACAAAAGAAAGGACTGTCAGTCTCCTGGTCTGATGAAGACTCTGAGAGTGATTGTGAAGAAGAATCTGCCAAACATGTCACAGCCCTTACTGGTGTTTGTGTCTCTGATGAAGATTCTAGCGAAGATGAGTTAACCTTTGAAGAATTGGCAGCATCATACAGAAAGCTATGCATCAGAAGTGCTGAAGTCTGTCAACAAGGTGAAAAGCAGAAGAAATACATAGTTCAGTTGGAGGCAGACAACACAGGGCTTCGTGAAACTATATCTGGTCTAAACAGTGAAGTTACCATGCTAACATCCAAACTTGATCATATGTCAAAATCTGTCAAAATGTTAAACAGTAGTTCTGATATGTTGGAAGAGATTCTACAGATTGGAAAGAGCTCAGGAGATATGTCTGGTATAGGATTTGTTGGTGCTATGAAACATCCTCAAGCTAGCAGTAATACTAAACCAGAATCCAAGATGTTGAACCCGATGTCAAAACATGTGACTCAACATCATGACAAAAGTAGAATGAAGAAGAAATTTCAAAGATGGAGATGTCATTACTGTGGTAGATTTGGACACATTAAGCCCTTCTGTTTCAGATTATATGGACACCCAGATCAAGCTCCATACTACAGACCCAAGCAGATCATACCCATCAAGAAGCAACAGTGGACACCTAAAAATATGGCCTTAATAGCTCATACATCTCTCAGAGTATCAGCCAAAGAAGATTGGTATTTTGATAGTGGATGTTCCAGACACATGACTGGAATCAAGAATCTATTAGTAGATATCAAAAACCATTCTACTAGCTATGTAACCTTTGGTGATGGAGCTAAAGGAGAAATCAAAGGGGTTGGAAAACTAGACTGCTCAGGAGTTCCAAATCTGGAAGGTGTCTTGTTGGTCAAAGGCTTGACGGCTAATCTCATAAGTATTAGTCAACTTTGTGACCAAGGATACCAAGTTAACTTCACTAAAACTGAGTGTGTGGTCACTGATAAAGGAAAGAATGTAGTAATGAGGGGAGTCAGATCCAAAGATAACTATTACTTGTGGGTCTCTCATAAATCTAACTACTCAACTGTATGTTCTAAAGAAGAAGAAGCAAAGTTGTGGCATAAAAAACTTGGCCACCTTCATCTAAGAGGTATGAAAAAGATTATTTCTATGGAAGCTGTGAGAGGAATTCCCAAGTTACAAATTGATGAAGGAAGAATTTGTGGTGAATGTCAGGTAGGAAAACAAACCAAGATGTCACATCCAAAGGTTAGACATCTGACTACTTCCAGGGTTCTAGAACTGCTTCACATGGACTTGATGGGACCTATGCAAATGGAAAGTCTTGGAGGAAAGAAATATGCTTATGTGGTTGTGGACGATTACTCCAGATACACTTGGATAAACTTCATTAGAGAAAAGTCAGATGTGTTTGATGTTTTCAAAGACCTGTGTCAAAGAATTCAAAGGGAAAAGGAAAATGATGTTGTAAGAATCAGAAGTGATCATGGAAAGGAATTTGAGAATCAAAAATTTGCTGATTTTTGCTCCTCTGAAGGTATACACCATGAGTTTTCATCCCCTATTACTCCACAGCAAAATGGGGTTGTTCAAAGGAAAAATAGAACCATTCAAGAATCAGCCAGAGCTATGATTCATGCTAAGAAACTCCCTATTTATTTCTGAGCTGAAGCCATGAATACTGCCTGTTATGTTCATAATAGAGTTACCTTAAGGAAAGGAACCTCTACCACTCTGTATGAGAACTGGAAGGGAAGAAAACCCACTGTTAAATACTTCCATGTGTTTGGTAGTAAGTGTTACATCCTTGCTGATAGAGATCACAGAAGGAAGATGGATTCCAAGAGTGATGAAGGGATTTTTCTTGGCTACTCTACAAACAGCAGAGCCTATAGAGTTTTCAACTCAAGAACGAGGATAATCATGGAATCCATAAATGCGGTGGTTGATGACGAACACAAACAAGCAGATGTCACATATGATGTTGGAACATTCTGGGAACACGCAGCTGAAGAATCTAAGAAAGAAGATGATTGCAGTCCCACTATTACAAAAGCTGAAGCTGAACCCTCTAACAAAAGACCATCTATAAGAGTTCAAAAAGATCATCCTAGTGAACTTATTATAGGAGATCCCAACAGTGGAGTAGTTACAAGGTCAAGAGAACAGGTCTCAAACTCCTGTTTTGTATCAAAAATTGAACCAAGAATGTTAAGGAAGCTCTGACAGATGAGTTTTGGATTAATGCTATGCAAGAAGAATTAGGCCAGTTTGAAAGGAATGAAGTATGGGAGCTGGTTCCAAGACCTAAAGATACAAATGTCATTGGAACTAAATGGGTTTACAAGAGTAAGTCAGATGAACTGGGAACTATAATCAGAAACAAAGCAAGGCTAGTTGCTCAAGGATACACTCAAGTTGAAGGAATTGACTTTGATGAAACTTTTGCTCCTGTTGCTAGACTTGAGTCAATTAGATTGTTGTTAGGAGTTGCTTGTATTCTGAAATTCAAACTATACCAGATGGATGTGAAGAGTGCTTTCCTAAATGGTTACTTGAGTGAGGAAGTCTATGTGGAACAACCTAAAGGCTTTGCTGATCCAAACCATCCTGATCATGTGTACAAACTAAGAAAAGCTCTTTATGGGCTGAAACAAGCCCCTAGAGCTTGGTATGAGAGACTAACTGAGTTTCTTACTAGTAATGGTTACAGGAAAGGAGGGATAGATAAAACTCTCTTTGTTAAAGATGAAGGAGGAAAGATCCTGATTGCTCAAATCTATGTGGATGATATTGTGTTTGGTGGGATGTCAGACACGATGATTAAACATTTTGTTGACCAGATGCAATCAGAATTTGAAATGAGTCTAGTTGGAGAATTAACTTACTTTCTTGGACTGCAAGTTAAACAGATGGAAGACTCAATTTTTCTCTCTCAGAGCAAGTATGCCAAAAACATTGTCAAAAAATTTGGGATGGAGAATGCTAGTCACAAAAGAACACCTGCACCTACTCATTTAAAATTGTCCAAAGATGAAAAGGGCACAAATGTTGATCAAAGCTTGTATAGAAGCATGATAGGAAGCCTGCTGTATCTCACAGCTAGTAGGCCTGATATTGCTTTTGCTGTTGGGGTGTGTGCTAGATATCAAGCAGAACCCAAGATCAGTCACATAAATCAAGTCAAGAGGATTCTGAAATATGTGAATGGTACTTGTGAGTATGGTAAGCTCTACTCTCATGGGTGTGAACCAATTCTCACTGGATATTGTGATGCAGACTGGGATGGAAGTGCTGATGATAGAAAAAGTACTTAAGGAGGATGTTTCTTCTTGGGGAATAACCTCATCTCATGGTTCAGCAAGAAACAAAATTGTGTATCCCTATCTACTGCAGAGGCAGAATACATTGCAGCAGGAAGTAGTTGTTCTCAGCTTGTTTGGATGAAACAAATGTTAACAGAATATAATGACACACAAGATGTCATGACATTATATTGTGACAACCTAAGTGCCATTAATATCTCAAAGAGTCCTATCCAGCATAGCAGGACCAAGCACATTGATATTAGGCATCACTTCATAAGAGATATTGTTGAAGATAAAGTAATTGCCTTGGAACATGTTGCTACTAACCTTCAACTGGCTGATATTTTCACAAAAGCTTTGGATGCTAATCAATTTGAAAATTTGAGAAGTAAGCTAGGCATTTGTCTTTATGAGGGATTATAGCAATTAACTGGGTGTGGGGCCAACAGTATTCTACTCTCCAAATATTTGTTATCATTACATATTAAAGTGTATTTTCCCCCTCCTTTTCACTCCTTCCAAACGGTTCCCATTCCCACAAAACCTATTTTCGGCATTCACTCTACCTCTCTGATTCGCTGCATTCACAAACCCTTCTCCATCATTTCATTCACTCTCAGCATGTCTCAGATTTCTCCTTCAAAGAAGACTACTTCACGCTCTGAAACAGCATCTGACTCTAGGGCACCAAATATGGTAGGTGATCAGGATGTTGTGCTGGATGTTGTGCCATTAAACTCGGTGCCGGCTACTGATCCTGTTGGTAGTATACCAAGAAAGATGCATGCAAGAAAATCAACTGGTGGGTCTATTCCAAAAACGTTTTCTGCTAGGGATAAAGAGGGTTCTTCTTATGTCCACAATGCGATCGCAGGTCTTGTCACGAGAATCTTGAATGAAGGTCACAAGGTAGAAGGAATATCTGTTCCTTTAGCTCAAGCTCCTGCTCCTGAGAACAGCAAAGACGATCAAGTTGATGCTAGCAAAGATCATGTTGATGTCGAAACATCTGAAGCTAACATTGTTGAGAGTTCTGATGCTAAAGATGTTGAAGCATCTGAAGATAAAGATGCGGAGATTCTTGAAACAGAGAAAGCTGAAGAGGTCACTGCTACTTCTCCTAAAGAGAAGCCTACTCGCCCTACTGACAATGCAAATGATGTGGTGGATCTGGATAATCTTGATGATCCTATTGACATTGCTGATGATGACCTCATCTCTAGCATTTCCAACAGAGTCAAGGCTCGAAGGGGAAAGCAGGTTGATGATCAACATCCTCCCAAGACTAAAGTTGCTCCTCTAAAGACTGCCACCAAAGAAAAAATCAAGAAGGTCTCTGCTGAACCTTCAAGAACTGGGAGCAAGGTTGCTGTGAAGAAGAGAAAAGAAAGAAGTGTTTGTGACTCCGAAGATAATGTCCTAAGTGATGTCCCTGACATCCCTTCAAAGAAGAAGATTGCTGTCACCAAATCCTCCACAAAGGTTCGTGATGTTCCCTTGGACAACATTTATTTGCACTATGCTTCAAATGCTATCCAGTGGAAGTTTGTGTATCAAAGAAGACTGGCTCTGGAAAGAGAACTTGCAAATGATGCTCTGGAATGTCAAGAGGTCATGAAGCTCATCAAATCTGCAGGTTTGCTTAAAACTGTTACTCATTTTTCTAAATGCTATGAAATGCTCGTGAAGGAGTTTATAGTAAATTTGTCTCAAGATTGTGCTGATGGGAGAACTGAGGATTTTCATAAGGTGTATGTTAGAAGAAAATGTATAGATTTTTCCCCTACTGTTATCAACCTCTATCTAGGTAGAGATGATGAGGCTCAACCTGAGCTTGAAGTGACTGACAATGAAGTGTGCAAAGTTATCACTGGTGGTAAGGTTAAGAAATGGCCCATAAAGAGTAAATTGTCTGCTAGTCTTTTGAATGTCAGGTATGCCTTGCTGCATAAAATTGGTGCTGCTAACTGGGTGCCTACAAATCACACTTCTACCATTGCTGTTGGCCTAGGTAGATTCATATATGTTGTGGGAACCAAGACAAAATTTGATTATGGGACTTACATATTTGATCAAACTATGAGGCATGTTGGTACCTCTGCTACCAAGCTACCCATTGCTTTTCCATCCCTGATATGTGGGATAATCCTCGAGCAATACCCTGGAATTCTGAAAGCTAAAGATTCTGTGTGTAAAAGGGAGAGTGCTTTGTCTTTTCACTATAAGCTGCTCCAAAGGTCAGATGACATAACATCTGCTGGGACATCACAAACCAGCAAGTCTGTGAACAAAACCTTTCTTATTGCTGAGCTGAAAGAGACTTGTAAAGAGTTGGACAACAGGAAGATGAAGCTTGAAAAGCTCATTCAAAGTCTTGAGCAGTTTGCAGATGATGATCATGCTGGTGGAAGTGATGGTGACAATATGAATGAAGACAAAGGTGCTGATAGTGGTGATGAGGAAGAGGCTGAGGATGGTGAGGGTACTGAAGATACTGGGAGTAGTGATGCTGATGAAGAGACTAGTGGCTCTAGTGATGAAGAGACTGATGGATCTGACAATTAGCTCTACTGCTCTTCTACTGGTGTCTCTTTTGATTGACTGATTTTGTTCCCCTTTTATGCTGATCTTCTGTTTGTGTTTGGCTTCCTTTTGTGGCTAAAAAGGGGGAGTGATGGATATTTTGGTTTTTTTGTTGTTATTTTCTGATATTTTGGATGTTTTCTGGTTCTCCTTGACAATGCTAAGTGGTAGTCTGTAACAGATGTTTAAATAGATGTTTTCTGGTTTTCTGGTGATTAAACAAGCTGGCTGTTGTTTTACTACAGAATTTATTTTTCTGTACTCTTGGTGTTGTTGGCTGCTGTGTATGCTCTGATATTATATGGTTACATCTATTCGTGTTTTAGCCAAAAATTTGCCAAAGGGGGAGTTTGTAGATGTTGTTGATTGGCTGTAATTTTTGGTAAAACTCATTGTGATTTTATCATGTCAACACTGGTGTCATGACATGCATTCTACTGTTGTGAAGTTTTTATTTATGCAGGCCTTTACCTGATGTCAAGGCCGATGTCATGACATCCGTAGCTGTTACGTCTCTTTCTGTTACTAATTCTGGTTATGTGATTTGTTAATATCCTATGCGCTTTACTTGGAAATATTGGATCATGATCTGTTCAAGGACGTCTTTAATTGCTCTTATTTTAGGTTCCTTGATTTGTGGAAATTAGTTTAATTAGGTTTAAAACTAATTTGGATCCAAGGCCCAGCTGCTGCGTTTTTGAAGGCTATATATATTATGAAGAAGCTGCAGACCGGATTAGGGTTTTTAATTGAGAAGCTTTAAGAGTTTTTCGTGTTTAAGTTTTTTGACGTTCTAGCTTTCTTGTAAGCCAAACAATCATCATGATGATTGTCTTGGTCTAGGTGTTTTTGTTTGAGTTGTAAGAAGTACTTGAAGCTTTTAAGCAAGAGTACCATTGTACTTGATTGAAGCTTTTAAGCAAGATCAAGCTGTGTCCTTGAAGTGTGTCTTCTATCCATATTCATTGAGCGTTATTCATCACTGCTGTGATTGAGGGGGAGTGAGTGGAATCTCTGATCTAAGTAATATTAGGTTGAAGTTGCATTGGGTAGATATTAAGTGAAAGGTGTAATCTTGAACTGTATTACTCTAAATTGATATTACTTATAGTGGACTTCCTCCCTGGCTTGGAAGCCCCCAGATGTAGGTGTGTTTGCACCGAACTGGGTTAACAACTTTCTTGTGTTGTTATATGCTTGTTTACTTCTTGTTCGTTTGTTTAAGAATATTCAGATAGTAATGTCGTGACATCCTGTTCGACATCGCGTGTCTGAGTCCAGAATTTCAGTTGTCATAAAGAATCTCTGCTATATTGTTGACATGTGATATTGCAATAAAACTCTCTCACCACACAAAGGCAATTATCCATATACACCCCTACCTCTTGCTGTATACACAAACTTAGATCTGAAGGTGGTTGTGTTAAATTCACGTTTTAGATCTGCAATTAGAGGCAACCCCAACAATGGTAGGAAGTGTGTTTAGCCCCCACCTGGATCTACTTGATACCTTTGCAATTGCCAAGTTATCATATCAAGTAAGTATGTGTGTTTCACAAATCTGTGAACTTGCAATGTTCATGTGTTATTTTTTTATATGAACAAATACTAACTTTGTATTTCTATTACAAACTGGATATCATGCTTTAGGAATTTGCAGAGGTGGAGCCATTGTTTGTAAGAAACCATTTAACAGATCTTAGTCGGACCTGGAATTTTATGGACAATGACGGAACAGTGAACAAATTAATTGTGAATATAAATGAGGATTTCCCAGTTGTTGTTGGTGGTCGGGAACAGTTGTGCTCCGTTTACAAAATCTCAAACGACGTCATAGTCTATGTTGGATATTACGGTAAAAACATTTTTGAGATCGTAGGTGTAGAAGAGGTCCTAACCAATGAACAATTGCCAACTTTCCACAGTAGGTTCACACAGAGTATATGCATCTATGTCTTTGATGTATTACTCTAAGGGAATAATGTGTCGACACGTAAAATAGTTGAGTGGTTCTTTTACCTCAGTGAAAACCGCAGGTTCAAAAAGTAGTTTGCATTTGTACCGACTGGTCTTATACTGAGCAACTACTTTGTATTTGTTGTGTAGAAATTGGCGCCAGACTTTGACCGTGCCTTGCGAGATAACGATTATGAGGTACTGACACTGTGCGGCGACAACGATATGACTCAATCTCTGTTAGTCGTTAACCAGATGACCCAGAGCGTACAAAATTGGGATACGAATGGGGTGATTTCTGCATAAGCAACAAACTTGCATGTGGTGAAACCATCAGATTCAGACTGGACGTAAACGACGTAAAAAAAACTTTCCACGTATATAAGGTTCGTATTTCATAAATCTGAATCTTCTTGCTTCTATGATACTTGTTTCAATGTTAATGTGAATTCGTGATAAGTTTTCAATTTTCAATGTCATAAACATCTTAATTTTGCAAAATGCTACAGATTCCTCGATTTAGACAAAAAACACTAAATAGAAAACAAAAGAGACAAAAAATGACGTTTGTTGTAGAAACCTAAACTATAAGTTTTTTTTGCATCAGGGAAGGTATTTCTTCATACATTGTTGAAAACCTCCTTGTAGACGATGTTTGTTGTAGAAACCTTCGCGTTGTTGTTGTCGTCATGGATCAACACTTTCATTCCTTTTTTTGTCGTGACTCTTGAAAGTGCGACATATATTTATCCATGAGTAAAAACATCTCGAGGAATGTAAAGCCCGACCCAATCTAGGGACTGACCCTATGACTTGTTTATAGTCATTGCGTAGGAGACAATAATTGGAAACTGACGACGGCTCAACTTGAAAGGCCAGGGAGACTTTGAAGGGGACATATTCATTATGGGGATATATACACAGTTGCCATGTTTTTTGCCACCCATGATGTGCGCTTCAAGAACATGGTTAGCCATCTTTGTAACAATTAGTCGTGTACCGTTACACAAACCTTCGGACTGATCAATGTTCCTCATTAACATAATTGGTGTACCGACCTTTAGTTTTATGTGCTGATTAGGCAATCTGGAAGTTTTCAAAGAGCTTAAAAACTCAGGACTGGGGACATCAAGCATGTCCCTGCCATGTATCTCGGACCGATCCACTGAATTAGAGCTAAAGTAATCCTTCAACTCACCTACAAAGAATATCATAGATTATTTAATATACGCGATAATCATATGCAATAATATAGCTTCGGTTTTTATAATTGATTATACCTGGCATCATAGCCAAACCATGGTCGTTAATGTTGTCAACCATTTCAATGGTCGACGCCAATATAGCCCTACTTTTCAGGTATTCGTAGTCACGATAATGATTCAGAAAATCCGGATACATACTGTCGCACGCTCGCGAAAATGAACAACAGAGTCGCCACTAACATATCTATCCTAAAAGGAAAGGAACGTCAGCAAACCTAAAACGAATAAGAGGAAGGTCTTACGACCAAAGGAAATAGGTACGGAAGTCGGTTACGCGAGGGGAAGGTGCTAGCACCCCTCACGTCCATCGTACTCGATGGTATCCACCTATGTTTGTTGCTATCTAAAGGGTGTGTAGAGCTCAATGCTAAGTGAATGCATGCAAAAGAAAGAAAAGAAACACGGGGAAAATAAGGGTTATAAATAGTTGTGCTCGCTTAGGCCCCGCGACCTAATGCCTACGTATCCTTTTCAGGAGTCAGAGCGACGTAGTTCGGCTCACATGTTTTTGTTTGTTTTTGTGTTTTTTAGTGGACGGAGTTACGTTCGCAATCTAGCGTCAGGATAGTAGCTCGTTGAGTGGAGTCTTATGCGTTACCAGTCTGCGATCGAAAGGAAGCAACATGTCCGATTAAGGGAAAGATTGCCTCGGAGGCGAGATGAAGAAGAGATTTTAAGCGTTTCAAGTCGAACCCCAAAGCAAGGGAGACTCGAGTTGCTCTATGGTTTGTGTTTTTTAGAAATTGGAAACTTACGCTCGAATTGTTCCCTTAAGCAAGGGAGATCCAAGCACTCGAATGATTCCCTTAAGCAAGGGAGATTCAAGCTTCCATTCCCTATTTAATGATTTTCACTTTTTTATTAATGATTTTTTAGTATTTTCTTGGTATTTTTTAGGGGGATTTAATTTGGATATTGTTAGGTGTTTTAAAGTTGAAAAGGAAAAGAAACTAGCCTAAATGAAAACTAGCCTAATATTATCATGGTTTCTACATAAGGTTAGGAATAAAAGAAACATGAAAATTAAAGATCACAATTAGAAGTCAACAAGTAGGATACATGAAAATAAGTACAAGAGCATGAAATAGAACAAGTAAAAAAATAGTACAAAATGAAGTAAAACACTGTGATCCGCTGTCGTGCACGGATCAAAAACGAGTATTTTGAAAACGTAGTTTAGCGGTAACGACAACTCGGATATCGTTCTCACAAGGATTCTTGATTTTATTAACTAACAATAAAAACGATAATGGGGGTTTGTTTTAGAATCAATTTATAAAACAGAGTAAATTAAGTGATTATCAAAATAAGCTAAACGACTAATCCTACTGATTCGGGTTCCGACTTATCATCGGTTATAATAACACCAATCCCTAAACGGCTTCGATCCTATTCGATTATGAGATTAATCAGACAAGCGCTTATCAAAATCATACGATTTATGTTCCTATTTACCGAATTAAGCAAACGGTTAAGAATATGACGAGTTAACGAATTAAGCAAACGATAACACGCAATTAAATTTAGGAACATGCATACAATCAAATTTAATCAATTCTATCCTATGAACAACAATCGAATTAAGCAAACAATTGTAATCAAATTAAGCAAATGATTTCATAGAAAAGAATTGAACAGAAATCGAATTTAAATTAGTATTAGAATAAACTCAAAGCAATGGAACCCATAAGCAGCAGGATTTGCCTTCGGGAGTTAGTTCTTCATTCTAATCATGAAACCAAAAGTGAAATTTGTGGCAAAAAAGGTCTCCCCTATTCTAGCGGCTGCCAACCCTTATAAAACAAAATAAGGTTTTCTTCTCTACTAACTCAAACTGGGTCAAAAACATAACCCAAGCCCATAAACTAATGACCCAAAAATAAATTATTCTAATGATTGAAACTTCAACGAAATTCTGGGAACTATGCATTTCGAATTTACCTTTGACTCCAACATGAAAGATGTAGCTCTTTCTCTTAGCTTTCCGGAGATTATTAGAACGCATCGATCCGATTCCCGAAACTCCAGTTATGATCAATTTAGTGCAGACTGCTAATGCTGAAAATAGATTGCGCAAATCAAATAAGTGCAAAAATAAACTGATTTATAAAAACACATTAAAATAGAAAAATAACCAAGGTAAAGTAAAGAAATGCGTAAGTAAAAATATAGGAGAATGTGCATAAATATGCACTAATCAAATTCCCCCACACTTGAACTTTTGCACTCCGAGCAAAATAAAATCAAAACAAAGTAAGCACAAACACATCAACAGTTACTCATTTCAGGCTAAAAGTCTTCGATTAAGTTTGCATCAATAGGTACTAATCTTGCACACTAAGGATATCATAGGAACACTAATCCACAACTGTGCAGACATAAGCCTCCTAAATACACAAACGAATTCAAATCATATTATTATACCATACCCTAACTTACTCATCCTTTTTGCTCTTTTTCATTCAGGCGCAATCACATTAAGCCCGTTATCTCCACACACTTATAGCAAGACGGCCGGTTAGTGACTCTGATCCTTTTCTGCACGGGGTTCTGGTACTTACGTGGCATAACCCTTTGCTTACTCAGTTTTAGTTGCGGGGGATCGGACCGTAATCCTCCCTACCAAGTTCAGCACCAGAAACCGCTGAACCAACTAACAAAGAGTCTTATTTTCAACTTTTTCTTTTCAAGATTTCACAACCGTTGGGTTAAGTGACCGGGTGAGGGTCACCAAACTTAGAAGGTGCATTCCCCTTTTCTTTTTTTTTCCGGAACACTCACTTATATTCATCGGCTTCCCTGCGTAAAGTGTGTGAGAGATGGTGCCGACTGCTGAAATAAACTACTCAAGAGCTGTCAGAGAATGAGAATTTAAGGCTAAAACATAATAAAAAATCCAAATCAATTTCCATATGCAAGAGACTCACGGTGTTAAAACGATACCGATCTTATGAATTTTTCCCAAGTCTTCGCAAACTCGACTCAAATCAGTCTATAGCCCAAAACTTTCAAAAAGATGCTTTTTTTTAAGAACGAAAACAAAGGAAAAAAAACAAAAACAAAGAAAATAAAGAAAATAAAGAAAATAAATTATTCCCTCCCCCACACTTAAAACATGCATTGTCCTCAATGAAAGAACATAAATATAAAATAAGAGTGAGAGAAAGGAAAGAACACACCCAAGGGGTTAAGGTGGAATGTAGCTTTCATGTCTGGTGGTTTTGGTGGAGGCCTTTCTGCACTACGAACATATGAAATAGGAAAAAGTAAATAGCAAGTGAACTTGGATATTAGTAAAAAATCTGGTGGCTTAGGAGGAATAGTCTGCACATATGGTAAACCTGCAATAAAAAAAGTATGAAGAATAGAAAATCCACATTTAGCTAGTGAGTTTGATAAAATAGGTGGAAGAGATGCACAAATGGTGAAAGATAACTCCATGTTGTTTGGCTTAATTAGAGTTTCCACCAAAAAAAGTTCTGCTATGGGCAATGGTTGCTTATGGAAAAAATCCATATTTTTTGTTGCAAATTCAAGAGTTGTTGAATTTGCTAGAATTTCTGCACAAGTGGTTGTCGGCATCAAACTATCTTCACCTGAAATGGCTGCACTGATCTCAAGACAAACATTACAAACACCACATTCACAAGCAAAAATTTCAAGAGAGTTATCCACTTCAAGAGAAGTATATAATTCATCCAAATCAGATTTCAAGAAATTTTGTGGCATAATCTCTTTCATGCATTCACTTGAATGTTTGTTTCTTACCATGAGTTCATTATATGAAACAAACACAGTTTTAATGGGCTCACCTGGAAATTCATCAAGGCTGGTACCACATTGTGTTAACTCTAATGATGCAACAGGTTGTACATCATCATGAAACATCACGTTCTCTTGAATTTGATGGACACTTGAGATTATTTGTTCACCTTGGACTTTTTTAACTGGAAACATAGATTGCATATGTTGTTGAAATTGCAAATTATTTTCAGTCATTCGCTTATTATTTTCAGCCATTTGCTTGATAATTTCTTCCAAATATGATTGTGTGTCAGCTTTCAATGATGCATTTTGTTGAAATTGTTGATATGGCCAAATAGGCTGCTCTTCAATGTATGAGTATTGTCCTTGAAGATCACCTACCATTTGGGCCTCACCATAAAAATTAGTATCTAACAACATAGGACATGCATCATTACCATGAAAATTTGAAGAACAAATATTGCAAATCGCAAGTGGAATATGATTTTGATAGCACGATTGATGTTCTCTTGCTTCCATCAAATTAATAAGATAAGCCAACTGATCCAATGAGTCTCCTTTTTTTTTTTTGACACGAAAAAACAAATATGATTAAAATAAATTCAAAAAAATACAAAAGCACGAAATTTAATCTAATGAAGACAAATAAAAATTTTGAGAATTTTTTTGGAATTTTTTGACACTATGAAAACAGTAAATAATTCATAAAAAATAGAAAAACAACGAATTTGCGATTTTGAGGGTCAAATTCCTTTAGAATTCTATTCTAAAAGAGTACTGTTCAACGATTTATTTCTGACTTTGTGGAAAAAATTCTGAACGATTCGAAACAGTAGCTTTCAAACTTACCTGATAGGCTGGAAAACTTATCACTGTACACCAACCAGAATTGCAACCCTGAAAATCAACAAACACAACACAAAAAAAATCCTAGCAACAACACTATGCCTAATATTAGTTAATAACAACAAGAATCCCCGACAACGGCGCCAATTTGACCCGCTGTCGCGCGCGGATCAAAAACGAGTATTTTGAAAATATAGTGTAACGGTAACGACAACTCGGACATCGTTCTCACAAGGATTCTTGTTTCGTTACTAACTAATATAAATAAAATTGGGGGTTTATGGTTTTAGAATCAATTTATAAAACAGAGTAAATTAAGTGATTATCAAAATAAGCTAAACGACTAATCCTACTGATTCGGGTTCCGACTTATCATCGGTTATAATAACACCAATCCCTAAACGGCTTCGATCCTATTCGATTATGAGATTAATCAGACAAGCGCTTATCAAAATCATACGATTTATGTTCCTATTTACCGAATTAAGCAAACGGTTAAGAATATGACGAGTTAACGAATTAAGCAAACGATAACACGCAATTAAATTTAGGAACATGCATACAATCGAATTTAATCAATTCTATCCTATGAACAACAATCGAATTAAGCAAACAATTGTAATCAAATTAAGCAAATGATTTCATAGAAAAGAATTGAACAGAAATCGAATTTAAATTAGTATTAGAATAACCTCAAAGCAATGGAACCCATAAGCAGCATGATTTGCCTTCGGGAGTTAGTTCTTCATTCTAATCATGAAACCAAAAGTGAAATTTGTGGCAAAAAAGGTCTCCCCTATTCTAGCGGCTGCCAACCCTTATAAAACAAAATAAGGTTTTCTTCTCTACTAACTCAAACTGGGTCAAAAACATAACCCAAGCCCATAAACTAATGACCCAATAATAAATTATTCTAATGATTGAAACTTCAACGAAATTCTGGGAACTATGCATTTCGAATTTGCCTTTGACTCCAACATGAAAGATGTAGCTCTTTCTCTTAGCTTTCCGGAGATTATTAGAACGCGTCGATCCGATTCCCGAAACTCCAGTTATGATCAATTTAGTGCAGACTGCTAATGCTGAAAATAGATTGCGAAAATCAAATAAGTGCAAAAATAAACTGATTTATAAAAACACATTAAAATAGAAAAATAACCAAGGTAAAGTAAAGAAATGCGTAAGTAAAAATATAGGAGAATGTGCATAAATATGCACTGATCACACTGCTATTTTTATATGGTTTTTATGAAGGAAATTGAATTCTAATTAACCAAAAAAAAGAATTAAAAGAGATAGTCTAAACTAATATTTTTGTGATTATTTCTATATGTCAAAATTTTGTCAAAGTCTAAGAATTATTAAGAAAAATTAGCAATTTAATTACTCAAAGAAAATGGTAAAAAAAACTAATTAATCTAAATAACAAAATGATAGAACCAGGGGGGTGCAAACTGAAATACAGGGTGCGAAGAGCAGTGGGCGCAGGGCCCAGCCCAAAGGATGTTTTTTGTTTTCAGACTTTTCTATGTCAAAAAGATGATATGGGCCCAGAGAGGGTGCGTCCAGCAATTCAGTTACAGGCCCACAGAGTTATTTTGTTCAGATTTGTGTTGCCAAAAAAGCCAATGGGCCCGAGGGGGTGCACTATAGCAATTCGGCCCGAGGCGGTTTCTATTCAAATTGAAACATAACAAGGAAAGTATGATGGGCCACATGGAGGTGTGATCATTAACTCGGCCCAGGATTGTTTTCGTATTGATCCATTTAATCTTCAGAATTTTCAATTAACAAAAAGAATTAAAACGAAATAAAAAAATAATCAGAAAAGGATTAGGGTTCTGAAAGTGTGACCTTTGATATTACACGAGCTCAACACTTTTCCTCTTTACCAGCATAAAGGTGCGGCGGCGATTCTTTCGTTCTTCTCCGATCAAAATCAATTTTGATCTCTCAAATCTCCTTCGTTTCTGACTTCATGTTCTTCTTCTTCTTTTCGTTCACAACTCGCGATGATGGTGAGAACTTTTGTTGTCGATTGGTCTTGAAGATGAAGATGTTGTTGAACGCCGAAGTCGTGTTGAACGAATTGATGTTGATGCCGCAGATCAACGTTGCTGAGTTGGACGAATTCACGTCGACGAGGTGTATTGAGAAGCGTTGTTGAATTGTTTCGATTGGTGTTCTTGATGATCGAAGATGAATCGCGCGATGATTGTTCAAGATCGTGAATGGTAATCTCCGATGGTTTACAAGGACTCAAGCGCGAAACCAGAATCGAAAGAGATCGAGAGCCAAAATTGGTTAGATTTTTTTTACTTTTCTGTGATAATCTTTCTCTTTTCCTCTCCTGAATTCTTATTGCGTTCCTTTTTCAGAATACAGTGAAGACTATGGAGAAGGTCAATTGAAGATGAAGAGAAGGATGAAGATGGTTATGCAGTGATGATGAAGAAGGTTGGTGGATTGGAGATGATGAAAATGGTGAAGAATGGAGATAAAAGTGAGGAGAAAGTGGTGAAGGTCAAAAAAATGGTGGAGATTGAAAGATGAATGTGAAGAATGGTGGTTCTAAATTCAGAGAGTGAGAGTGAGAAGGTGAAGATGGAGTGAAGGTGATGATTGGAGGTGGTGAAGAGAAGAGATTGAAGAAAATGGTTAAATATGCGTGATGAATGGAAGAGGAAGATTTGAATAATTGTGGAGAGTGAGAAAGTGAAGAATCGAAGGAAGAAAGAGTGAAGGAGCTTCTGAATTGGTGGTGATTCTGATTTTATAGAAGTGGAGGAGATTGAATCTGAAGTAAATTCTCTTCCCCAAAACTTTCTGTTATCTTGTGTTAGTTCTGTTATGGTTGTTCAGGAGTTAGTTAGACTCTGTTATAGGGTTGTTATGATTCTGTTAGTTAGGGAGGTAGTTAAGATTCTGTTTGACAGGTTTGGTAGTTATAAGTTAGTTAGCAAATCTGTTTTGGCTCTGTTGGAAAACAAAGAATTTCTCTTCTGTTTTTATTGATAGCCTGCTGCACTGTTTTTTGTCTTAAATTAAATATGGCGGTTGGTTTGGTTAAGGGACTGAACTGGTTTGAAAATGAAGGATGTAACTTGTTTTGATATGAACATGTAAGTGAAAAAAAGGAATTTTGTGGGGCTGGTTTATTGCAGTAGGTTAGGTTGTGAATATCATTTGGTT
Organism: Vicia villosa; assembly: GCF_029867415.1. Taxonomy (NCBI): domain Eukaryota; kingdom Viridiplantae; phylum Streptophyta; class Magnoliopsida; order Fabales; family Fabaceae; genus Vicia; species Vicia villosa. Next base: position 13,225,172 of record NC_081186.1, on the reverse strand, counting down.
TCATGAATATGGATTGGTGAATTTGGGTAAAGGAAAGCTAATTTGTTTAACTCGTGCAGGGTCTGTTTTGAGAAAGTAATTCAACTCTGGGTTAGACAAAGAATTGGAGAATGACTATGGACTAAAAGAGAAAAGATGAACAATTAGGAAAAACCGTCAACTCTGGGTTGAGTGGGAAAGACAAGAGATAACCGTCAACTCTGGGTTGAGTAAGGGATTGGAACTACGGGTTGAAAGCGGAAAGATGAACAATTAGAAATAACCGTCAACTCTGGGTTGAGTGAGAAAGGAGAAAAGATAACCATCAACTCTGGGTTAAGAGGGAAAAGAAACAATAAGAAATAACCGTCAACTCTGGGTTGAGTGGGAAAGGACAAAGGATAACCGTCAACTCTGGGTTGAGTGGGAAAAGACAAAAGATAACAGTCAACTCTGGGTTGAGTAGGGACAAAAGAAGATAACCGTCAACTCTGGGTTGAGTGGGAAAAGGATAATCAATTCTGGATTGAATAAAAGATAACCGTCAACTCTGGGTTGAGTGGGAAAGACAAAAGATAACCGTCAACTCTGGGTTGAGTGGGAAAGAAAGAAGATGACCGTCAACTCTGGGTTGAGTGGGAAAGAAAGAAGATAACCGTCAACTCTGGGTTGAGTGGGAAAAAAAAGAAGATAACCATCAACTCTGGGTTGAGTGGGAAAGAAAGAAGATAACCGTCAACTCTGGGTTGAGTGGGAAAGACAAAAGATAACCGTCAACTCTGGGTTGAGTGGGAAGGAGAAAAGATCAACTCTGGGTCGAATAAAAGATAACCGTTAACTCTGGGTTGAGTGGGAAAGATAAAAGATAACCGTCAACTCTGGGTTGACTGGGAAAGACAAAAGATAACCGTCAACTCTGGGTTGAGGGGGAAAAGAGAAATCAATAAGAAATATCCGTCAACTCTGGGTGAGAGGGAAAAGGACAAAAGATAACCGTCAACTCTGGGTTGAGTGGGAAAAGAAACAATAAGAAATAACCGTCAACTCAGGGATGAGTGGGAAAGGACAAAGGATAACCGTCAACTCTGGGTTGATTGAAAAAAGACAAAAGATAACCGTCAACTCTGGGTTGAGTGGGGACGAAAGAAGATAACCGTCAACTCTGGGTTGAGTGGGAAAAGGATAATCAATTCTGGATTGAATGAAAGAAAACCGTCAACTCTGAGTTGAGTGGGAAAGACAAAAGATAACCGTCAACTCTGGGTTGAGTGGGAAAGAAAGAAGATGACCGTCAACTATGGGTTGAGTGGGAAAGAAAGAAGATAACCGTCAACTCTGGGTTGAGTGGGAAAAAAAGAAGATAACCATCAACTCTGGTTTGAGTGGGGAAGAAAGAAGATAACCGTCAACTCTGGGTTGAGTGGGAAAGACAAAAGATAACTGTCAATTATGGGTTGAGTGGGAAGGAGAAAAGATCAACTCTGTGTCGAATTAAAGATAACCGTTAACTCTGGGTTGAGTGGGAAAGTTAAAAGATAACCGTCAACTCTGGGTTGACTAGGAAAGACAAAGGATAACCGTCAACTCTGGGTTGAGGGGGAAAAGAGAAATCAATAAGAAATATCCGTCAACTCTAGGAGAGTGCGAAAAGGAAAAAAGATAACCGTCAACTCTGGGTTGAGTGGGAAAAGGAATCAATTCTGGATTGAGTAAAAGATATATGTCAACTCTGGGTTAGAGGGAGGAGAAAAATGATGATTGTCAACTCTGGGTTGAGTGGGAAAATATAATTAACTCGGGGTTAAAAGATGAAAGGAAAGTCAACTCTGGGTTGAACAGAAAAACATCGACTCTGGGTTGAAGAAAGATGAACATGATTGACTATGGGAGATGACACTACAATGGTAACTCTGAGTGATCCAATGGAATATCAGTTGAATGTTTGTAGGGAACTCATCTTATGAATAACTTGGCTCACGCTTCACATGCAATGTTTGATTTATTTGTGCACTTCTGGAGATACAATGCAATGAATTCTATATGCAGTGTACTGATTGATCTGTCAGGGTTTCTGCTTTGTATGGAATAGATTGGATGGAGTTCAGAAACTCTGCTTGATTTAAGATGAGGTGGATGCCCCTTGCATTGTTGGTGATTGGATTATTAAGGGAGATATGCCAATGGGGATGCAATGATATGTATGATGTATGTATGATTATGAATGGAATGATTGTTCCCAAGATATAAGTAGTGGATGGAGGATGTCTTTATGGAAAGGTCATAGCTTGAAGGATAGCCCTTGTGAAGGTGAGGTTTTGAGCTTGACTTCTCGTCACCTATCTCGATATCTGACACTTGATTGAAGATGAAGAGATGAATTATTACTAGCTTGCCCCAACTTGTATGATCTTTTGATGTAGGACTTTGATAATGCTTGAATCATGGAGAGTCGAAATGGTCTGCCCCAGTGTAGATCATGGAATAATTGAATGTTCCAGATTGAAAGGAACTCTTCCACTTAATGGATTCTTTGGATATTTGCTCAGCGGATGACCAACCTTTGCCTTTGTAAGACTACTCGATGGAATTTCAATGTTGAACTTTCCTTGGTATCAAGTACTTACTTTCAGATTAGAGACGATTATGTTTTAAAAAAGATAATGAGAATGCAATTCACATGTTAATCTCGAAGAAAAGTTTTTATTTGTCAGAAGGTTGTATTGATACTAACACAAGTGACAAGCAACATTAGGAGTTAGTTTTGACATGATTTTACAGTTTGTATGCTTTCGGAACGAACCCTGCTTAAATTAGGACTTTTGAGGGTTGTAACGTGGTCGGGTTCATGGTTTGAGAAATAAAGGATAAAGGCTCAAGTTCTACTTAACCCATCCCTTCTTCGTGATGTTCTCCAGTCCTACGTTCAGCTAGTTCGACACAAGTATTCGCCTTTCAGGAAGGATTGTGATGGATGAGGATCCTTTATGGCTTTGATGGAGGTGGCAGTCACCCTTTGGTGCTTTCGTTGATGATTATAACAACTTGTCCCTTGGAAGATTTTTGTTCTTGTTCTTTTCTTTTGCTTTCCCTAACTTTTACCTGGACAGAAAGTTTCTTTTGATTTTGGTTTTCGTTGTCCAGCGGGATATGCCCTAATTTTTGCCTAAGTCATTTGCTTCAAAGATTTTTTCTTTTTGACTTAGCAGGCTATTGTTTTTTTTTCTTCTTTTTTTTTTGATCATGATTCGTAACTTTCTTTTCATTCTTTTTGTCTCGTTCGGAAACAAGTTGTATGGCTTTTGTGATTGACTTGTAGAAAAGGTAGCGATCGCCTTCTTCTTAGTGAATGAGAGACATCCATTGTGGATTGTGCTCTTCCTTTTTTGTTGTGAGATCTGAGATATGATTGATCCTCTGATGGAATACCTGAAAGTTGAGCGCTCGGTCGCACTAACTGAAGACTACCCTGCCCCTGGTTAAGATTGAGGGTTTTGTATTTTTTGAAAAGAAGCTACTACTCCTTAGGCTCAAAGGGGTTGACGAGGGTTTCACTCCCTTATAACTCCAGTGTTTGGGAATTGAAATAATGCCTGTACATCGTCAGCAGGATCCTTGTTCCAAAAGCATACGATTAATAGTTCATGTATTTTTTGATTTTCATCATTCTCCTTTTTTAGTTTCTTAAGACAAATGAGTTGAATATCAATGAACATAATGACAAAAATAGAATGATTTGAGAAAAACATGTATATTGTATTATTTTTATTTATTCAAACAGAATGAGTTTCTTACAATGAGAAGTACTTGATAACAACAAAGTATTACAATTGAAAATGCTTGAGAAATCTAGACAATGGCAAGATTGGCCTTATTATGATGTAAATGAAATGTTCTCTGAGAAACACAAAGTCTTTAGGCTCTAATGGTGGAAGGTGCCCCCATGAGGAGGTATGGGGTTTTCTGATAGTAGCTTGATCTTGTTTGAAATTCCCCATGATTCTTTGTCTGTGAGCTCTTGTCAGATATTGGTGTTGAGGAATCGTCTTGACTGGTCTGATGGAGAAGAAGAAGGTAAGAGTCTTGGTAATCATGGATGCATATGCATGAATGCAAGATGTTAATGAAGATGCAAATGTATCATAAATCAGGATCAAGGATCAAGGCCTCTTGGATAACAGATTCTAATGGTCAATAAGATATGGTCGAATCCTCCAGATTCAGAGGTTCGATGTTGCTTTCCGGATAAATAGCTTGTGCATAAGCCAAATATGGTTGAGCCCTCCAGATTCAGAGGTTCGACGTTGATTCTGATAGATAACCTTTGCATAAGTCAAATAAGGTCGAACCTTCCAGATTCAGAGGTTCGACGTTGATTCTGATAGATAACTGATGTAGAACTTCAGTATTAGTCAAATGTCCCAGGATCAAAGGTTCGACGTCTTTTGTTGAATAGCAGAAATCCGGGTATGATGAAGGTCAGGTTTCCTGTCCCATCCCAATCTCACGGGTATGTAGTCTAGACACGGACAAGTGGTCCCTAGTGGTCACCAGGGTCTACAGTTCTCATGGGGTACAAAGTGTTTGAGGCAAGAAGCGTGCCAGACACAGTGTTCCATGAAAGAACCTCGCCCAGTTGTGGTACCCCATGTCAAGTTCGATCATAGCAAGCGCTACGAGAGTCAACATGAGCATCCACGCTAACCCTATGTGTCACTGGCCTGGGTAGTGGGCCTTTTACCTCACAAAACCCCCACCTGCAAAGACAAGTAGAAAAATATGTGGCCCCCACAGGGACCCATAATATAGTCCAGAATGCGAGAAAATAAACATGATATGCAAGCATGAAGTAAACAATGCAAAACATAAACAATATATAAGCACACCCAATAAACAAACAACAAACAAAGGCTAGGATCGACTTTCTATCTAGTCCCCAGCAGAGTCGCCAGCTGTCGCACGCTCGTGAAAATGAACAACAGAGTCTCCACTAACATATCTATCCTAAAAGGAAAGGAACGTCAGCAAACCTAAAACGAATAAGAGGAAGGTCTTACGACCAAAGGAAATAGGTATGGAAGTCGGTTACGCGAGGGGAAGGTGCTAGCACCCCTCACGTCCATCGTACTCGATGGTATCCACCTATGTTTGTTGCTATCTAAAGGGTGTGTCGCTTATAAATCTAGAGCTCAATGCTAAGTAAATGCATGCAAAAGAAAGAAAAGAAACACGGGGAAAATAAGGGTTATAAATAGTTGTGCTCGCTTAGGCCCCGCGACCTAATGCCTACGTATCCTTTTCAGGAGTCATAGCGTCGTAGTTTGGCTCACATGTTTTTGTTTGTTTTTGTGTTTTCTAGTGGACGGAGTTACGTTCGCAATCTAGCGTCAGGATAGTAGCTCGTTGAGTGGAGTCTTATGCGTTACCAGTCTGCGATCGAAAGGAAGCAACATGTCCGATTAAGGGAAAGAATGCCTCGGAGGCGAGATGAAGAAGAGATTTTAAGCGTTTCAAGTTGAACCCCAAAGCAAGGGAGACTCGAGTTGCTCTATGGTTTGTGTTTTTTAGAAATTGGGAACTTACGCTCGAATGGTTCCCTTAAGCAAGGGAGATCCAAGCACTCGAATGATTCCCTTAAGCAAGGGAGATTCAAGCTTCCATTCCCTATTTAATGATTTTCACTTTTTTATTAATGTTTTTTTAGTATTTTCTTGGTATTTTTTATGGGGATTTAATTTGGATATTGTTAGGTGTTTTAAAGTTGAAAAGGAAAAGAAACTAGCCTAAATGAAAACTAGCCTAATATTATCATGATTTCTACATAAGGTTAGGAATAAAAGAAACATGAAAATTAAAGATCACAATTAGAAGTCAACAAGTAGGATACATGAAAATAAGTACAAGAGCATGAAATAGAACAAGTCAAAAAATAGTACAAAAATGAAGTAAAACACTTCTATTTTGATATGGTTTTTATGAAGGAAATTGAATTTTAATTAACCAAAAAAAAGAATTAAAAGAGATAGTCTAAACTAATATTTTTGTGATTATTTCTATATGTCAAAATTTTGTCAAAGTCTAAGAATTATTAAGAAAAATTAGCAATTTAATTACTCAAAGAAAATGGTAAAAAAACTAATTAATCTAAATAACAAAATGATAGAACCAGGGGGTGCAAACTGAAATACAGGGTGCGAAGAGCAGTGGGCGCAGGGCCCAGCCCAAAGGGTGTTTTTTGTTTTCAGACTTTTCTATGTCAAAAAGATGATATGGGCCCAGAGAGGGTGTGTCCAGCAATTCAGTTACAGGCCCACAGAGTTATTTTGTTCAGATTTGTGTTGCCAAAAAAGCCAATGGGCCCGAGGGGGTGCACTATAGCAATTCGACCCGAGGCGGTTTCTATTCAAATTGCAACATAACAAGGAAAGTATGATGGGCCACATGGAGGTGTGATCATTAGCTCGGCCCAGGATTGTTTTCGTATTGATCCATTTAATCTTCAGAATTTTCAATTAACAAAAAGAATTAAAACGAAATAAATAAAATAAATGAAATCAGAAAAGGATTAGGGTTCTGAAAGTGTGACCTTTGATATTACACGAGCTCAACTCTTTTCCTCTTCACCAGCATAAAGGCGCGGCGGCGATTCTGTCCTTCTTCTCCGATCAAAATCAATTCCGATCTCTCAAATCTCCTTCGTTTCCGACTTCATGTTCTTCTTCTTCTTTTCGTTCACGACTCGCAATGATGGTGAGAACTGTTGTTGTCGATTGGTCTTGAAGATGAAGATGTTGTTGAACGCCGAAGTCGTGTTGAACGAATTGATGTTGATGCCGCAGATCAACGTTGCTGAGTTGGACGAATTCACGTCGACGAGGTGTATTGAGAAGCGTGTTGAATTGTTCCGATTGGTGTTCTTGATGATCGAAGATGAATCGCGCGATGATTGTTCAAGATCGCGAATGGTGATCTCCGAAGGTTTACAAGGACTCAAGCGCGAAACCAGAATCGAAAGAGATCTAGAGCCAAAATCGGTTAGATTTTTTTTTACTTTTCTGTGATAATCTTTCTCTTTTCCTCTCCTGAATTCTTATTGCGTTCCTTTTTCAGAATACAGTGAAGACTATGGAGAAGGTCGATTGAAGATGAAGAGAAAGATGAAGATGGTTATGCAGTGATGATGAAGAAGGTTGGTGGATTGGAGATGATGAATGAAGAATGGAGATAAAAGTAAGGAGAAAGTGGTGAAGATCAAAAAAATGGTGGAGATTGAAAGATGAATGTGAAGAATGGTGGTTCTGAATTCAGAGAGTGAGAGTGAGAAGGTGAAGATGGAGTGAAGGTGATGATTGGAGGTGGTGAAGAGAAGAGATTGAAGAAAATGGTTAAAGATGCGTGATGAATGGAAGAGGGGGATTTGAATAATTGTGGAGATTGAGAAAGTGAAGAATCAAAGGAAGAAATAGTGAAAGAGCTTCTGAATTGGTGATGATTCTGATTTTATAGAAGTGGAGGAGATTGAATCTGAAGTAAATTCTCTTCCCCAAAACTTTCTGTTATCTTCTGTTAGTTCTGTTATGGTTGTTCAGGAGTTAGTTAGACTCTGTTATAGGGTTGTTACGATTCTGTTTTCTGTTAGTTAGGGAGGTAGTTAAGATTCTGTTTGACATGTTTAGTAGTTATAAGTTAGTTAGCAAATCTGTTTTGGCTCTGTTGGAAAACAAAGAATTTATCTTTTGTTTTTATTGATAGCCTGCTGCACTGTTTTTTGGCTTAAATTAAATATGGCGGTTGGTTTGGTTAAGGGACTGAACTGGTTTGAAAATGTAGAATGTAACTTGTTTTGATATGAACATGTAAGTGAAAAAAAGGAATTTTGTGGGGCTGGTTTATTGCAGTAGGTTAGGTTGTGAATATCATTTGGTTTCATGAATATGGATTGGTGAATTTGGGTAAGTGAGTGCTAGTTTGTTTAACTCGTGCAGGGACTGTTTTGATCTGAGTGTGTTTCATGTATGTATGAATGCAGGGCATGGTTTTTGTGGAGGTTTGAAGCAAGAAGCTATGACATCTGAAACAAAGAAGTGGCATGACATGATGATGAGATTATACAAGAAGAAGTGGTGGAAATGGCATGAAGATGAAGAAATAACTTGTATATATATTTTTTCTTTACATGTATTGAAATCCTGTACTTTGTAAGATCATAAAACACTTGCCCTGAACCTTTGTTGTAATTTTGTAACATATCTCCATGTATGGAAGTGAATTTAGTATGAATTGAATGTATGGGCTTTTGTTGATGATTCCAAATAATTTGAATCTTATTTTCCCTCCATATGCATTACTTGAAGTTCCGCCCTTTAAATTCTTTCATCGACCATACTAGGGCCAAGTTATAAACTTGTAGGGCCAAATTCTTCATCTTGCAGGCTTAAATGAAAGAGGTAATGACAATAATGTCTCACACCTTGTATGCCAAGAAACCACACGGATATGTCCCTTGATTTCAACTTGTAACTTGAATCCAATAGCATGAGATGAAACGCTAATTTAATAAAAAATCCAATTCAATGCACATTTGTTCGGTGAGAATCCATAATGACTCAATGCACAACAATTAAATGGATTTCCTTTCGGGTGAATAAATAAGCCTCTTTACTTGGTCCTTGATCCCACATTTCAGCTTAGTTTTTTACTTTTATTTAATGAATGAATGCATGAAGGTAGATGACCTAAGATGTAAATGAATGAGATATGTGAGCCAATTAAGAATAATTAGATGGGCAAATTTTGAGGTGCAACACATACTGGTCACGATGCCTACAATGGGATCCTCAAAATCAGTAATCAACATCTCAAGGGGAAAAACAATTTCCGCGGTACCATCATTAGGTTCTCCAATTTTCCCTTCACCTATTTTCAGCAGCCAATCTGAAAACTCAGCAATCTCGGCCCTTTTGTGTTCGGTTGGTCCCGAGGTTAGGTGCATGTTTTTTGTTAAGGTCAACACCTCAACCGAATGCCAAATATAGGAAGCGTTGATGGTGGCATGCATAATGTCAGAACGACTGCCCCTGGGTATTATCGACAATATTTGTCTAAAGTCCCCACCAAAAACCACAACCTTGCCACCAAACACTTTGTCAGAGTTCCCATAGCTACTCATAAGGTCCCTTAAAGTCTTGTCCACGCTTCGAAACACCATTTGTTTGGCATGGGGGCTTCATCCCAAATGATTAATTTTGCCTCCTGAAGTAGATCAGCAGAATCTTCAAGATAAGTAATGTTGCAGGTTGAATTATCCAAAGTCAGCACAGGTATTTTAAACCTCGAGTGAGCAGTCCTCCCACCAGGTAACAATAGGGATGCAATGCCACTTGCTGCTACAGTTAGGCAGATGTCGTGTTTGGCCCAAATAGCACTTGCGAGCGTCCTCCACATGTAAGTTTTATCAGTTCCGCCGTAACCATGGAGGAAAAAAACACCACCATTTTGCAATGTAACAACGCTCATTACTTTTTCAAAAATTCCCCGTTGCTCATCTATATTTGTGGAAGAAAACTTTCAATTAAACCATGAAATCAATATAATGTGATGTTCCAAAATCTAAATCATATCGTGTACGCAATACCTGTCATTGCAACGTGCAGTGCAACACACTCGTCCTGCATAGCTTGAACGTCATATCTCCGTTCTTCATAAATGAGTCTGTTCCCAAGCTGGTCCAAAACATAACTGTCGGGATATGGAATAGGCTTAAAGTCCCTAAGGGATCTTCTGTTGGACTGTAACAATTTTTCTATCTCAATCAAGAAGAGATCCATCAGTTCTTTCTCCGTCAACGTCAGAGCTGCATAAAATAAAAGCATTAATAGTCAGATCATACAGCACACAACTTAGTTACGGTGTTTTACAACATGAGTAAGAGTATTTTATAAAGTCACTAACAGATTTGTTTCATTGTAGTTAATGAGTTTATAAATTCCCACCTTGGTCGTTAATCTGAATCCTTTGATGGTGCAATACACCATCTGATAGTAAAATCCATGACTGCTCTCACACATGTGCATGTCTATTCACATCTCCTGACAAAAGCATAACAACAAACAAATTCCAAAGGTAATGACCAGAGCCCCATTCACTTGCCTCTTTAAGGGCCCCAATATATTCCCGATCATCTTCAAGGAAGCCCATGGAAAACACGCATCCCTAAACGTGTCATATTGTATATCACCGACCTTTCTGATATCATCATAAGTTGTAGGACCCTTTACAACCGTCAGTATCAGGCGTAGATAAAACAACTATCCGGTTGTGGGTGGAACCCAAATAAGTCGTCCAATGGTGTAACCCTTTTTCTGTGGCTTCCACGCCCTTTCCCTTTTATGGTAAACAAACTTCGTGATAAATTGGCCATAAGTCAATTGTCTCGCACCCTCATAGGTCTGATTTGCAACTAACCACGAAGTAAACATAGATTCCGTGACACTCGCCTCCTCTAAGACATTTTCCATACGGGCATGATCTGGGTAGTAGACGGACTTCTCACCAATTAGATGGAAAAACATGCGCTCAACTGCCGGCTGCCGTCCATGTATACTGTAAGAGAAGATTCTCCAACTTGCCTCGCAGGGGGATACGTACCTGCAGTCAAGGTACTGCTTTATCTCATCTACAGGTTCATTAGGACAACCATTTTGTGCCGAGTTATGAACAACTAATGCGGTAATTCGGTCATGTCCTTTGTGTATGTATTTGAAAAGATACTTGATTGACGTACTTTTATTAAACCATTCCATGTTAATGTGAGCATGGTACTTGAGTAGTAATTTCTTGTTGTAGGGGACAACACGCGTATTGTCAAAATGAATCCCCTTTTTTTTGTATGGTGTGAGTAGATGACTGTCGTCTATAGAGAGGGTATCCATCGGAATCAACAACACTATTTTTAATGAACTTTTTGGGGAAGAACTTAGTGCACCTGTTGTTTTTAGTACACTGTGCATTCTGATTAGCTAACCCACATGGACCATGGATCATATGTGATTTTACCAAGTTTTACAGTGCAGGATGTGTTGTAGGGTCAGGTATTTCTGCACAAATTATTCGATCGATATCTGCAGGAGTAGGATATTTACTTTGAGGATGTAGGAAAATTAAAATATGTGCGTGTGGGAGGCCTCTTTTTTGAAATTCGATGGTGTACATGTCTGCAATCACATATTAATTGTTATAATACTAAACCGTGATTAGAACTAAGTAATGTATTAAAATATGTCATAGTTCAAGACTTACATGCCAAAACGCGGTCGGGAATATGTTTCCTTGTAATATCTTTAAGTAGTTGGTCGAATTTAATCTTGAAGACCTTCAATACAATATCAGGACGGTCCTGTGGTGTTAAGTTCTCAGGAGCAAGTTGGCGTTTGATCTCAGGCCAATTTGGGTTGCAGGTGAAGGTTATGAAAAGGTCGGGGAAACCCAACTTACTTGAAATAGCCATCGCGTCAAAATACAGCTGGTCCATATATATCTTGCTCCCAACAAATGTAGAAGGTAAAACCACCTTTTTTCCTTGTTTTGTACTTTGATTTGATACACCAACATCAGGTTGATGCTGTAAGTTGTTATATTTACCTACCCTTAATTTTGATTGATTTTTCCGCAACCAATTTAGACGTTCTGATTCCATCATAGCATAGCCGTCTACCAGGAATTATTGGAAAAGGTGTAACACCCCATTTCTACCCGGCAAATATACAAGAATCAGAGTTTCAAAATTTCTCGACAAACAAATGAGGCGTCACATATTCATTTCACAATAAATCACTTAATCGCATTCAGCGGATACATAGCACTTTCTTTTAACCAACTAAACAAAATACTCAGCATATATTACTTTTCAAAACAGAATAACTTCTTTTATTAGAACATGGCGGAATCATAGTTCTCAATCTTTGAATCAATAACATCATATTCAGCTAAGATAAAACAGTAAAACAACAAAATCATAAACATCATAACTCGTCCCCCCGAGTGCTACGTATCAGTGCGACAACCGACTTGATTAACGGCAACTAAATCATCATACTTGAATACCTGCACGTTACCAATGTAAAGGTAACGGCGAACAAGAGAAAAGGGTGAGATATCAAATCATATAAGTGAGTGTATGATAAATTGTATATTAGGATTCAGACATATATAGTTATCACATCACCAGTATTAATATTTCCATACACTTCATACTTTCACTAACTCACAAATCTCACATACTTCTCATCGCATCATAAGTCACAACACTTCACATTCACATCAATTATATATAAACATATCAGTCATTCACTTGCAAGTCAAATCATGATACATCACGAGTATAAATTACAATTTTAGTCTCAAACATCACAGCATATAAGTCACTCATCTAGTCACAAAACATCACAGCATATAAGTCGCTCATCTAGTCACAAAACATCACACATACATTTAATTACAAAACATCACATATACGGCTAATTATAAAACATCACATATAAGTCACACCAGACATATTCACTTAATCGCAGTCAGAAATATTGACATCATCATACTATACATAAAATCATCAATTCGCATTTTCACATACTTCTATCATTTAACAAGTCACAATATACAATCACGATATCGTCATAAAACGTCACAACTATGAATCACATAAGACAAATGGGACATGACTCATGTATATGCATGTGGTACCAATCAGAGCTTCAGCCGCCGTCACCAATTGCCATTTGGCCCGTCATGTTTGCCATAGTTTTTAGGCCGTCATGTTTGCCATAGTTTTCAAGCCGTCATGTTTGCCATAGTTTTCAGGCCATCATAGAGTATGCATATGAAATGTGACTCTACAAACAAGACAACACATCATACTCATCACAATCACATATCATCACTAGGTGTTATACCCCAAAATTTGCCCGCGTTTTTTCTCAAAGAGAAGTCAACATACTTCTGTCTAAAAATTTGAAGTTTTATACAATCTTGGATTTTTATTTCATAAATATCCTGATTTTATGAATACTCAATTCTTAGAATTTTTTATACAGTATTTTGGTTCGCTGTTGAATTTATTCTTACATAAACGCCAAATACAGTTTATCACTTCATACACTGTTTATTCGAGATTTATTTTCAGATAAATAATGCTGACACAGTTGGTACAGAATTAAAATTTGCAGGCGCAGAGTCTGGGATTTCAGATTATACTGGTAACAATTAAATTATTATTGGTTTTATTTCCCACTAATTTTTATTTTTATACTATATTATTTTTTCAAAATCTCTTTCTTTCTTTTCAAATATCTTCCTTTCTTTTCAAATATCTTTCTTTCAAATCAAATCCTAACTTTATTCTATACCCCTTTCTTTTCAAAACCTACCATATTTTTTCAAATCCTACTACTATTCAAATTTTCCCTTTTTACGGTACCACTCCATTCCCCAACGTCTTTATCTCTCTCTTTTCACTCTATAGATACTCCTCATTTTTTTCCATAATTGCTCACATCAAATTTCACTCATCTCCCAAATTTCTATCATACTATCTCCTAATCATTTTCTCTTCTTCCCCGGCAAAAAATGGCAAAGTGGGTGGATACGTTTCTTCTTGTGGTCATCATTGTTTTTGTGGTGATCATGTCCTTTTTCTATCTGCATAGTCTTGAAAAATGCGGACCTGGGATGTTTACACTCCTGTACATCTATATACTGTTGTTTATAGCATGGATCTTTAATCGTCATACTTAAAGTTTGTCGTATCTGTCGCTTTCAAAATAATGTACCGTTCATTATATTTGTCGTACTGTTCGTTATATTTTTTGTTATGTAATATTTGTACAGTCAGTATTAAATATTGTATTATCTGTTGTACCGTCGTTTAATTATTGAGATGATATTATGCGTGTTTATTGCTAGTTAAATTTTTATTTATATGCATTAAATCCTTTTCAATGTTATTATCGATAATTTCATTCGCGTACAGTATATATTTTTATGTTTTTGTTTTTCTAACAAACCATGTAAATAATTTTTCACCATTAACACAACAAAAACAAAAAGAAAAATTAACTTTAACTGTTAAGTTTTCACTTTAACTGTTACGTTAATACCCGGACAGCCAATTACCAGTCAAAACCGCTATCAGCGCAATGGTCCGTGTTTGTACCATCAGTCAAATCAATCTTTCGCACTTCAAATTTCCAAGATTTTTGTTCTAGAAGTCTTTTGATAATCACGTGATCAACAGAGACTCAACACTGCAAAAAAATCAGCTACGCCTAACTGTCTCCTACACAAACAGTCCCTAACTAGGGTTTTTGGTTTTTTTTTCAGGAGAACGAGTTTTTGAGACCTCAAATGGATTTCATGGATATCCATATGTCTCAAAGTACCACCAGACAAATTTTCAAACTTCGATTCGCTTGGACGCACAGTCAACAACTCAAACGGTCAACAGACGACCAGTTTGACCAAAAAGTCAACAGACAGTCAAAAATGCAATTTTTTGTCAATATCCATATTTTGTCAAAAGATTCATCATTTGATCAATGGTTGATCATAATTCATCAAGAAAAGTTCAGAAATCGACAAAACTCCAAGTTTCAAAATTAGGGTTTTTTCCTAAAAGTCAACTGAATTTTGACTGGCCATAACTCTCTCCTCGTTCATCAGAAAAATTTCAATGAAAGCTCATTTGGAAGGAAATTCAATTATCTTTCAAATGAAATTTGTCCCATGGTCATTGGATTTACCATTAGGGAGATATGAGCCAAGACATTACATGTCATTTTCAAAGTCAACAAAAAGCAGTTTTTTGTCAAAGCCCATAACATCAAGATAACTTCTCCAAATGCAAAAAAGCTTCCAAAGTGGCTTGTAGAGGACATCTTGAGGATTCTAAAAAGTACAAGAACTCCTTCATATGATCAAAATTGAGGGAGTTATGCCTTGTTGAAGTTGGCTACTTTTTGGGAAAATACATGAAACCAACATTGATCAAACTTGATTTTTTTCCAAAGGGGCCTAATCTTTTATGATCCAAACATGTTTCTAAGTTGCTTAAGGCCATCCACGACCAATCTTAGGCCCATGAGGTTTTTATTGCATTTTTTGATTTAATTTTATTTCATTTAAAATTAAATTAAAAAAGAAATAATCAAAGATATTATCCAAGGATTTGGTTTCTAGTGTGAGTTGCCAAGATTGATTAAAAGATGGTGCAGAGAGTACAAAGAGACTTATGGCAAGAGTGGGTGGAGAAAATTGGAGCCATGGCCATTTTTTTCAAAGCTTTATCCATAAAAGTCAAGGTACTCAAGTATGCAAGAAAAACTTAGCTCATGGAGTTTATCACCTTTAAATCATTGCTTATATATACATAAGCCTATCAGCATCAAAAGGACACGAAAAGATTTCCAAAGAACTTGCAACAAACTCACCAAAACTCAAAAAAATATCAAAACACTTGTAATTTTTGTTTTCCTATTTACAACTACTATCAATACAAAGTAATCATTCCATTACTCTTGTGTAACATCATAGGTGAGGATTGAACCATAGCATGTGATAGAAACTACCTCAAACACGTGCATAATCATCTTCATACTTATAACCATGTAGCTTTCGTTTTCTTATGTGTACTTAATTATAATACAAACTAATCATTTGAATGGACTCATGGCATGATATAGAGTGGATCTGGGTGGTTACATGCAAGCTTTAACGTGGTATTAAAGCTCTACCATTTTTAAGCTTCAAACATGTAAATGTTTCGTTTTCCATGATGCGAGCTTCAAATGATAAAACTAACCACATATTCGTGTTCAGGAGACAAAATTAAGTGGATCTGGGCTGTTTTAGTTTTTGTTTGGTTCCATTTTTGCAGGTTTTGAACGTGGGAGAGATATGGCGGTTTTTCGAAGAAAATACGGCAATTAAAACCGCCACAATTTTCATAAAGAAAAAGTTGAAGGAGCCGGAGGTTGAAGACGACCACGCGTCCCAGCGTGGTTCGCCGGTCAAACCTGACCTCTCACTCCGCTCGCGTGTCATGCTGGCGTTGGCTGGTCAATTTTTCAACTCTTCCTCTCTCAGTTCTCATTGGTCCACGCAAGATATAGTGGGGCCAGTCTGACTTTGGTCACCACACAAATCTAGTGCTTTACCCTTTCCCCAGATTATCATGTGCTTTAAACCATAGCCCTTGGATCATCACTGTGCCATTATCACACGCTCTTGAACGCAAGCACACCATGCTCCTTCATAGATCAACCACACATGATCTTTTTATTTAATTTTTCTATATTTCTTTTAATTAATTTAATTTCTCTTTTAAATTGATTAAAAATAGTTTTAAAAGTCAGAAAATTATTTTAATTTCAATTTTAGGTTGATAAAATGTTTAATTAATTTTTTACATGAAAATATTTTATTTTTCTTCACAATTAATTTATTTTGGTTAATTAATTAGTAATTATGTAAATATTTGCTATTAATTAATTTTCAGCCAATCAAAACCTCCAAAAATAATTTTCTCTTTTATATTTAGGTTTAGATCTTTATAATCTAATTTTTGGACATAACAAACCATATTTTTATTACTAGGTTAATTATTTGTATAATTATTTGTATAGTTATTTGTTTAATTAACTTAATTAACTTAAAAACAATTTCAAAAATCACAAAAATTAATTTTATTTTAAAATTAATTAACAAACAACTTGGAAATATTTTAGACTTAATTTTTTAGGTTTAAATTTTATTTCTAATTTTTGACCTTTTAATTAGATTAATTATGCTTTTAATTTTAATTAAAACACCATCCAAAAAATCCAAAAAAAAAACCTTTTCCCTTTATCTTATTGCAATTTAAATTCTTAGATAAGTGTATTAGGTTGCAAATTTCATGTAAATAGCGTAGTTTACATTTCTCGCACAATCGATGTAATAGCGTAGGTTTACTTTCCGCACTTTACATTCCGCATTTTAATTCCTGTACATATAAAACTGCGTGTATAACAAGAATAAAACTGAAGCGCTAGATCACTAATCTCAAAGATAATATATCTGAAAACAAAACACAATCACACTTGCATCTCTTAGGGTAATCCCTGTTACTCTTTTCAAATCAATCCTATTGTTTTAAATGCAACTCAAATTTCTGTTTGTGTCCAGTTAAGAAAAATTTTCTAAAAGAAATAGGAAAGAACCTTATGAACTTAGGGTAGACCTCCTAATTGCTTGCTCAAATAAAACAAAACAACAAATGTTTCACACATCACTGTTTTTCCAAAATAAACTTTCAAAAGACTATACTTTGTATATATCCAAGCAAGGATTATTACAAAGTTAAAAATCTTTTTCAAACTATCAAAACATCTTTCAAAGATAAACACTTTGTATATATCCGCACAAAGATCATTACAAAGTTAATTCTTTTGCAAAATGTTTAAAACAACATACAAGCATTTCAAGCAAACGATGATTCAAACAAGTGAGCTAAGCAATTAAGAGCCCATGGATAACCATGGATAGAAAGGGTGCTAACACCTTCCCTTTGTATAACTTACCCCCCGAACCTAAAATATCTTTAAGGTCTTTTTCTATTTCTTTTATAAACCTTTCCTTAATTGGATAAAATAAAAGTCGGCGGCGACTCTCTACTTTTTGCAATTAAAAAAAAATAAAAAAATAAAAAGAAGAGTCAGTTCACGTCCAAAAACCGAGGTGACACTAGGCATACGCCCACGTCACTTATAATTACCAATTATTAGAGGTAATTCAACGTCACAATTAATCATTCATCTTCACTTAGTCACAAAATTATAATCACAAATATATACAACATCACATATTATCAATCATCACAAACATCGTCATGTTTCGACACATCATCGCAATTATACAACTTCTCATATAAACAAGATAATCATAATTATCATCATGGTTGGCACGTCATCACAAATCAACACATTAAGTCAATTCACATTAGCCTCATAATTCTCTATGAATTAGTCTTTTTATTAACTCACTAATACACTATCAACTACCCAAAATTATTCACCTAACACTCTCTAATTAATCGGATACATCACGCGTCACTACCGGTTATCTAATTTCCGTTTAAATCCTTAATATTCACGACTTTACGGATTTTCGGGCTATACTCCCAAGTCACTAAAAACACAACTCAACCGGTTAATTCGGATACAATTCTATTTCTTAACTGGTTATTCGATTTGTTCGGTTAAATTCTCAAGATATCGTAATTTACCGATAAACCGAATAGTTAACTAAGTTCATATTTATTCTAATTAAATAGGCTTATTGAACATTAATTCAACCATTAATTTAATCGACCGATTAATATCACAATTTCGACAAAAGAACATCACCATGTTAAAGTACTAATTAAACTTAACTACCACGTAAATTTTCATTAAATTCCGGACAACTAATTATACCACTTAATTCGGCTATTTCGATCTAACGGGACATTTTATTAGTTTTAGGAAAACAGAACATAAACCAAAATGAACAGTACGCCTAGCAATGTAATTTAGTGGCTTCATGGATGTCTCACTTCTATTATATTACCATATACTTATTCTAACTAATAATACTGAACACTAAAATTACACAGCATATGCATATGAAGGTTTCAGCAAGAACACAAAATCATAACCAAAATTAATACGTCACTGCCTGTCATCAACCAATTAGAGTGCCGATTGTCAATACAAGCCACGAGGGCTGCCGGTATATATATATATATATATATATATATATATATATATATATATATATATATATATATATATATATATATATATATATATATATATATATATATATATATATATATATATATATATATATATATATATATATATATATATGCATTTATCAAGTAACCACCAGCAAAAATGCACATATATGAAAAACAGAAAGAAATTAAAAAAAAAAAAACAGTAATAAATAAAAGATTTGCCAAGATTAACTAACACAACTTCTACAATTCCATAAACATTAGTATCTATCATATAAGAAAATAAGATATTCTTGAAATACCTAAATTACCCTACTTGCTCCAAATGATACCACGTGGATGGATGTCTTAACTAATAAGCCCAACTTTTGTTTTGATAACAAACTCTATTTTCCTTCTATTAATGCTATTTTTTTGCTTTGAAAGCATATCAGATTTTCAAAATTATATTGCTATTCCCTAGGCGTGTTATTACTGCAAACCTTCTCACTTCTCTCTCAAACCTCTCTTCCCTTTTCTCTGACTTTTTTTCTTTTTCACTACTCTCTCTGTTTTCAATCTTCTTCCTCACAACTGGGGACATCATCTTCTTTATCATTTCATTCATCATCAATGGAGTAAAGTTTCTTATTCAAAACTTTGTTTATTTTTCATGTTTTATTAACTAATTGAGTTTTTGTTTTCTATTTTTCAGTTGCTATTCATTACTCTTTACCAAGGATTTATCTTCTTATTCATCTTTCAGATCTGAAACGGCTTCTGACTGGACCACCAGATCTGAAATTAAAACCACAAAAATCATCACCAGGTTTGAAATCAAAACCAATGGATCTGTGATGGAAACCTCCGGATCTTAAAAAAGTTTATTTTTAACCTTCATCTTCAAGTGTTAGGCCTTATAGATTTCTGAGTTTTTTTCTTACCTCTTTTCATTGTTTTATTTTTCAGGCATTGTTCTACATCAATGAGCCATAACATATCTATTTCCTCAATGAGTTTTTCTCTTAACTACTTTTTTAGTATTTGTATGTTCTATTTATTCTATTTATTCTTTCTTCATCATTTTTTTTCCTTTTACTATCTCTATTAATTTTACTTTTTTATATCTTGCTATCATCTATTAGCTTCTTTTGTAATGATTAATAGATTGTTATGAAAAATGCATTTTGAAATAAATTTATTATTGCAATATAAGAAGTGTTTTTTTTTATTAATTTGTTTGCATGTTTGATTTTGTGGTTGATGTTAAGGTGTGAAAGTAACTGTAGCTTGATGGAATTTTCGGGAAGCTGTTGGAATTTTTGAGGTTCCCACATTCTACTACTAGTGTTTGATGGTCTGCTTCTTCAAAAACAAGGTTTGTTATTTTTTGAATTTTTATTATACAAGTCTTCTTTAATCGATATTAAGAAATTAATGAAGGATAGAAAAACACTTAGAAAGGGGGGTTTGAATAAGTGTAGTCTAAAAACTTGAACGATAAAAACAAATTGCACAGTTATTTTTATCCTGGTTTGTTGTTAACTAAACTACTCCAGTCCACCCCCTTGGAGTGATTTACCTCACCCGAGGATTTAATCCACTAATCTCAACAGATTACAATGGTTTTCCACTTAGCCCACGACTAAGTCTTCTAGAGTATCCTGATCACAACCTGATCACTCTAGGAACAACTGCTTAGACACAAGCTAAGAC
The DNA here is from genome assembly GCF_029867415.1 of Vicia villosa. Taxonomy (NCBI): domain Eukaryota; kingdom Viridiplantae; phylum Streptophyta; class Magnoliopsida; order Fabales; family Fabaceae; genus Vicia; species Vicia villosa. Next base: position 13,204,693 of record NC_081186.1, on the reverse strand, counting down.
TTTCTAGAGTATCCTGACCACCACGTGATCACTCTAGTTACAACTGCTTAGACACAAGCTAAGACTTCCTAGAGTTTCTTGATCAAACCTGATCACTCTAGTTACTTACAAATTAATGTAATCAATTCTAAGAGTATTACAATGCTTCTGAAAAGCTTTAATCACAACAGTGATATTTCTCTTAAAGTTTAAGCTTAATCTCACTAATATATTACAACAACAATGTAGTGAGCTTTGATGAAGATGAAGTTTGTGAGCTTTGATTTGAACAGCGTTTCAGCAAGTTAGTATTCACAGAATTCGTCTATTTGCTTCTCATCAGAACTTCATATTTATAGGCACTTGAGAAGATTACCGTTGGGAGCATTTAATGCTTTGCGTATTCCGTACAGCATTGCATATAATGTTTCACTCTTTTGTCAACTACCTCGAGCCTTGTTTACGCTGTGTCTACTGACGTTGCCTTTAATAGCTTCTAACGTTCCTTTTGTCAGTCAGCGTAGCCTGCCATCTTGTACTTGGTTCTGATCTGATGTTTGTGTATACAACGTTTGAATATCATCAGAGTCAAACAGCTTGGTGCAGAGCATCTTCTTGTCTTCTGACCTTGAAGTGCTTCTGAGCGTGATACCATGAGAACTTCAGTGCTTCTGCTTCTGAACTCAAGTTCTTCTGATGCTTCCATAGACCCATGTTCTGATTCTGCTTTGACCATCTTCTGATGTCTTGCCAGACCATGTTCCGATGTTGCATGCTGAACCTTCTGAGTCAGTGCTTCTTGCGCTGAATTGTGCGTACTCTTTATATATTTCCTGAAAGGGAAATTGCAGTGTATTAGAGTACTACATTATCTCATACAAAATTCATATCCTTGTTATCATCAAAACTAAGAATATTGATCAGAACAAATCTTGTTCTAACAATCTCCCCCTTTTTGATGATGACAAAAACATATATAAATGATATGAATTTGCGATCAGAAAGAGCAGACGGGTAAAGACAATTACACAGCTATAGCATAAGCATATAGACATTGTGTGAATATGTCTGCCCCTGAGATTAACAATCTCCCCCTGAAATTAATACTAGAAGAATTTTATAAATAAAAGACTTCCCTGAGTATTTCAGTAGAGACTTTCACATATGCTTGATCTTCAGAACATCCATGAATTCTGATTCTTGCTTCCATAGGACAGCTTCAGAACTTGAATTTCTTTGATCTTCAGAACATCCACAGCTTCTGATTCCTGCTTCCATCGGACAGCTTCAGAACTTGAATTTCTTTGATCTTTAGAACATTCACAGCTTCTGATTCCTGCTTCCATCGGACAGCTTCAAAACTTGAATTTCTTTGATCTTTAGAATATTCACAGCTTCTGATTTCTGCTTCCATCGGACAGCTTCAGAACTTGAATTTCTTCTTACATCACTTCATGCTAGATTGTATCAGAACATTGTTGAATGTACCAGAGCATCATCAGAGCATCTCTACATCCTGAAATGTTATAGAACAAACTAAACGACAAAAGTCAGCATGAATGAATCAGAAAATAGAATATGTTTCAGAACACATAATATGTATCAGAGCCACATAATATGTATCAGAATAAATAGACATAATGTTTCAGAGCATATTCTATCATCAGAATATCTGAACATTCTCCCTTCTTGCTTCTGATCTTGAAGCTTTCTAGCACTCAGCTTGCTTCAATTTCCAAAAGCTTGATTCTTTATAGAATTGCTTTTCCTCATCTCGTTGCTTCTTATGTTGAGCTTTTAAGATTGTCTTCAATCCTGCAAAACACTTTAGAAACACAAATCTTGCAAATTCTGTTAGTGGTGTAGGGACTTTCTTCCCGGTAACTGATAATATTAATCAGTTCATTTATCACATTTTCTCCCCCTTTTTGTCATAACATCAAAAACATAAAAGATTCAGATGAAAAACAAAAGGAAACATATGGAAGAAAAGGATAATTTTCATTTAAGCTCAAGAAGACAGAAGTACAGAAGTACACGAGGATAGCAAGAGAAGATGCACAAAACAGATGCAGCAAAGCAAAAAACGAAAAAACAAAACAACTAAGACTCAATCTAAGATGACCCTAGCTTCGACAAGATCTTGGCCAACATATCTTGAATCCCATTGTTGTGCTCATTCTGCCTCTCCATGAAAGCTCTAAACTCAGCATTGACTGAGCTTTGCTCATCCTGGTTCTTTTGAATAACTTCCAGAGTCCATGCAAGACGGGAAGGTTCATCAGAAGAAGCTTCACAGCTTCTATCCACAAGGATGGCATTGTGATCTGCAGCTTCCATTGATAGATCATTTGCAGCGTTTTCCTCAACAGGAACTGTTTCAGCAACATGATCTTCTACATCTGCTTCTTGCATAGAAGCATCTTCATATTCTGCAGTCGGAATCTCAGAATCTCCATTCTCAAGTGCCTGAAGAATGGCAGCTAGATTCCTAGGGGCAGAAGGACCTTCAACTTCTGGTGGGTCAACAACTTCTGGAATGACCAAGCTTGGGTCTTCCTTAGAAGGGTTTTCCCTCAGAAAGTCAAAGAGAGTCTTGAAATCTCCGAGCAGAACAGGATATTGAGGTCTCCATACCACAATTTCCCTACAAGGGTTAGCTTCCAATGCAGCAGCAAGTCTTGCTTCATCCAATTCATCCACAAAGGGCTTCTCCTCAGCAGCAACACAATTTCTGAGAGGATGATAGTATATACCATTATCACCCTCCAGAAGGTAACCAGGGGCAACAACCACTAGTCTCTTCTGTACTCCCATTGCTCCTACTTGAAAATCCTGGCGAAAGCTTCTCCAGAGATTTCTTGTAGAAACATCATCCAGACCATTTAGGAAGGCATCCTTCAGAAGGTCTAGACTGCTAATCACCTCATGTCTGAACAGTTCCAGGTAGGCATAGGGTTCAGGTTCAGGTGGATTGAAGGTGAATTTGTAGTCAGGGTAGAGAAGGCAGTAGGGTTTGGATTTTCTGATAGGTAAGGGATGGGATAAAGAAGGTGGAGGTGCGGTGGATGAGGAAGAAGGGACATCTGAGGGAATGATTGATGTGGATGGAGTATCAGAAAATATAGGTTGTGAAGAGGATAGAGTATTTATGAAGGGGATTGGTGAGAAAGGTTTATCAGAAGGAGTTGGGGGAAGAATACTTAGAGGTGTGGGGTTTAGAATGGGAGTGGAAAGAGATGATGGAGAAGGATTTGGTATAGTGAAGTTGATTTGTGGTTCAGAAGGAGGTGATTGGGGAGAAGGTTTAGGAACAGAAGGAGGTGGAGTAAAAACATGCCTGGTGACGGATTCAGAAGAAGCATATGTAGATCTGGTGGTGTGAAAAGAGTCTCTGATCCTTTGCTGCCTGTATTCAGGAGAGTACACCTTGCCAGGATCATAGGTGAGCCTCAGCTTCTTGGCTTTCTTAGCCTCATCTTCTCGGGCCTTTCTTTTTAGCCTTGCCTGTTGTTCCTTCTGATCCTTCTTCAGAAGATCAGCTTTGGACAGAAGTACTCTGCCACGGATCCAAACAGGATCAATATCTGATTGCTTCCTAAAAAATCTTCCAGGTAAAGCTTGACAGCCTGATGAAGTTCTTTATGAAACAAAGAGACAAAACCTTCAACAGCCACTCTTCTTGACAGAATGTCAGGAAAGCTTGTGCACACAGAAGGTACATTTTGGATGAGCTCTAGTCTGAACAAATCCTGAACAAATCCACACCATTGAAGATGGGACCCTGAGCTACTCCAAGAAAATGGGACGCATCAAGTGTTCTGATGGAGTCCAGCAATTTGCTTTCAATCAGAATGTCTAAAATCATTCTTCCGAAAGGAATAGTCTTTCTAGGAATATGAGGGTACTTCGCCCTTTCATCTTCTCTTGATTCAAATATAGAAGTCTTCAGATTCTCAAATAGAATGTGAGAGATGTTGAGTTCTATCTTTCTGCCAATGCAGAAGAGAGTGTACTTGTGATCCGGACTGATGTAGGCGGAGGGTGAGAACATCTTCTTTCTGTGGTGAAGAGAACCCAGAATAATCTCAGCCCATACTTGATAAAACGGCCTCAAAGTGCCCGTTTTATGAGAATCAGCTCCGAAGGCAAGAGAGATTTGATTTTCAACTTGATACCAGTTAACCGTTCCAGGTTGAAGACCAGACCAACCTTCTTCATCATTCAGATTATACAGCTTCCTGATGAGCTTTTCAGTAATAACCACTTCATGCCCTAGCACGAAGGAAATGATAGCAGTTGGGGTAACCGTTGCATGTACCCATAAGTCCTTCACAAGTTCAGGATAAATTGGTCCAACCAATCTATCAAGATATTTCGACCATCCTTGCTCCAATATTCTGACGTCACATAGAAAACCATTTGCTCTAAGGTTGTTGAAGTTCACAGCAGATTCACAAAGAACTTCCAGTTCGTCAGTGGGAATCATGCATGTTTTCAAAGGAGCATACCCATATTTGCGTAGAAGAATATGTGTAGAAGTGAGTCTTTCTGCTGGGTTTGATGAACTTGAAAATGAGTTCATAATGATTATGCTTTGAGATCAAATCAGAAACTAGGGTTTGAAAACAAATGCAACGAAAGAGATACACAAAAGAGAGAGAGAGAGAGAAAAGGAAAAAATGAAGATGATGCGGGTTATTTAAACGATTTGAAAAAAGAAATTAAAATAAAGAAAAAAGAAAACTGTTTTGAAAGAAATTGATTACAAGAAAAAAGACATCATTATGCATTCAATGAGAAATGACATTAGGAGAGAGAACATGGTAAATGAAATGATTTAACACAGTTACCTAGGTCGGCGTCTTTTCAACTGCACGCTTGTACTGACCGTACAGACACGCGTTCATTTTCAGATACTCATAGATGACAACTGTGTTGTTTTGAAAAGACTGAACATCTTCTGATTCTGATCACTACTTCTGATAGTTATTCTTTAGAAAGGATCTTGTTCTGATAGGATCATCTTTCTTCCCAAGAATCACATCTTCTGAGTGAGCTGATGAAAGTCTAGATGATCTTCTGACTATTGGCTCTTCAGAGATCCTGAGATTCTCTAAAGATGCAGCAACTTGATCTTCTGATCCATTGCTTCTGAGACTTCCAGCTTCTGCAGCTTTGCTTCTTGGTTCTACAGCTTCTGATATAACAATATCTATATCTGCAAAATTCTCAAGCTGCTTTGGTTTTTCAAGACCAAGATTATCATCAAACCTGATATTGATTGATTCTTCTACAATCAATGTTTCAGTATTGTATACTCTGTAGCCTTTAGAGCGTTCAGAATATCTAAGAAGGAAACACTTTTGTGCTTTAGAATCAAATTTACCAAGATGATCTTTAGTATTCAGAATGAAACACACACATCCTAAAGGATGAAAATATGAAATGTTGGGCTTTCTGTTCTTCCACAATTCATAGGGAGTCTTATTTAGAATAGGTCTTATAGAGATTCTATTCTGAATATAACACGCAGTGTTTATTGCTTCTGCCCGGAAGTGCTTAGCCATATTGGTTTCATTGATCATGGTTCTGGCCATTTCTTGTAGAGTCCTATTCTTTCTCTCTACAACTCCATTTTGTTGTGGAGTTCTAGGGCAAGAGAAATCATGGGCAATACCATTTTCTTTGAAGAACTCCTCAAAGAATCTGTTCTCAAATTCGCCACCATGATCACTTATGACCTTTATGATCTTGCACTCCTTCTCAGATTGGATCTGAGTGCAGAATTCAAAGAACACTGAATGAGACTCATCCTTGTGTTTTATGAACTTTACCCATGTTCAACGGCTATAATCATCTACGATGACTAATCCATATTTCTTTCCTCTGACAGATGCTGTTTTGACTGGGCCAAACAAATCAATGTGCAAGAGTTCTAACAGCCTTGAGGAAGAAACAACATTCTTAGACTTGAATGCAGGTTTGGAGAACTTGCCCTTCTGACATGCTTCACAAAGAGCATCTGATTTGAATTTCAGATTAGGAAGTCCTCTGACCAGATTTAGTTTGTTAATCTGAGAAATCTTTCTCAAACTAGCATGTCCTAATCTTCTGTGCGAGACCCATTGCTCTTCAGAAACAGACATAAGGCAAGTCACCTTCTGCTTCTCAAGATCTGAAAGATCGATCTTATAAATGTTGTTCTTTCTCTTGCCTGTAAATAGGATTGAGCCATCCTTCTGACTTACAGCCTTGCAAGACTTTTGATTGAAGATTATATCATAACCATTGTCACTTAATTGACTTATGGACAATAAGTTATGCGTCAATCCTTCTACAAGAAGTACATTAGTTATAAAAGGAGAGTTACCAAGACTTATGGTTCCAAAGCCAATGATTTTGCCCTTCTGATCTCCTCCAAACTCGACTTCTCCACCTGGTTTAAGCACCAGGTCTTGGAATGTAGACCTTCTTCCCGTCATGTGTCGCGAGCACCCAGAGTCCAGGTACCATGACATTTTGCTTTTTGTCCTCTTTGCAGCAAAGGATATCTGCAACAGAAATTATCTTCTCCTTAGGTACCCACAATTTCTTGGGTCCTTTCTTGTTAGTTCTCCTCAAGATCTGATTGAACTTGGGTTTAGCATAATATTTAACAGGAGGAACAACATGATATTCTTTAGGTTTGTCAGCATGATATTTCTTAGGATGTGTCACATGCTTCTTGGTGTGAACACTGTTAAAGCTCTGTGCGTGTGAAGTGAGCCTAATATCATGTGCATGGCCATATTTGAACTGATCATACAATGGCTTGTATGTGATCTTCAGATCATCAATAGGTTCAAATTTGTGTGAGGTATCACCCTCATAGCCAAAGTTAAACCTTCTGTTTCCAGAAACACCATATATCATAGAAGCAAGATGACTTCTGCCAATACTTCTAGATAAGAACTTTCTGAAGCCCGAGTCATATTCTTTCAGAATATGATTGAGACTTGGAATGGATTTTTCTGTTTCAGAAGGAGATCCACTATCTTTGGATAAATTTAAAACTTTTTCCTTCAGTTCAGAATTTTCCACTTCCAGCTTCTTAGTTTCAAATTCAAACTTCTTCTTCAGCTTTTTGTATTTGATACTAAGATGAGCCTTGAGTTCCAGAAGTTCTGTTAAACTGGAAACTAACTCTTCTCTGGATAGTTCAGAAAATACCTCTTCAGAATCTGATTCTGATGTAGATTCTGATCCATCATCTTCTGTAGCCATCAGCGCGAAGTTGGCTTGCTCTCCTTCAGAGTCTGATTCTGATTCTGATTCAGAATCATCCCATGTTGCCATAAGACCTTTCTTCTTATGAAACTTCTTCTTGGGATTCTCCTTCTGAAGTTTTAGACATTCATTCTTGAAGTGTCCAGGCTCATTGCACTCATAGCAGACAGCCTTCTTCTTGTCAGATCTTCTGTCACCAGAAGATTCTCCTCGTTCAAATCTCTTTGAACTTTTGAAGCCTCTGAACTTCCTTTGCTTGCTTTTCCAGAGTTGGTTTACCCTTCTGGAGATCATGGACAGTTCATCTTCTTCTTCTGATTCTGATTCTTCAGAATCTTCTTCTCTAGCCTGAAAAGCGTTAGTACATTTTTTAACATTAGATTTTAATGCAATAGACTTACCTTTCTTCTGAGGCTCGTTTGCATCCAACTCTATTTCATGGCTTCTCAAGGCACTGATAAGCTCTTCCAAAGAAACTTCATTCAGATTCTTGGCAATCTTGAATGCAGTCACCATTGGACCCCATCTTCTGGGTAAGCTTCTGATGATCTTCTTTACATGATCAGCCTTGGTGTAGCCTTTATCCAGAACTCTCAATCCAGCAGTTAGAGTTTGAAATCTTGAGAACATCTTCTCAATATCTTCATCATCCTCCATCTTGAAGGCTTCATATTTCTGGATTAGAGCAAGAGCTTTAGTCTCCTTGACTTGAGCATTTCCCTCATGGGTCATTTTCAATGACTCATATATATCGTGGGCAGTCTCCCTGTTAGATATCTTCTCATACTCAGCATGAGAGATAGCATTCAGCAAAACAGTCCTACATTTATGATGATTTCTGAAAAGCTTCTTTTGATCATCATTCATTTCATGCCTCGTAAGCCTTACGCCGGAGGCTTTTACTGGATGTTTGTAACCATCCATCAGAAGATCCCAAAGATCACCATCTAGACCAAAAAAGTAACTTTCCAGTTTGTCTTTCCAGTATTCAAAGTTTTCACCATCAAATACTGGTGGTCTAGTGTAACCATTGTTACCATTATATTGCTCAGCAGAGCCAGATGTAGATGCAGGTGGGTTTGTTGGAATTTCACCAGCCATCTTTTACTGAAGCGTTTTTCTCTACCCGAATCTTTTCTAAACACGGTTAAGTGCTTGCACCTTAGAACCGGTGCTCTGATGCCAATTGAAGGATATAAAAACACTTAGAAAGGGGGGTTTGAATAAGTGTAGTCTAAAAACTTGAACGATAAAAACAAATTGCACAGTTATTTTTATCCTGGTTCGTTGTTAACTAAACTACTCCAGTCCACCCCCTTGTAGTGATTTACCTCACCTGAGGATTTAATCCACTAATCTCAACAGATTACAATGGTTTTCCACTTAACCCACGACTAAGTCTTCTAGAGTATCCTGATCACAACCTGATCACTCTAGGAACAACTACTTAGACACAAGCTAAGACTTTCCAGAGTATCCTGACCACCACGTGATTACTCTAGTTACAACTGCTTAGACACAAGCTAAGACTTCCTAGAGTTTCCTGATCAAACCTGATCACTCTAGTTACTTACAAATTAATGTAATCAATTCTAAGAGTATTACAATGCTTCTGAAAAGCTTTAATCACAACAGTGATATTTCTCTTAAAGTTTAAGATTAATCTCACTAATATATTACAACAGCAATGTAGTGAGCTTTGATGAAGATGAAGTTTGTGATCTTTGATTTGAACAGCGTTTCAGCAAGTTAGTATTCACATAATTCTTCTACTTGCTTCTCATCAGAACTTCATATTTATAGGCACTTGAGAAGATGATCGTTGGGAGCATTTAATGCTTTGCGTATTCCGTACAGCATTGCATTTAATGTTTCACTCTTTTGTCAACTACCTCGAGCCTTGTTTACGCTGTGTCTACTGACGTTGCCTTTAATAGCTTCTAACGTTCCTTTTGTCTGTCAGCGTAGCCTGCCATCTTGTACTTGCTTCTGATCTGATGTTTGTGTATACAACGTTTGAATATCATCAGAGTCAAACAGCTTGGTGCAGAGCATCTTCTTGTCTTCTGACCTTGAAGTGCTTCTGAGCGTGATACCATGAGAACTTCAGTGCTTCTGCTTCTGAACTCAAGTTCTTCTGATGCTTCCATAGACCCATGTTCTGATTCTGCTTTGACCATCTTCTGATGTCTTGCCAGACCATGTTCTGATGTTGCATGTTGAACCTTCTGAGTCAGTGCTTCTTGCGCTGAATTGTGCGTACTCTTTATATATTTCCTGAAAGGGAAATTGCAGTGTATTAGAGTACCACATTATCTCATACAAAATTCATATCCTTGTTCTCATCAAAACTAAGAATATTGATCGGAACAAATCTTGTTCTAACAATTAATATATTAATTACGTGTTGATTCAATCCAAACAAAAGTTACATATTTTGTAACTTCTATTCTTATTTGTATTAAATTATGTGATTTCTAAATAAATATTTGCATATTCATAAATATACATCAATTTTATCAAATCTAAAAAAAAAAAATTCCATACTCATTTTGATTTTCTCCTTCTTTTGTTCTTCTCCTTCTTTTGTTCTTATTTATTTTATTTTATTTATAATTTTTGCAGATTTGCACAAGAATTAAGGATTTTGTTCTTATTTATTTTATTTTTTATAATTTTTTGCAAATTTGCACAAGAATTAAGGAGAGAGACTGTATTTACCCTTCAATTGAGTCTTTCCAAAGCACCATGTCCAATGGAACCATTACTGCAGCAACCTACTCCTCATTATTTTTCTGAATACCCTCATCTATGTAGTCGATGTGACATTATTGAATTTTTATCTTTATTTGAAAAATATGGAATATTAATCATTTATTTTTCTTTACAAAATATAATATTAATATTAATAGACCTATCTTATAATATTTAGAGTTTGATGTGATATCTCTCATTTTTTAAGAAATCAAAAGCATTCTTATAGTTAGTTCAAAATATTATAAGTTAATTTTGTCGGAAGTTTAAATTTCAAAAACATAATTTTTGTTAGGGTTAATGAACTTTTTGATCCCTCTAAATATCTCAAACTTTGTTTTTAGTCCCTCTAAAATTTTCCTTCAAAGAATGGTCCTCCTAAAATTTTAAATTTTAACTTTTGGTCCCTCCTTCAATTTAGCGACGGTTTTTTACAATTTAGCGACGGTTTTAGCGGTTTTTTATTTTAGCGACGGAATTAAAGACCATTTTAACTACGATTTTGTCATGAGAGGCCAAAAGTAAGAATTTAAAATTTTAGGAGGACCATTCTTTGAAGGAAAATTTTAGAGGGACTAAAAATGAAGTTTGAGATATTTAGAAGGACAAAAAAGTTCATTAACCCTTTTTGTTAAAAGTAGCATTTTGTAATTTAAACGGTTTATATAGATTCTATTATATTTACTTTCTATGTTAAACATATTACAATTATATTTTTTATTTAAAAAAAATCAAACAGATTAAAATTATATTTTTTATTTAAAAAAATCAAGTTAAATATTATTTTATTAGTCGTTAAATGATTATAGGAATGAGTCATATGAATTATATAAAGTTGAATGATATATTATAGTTTATAGCAAGTTCTAACCAATTTCAATATTCCTATTTTAAAAACCAGCCTCTAATAAAATATTAATAACAGAATGAACATAAGAATTATATGAGTTATTCACTTTCATGAATAAATAAACTATGAGAAATTCAATTTCATATTTTATGCATTCAGAAAACAAACTTTCATTGTTATTTTACTATTATTTATATACGAGGAATAAAAAATAAATGATGTATTCATCAAATTAATCATCTATTTTATTTGTTCTTGGAAATATTTTTAGTTATTTTTTATTGTAAAATTTTAATTTATAATAATGATATTGTTTTGAAAATGACAATTACAACAGTTTTGAATTTTTATTTTTATTTTATATTTTAAAAAATATGCATCACTCATATATAGAATATTAATCTTATATTTTTGTTTATAAAATATAATATTATGATCTAAAACCAAGATCTCACACTGTTCTAAGAATTAAAAAAATATATTCTACAATTCAGATCTCATAGTGTTTCAAAAATTTAACAAAATGTTCTACAACACCCAGATGTCACCCAGATGTCACATTGTTCCAAGAATTAAAAAAAATGTTGTAAAATCCAGATGTCACATTATTCCAAGAATAAAAATGAGATGAGATATTACAATGAAACTATGAAAGTAAGTAGACCAACTTTTCATGAGATGGACATTAAAATAAAATATGGACATTAAAATAAAACTATGAAATTACGTTATAAAGTGAAATTACGTTATAAACGTGGAATTATGTTATAAATTGACCATTTATGATAATAATTCATTAATTACCATGATATTAATTTTCAATTTTCAATTTATTTTTAATATCAATTAATTACGTTAATTATGGTAATTAAATTTTAATACCATTTTTAATATCAATTTTCAAATTATTAATAATACCAATTTACTTTATATTTTCAGTTTTTCAATTTATGATAATTAAATTTTTCATGGTCCATTTATGATAATTAATACCTTTATTCTAAAATAAATAATATTTTTAATTTTAAATGCAACATTAATTTTTATTTTCAATTTTTTTTACAATTATTGCATTATTTTTTAATTTAATATTAATATTTGATATTTATGATAATCATAAAACTATGCATCTTTATCAAACTAAAAATGCAATTGGATTTCAATAAAAAGTATATTTTTATTAAATAGTGTAAATAATTAAAATAATGTAAGAAATTTAAAATATTTATTGATAAAAAAAATGTTACTACTGATTAGTTGGATAAATAAATGACTTTCTTATGTGGGGAGATCCATGACCAAATTCATAATATATAAATTGCTTTAATTATAATTTATTTTATAATCATTCATGTCATAAATTTTTATTTCTGATAATAATTAGAATACAGTAATTTTGTTACTAATTTTATGGATGTTAGTTATTATTTGGCAAAGAGAAAATAAATGCAATAAAATTTTAATAAATTTATTTTCTTCTAATATGAAAATTATATAAAATAGAAAAATGAAATTATTAATTCAAATATTTAAATATGAGAATTAATCAACTATTAGAATATTGAATATTAACGGGAACATGAAATTATTGATCAAAATATTAAAAATTACCAGAAACATGAAACTACTGATCACAATATTATAGGCTTAATTACAATTTTGGTCCCCCTATTTTCTCGTATTCACGAAATTGGTCCCCCTATTTTAAATTTAAACAGTTTTGGTCCCCCTATTTTAGATTTAAACAATTTTGGTCCCCTTTCATACTTTTTCACATAAAATTAAAGATATTTTTACTTTTTGAATGACAAATTACTTGTAAAACATGACAAATCATCGTATATAAACTTATTATTGAATTTCATAGATAAACATATAAGTTAATAAATAAAAAATCTCATCGATTTTCTTTGAAAAAACATGAGAGAGGGACTAAAACTGTTTAAATATAAAATAGGGGGACCAAAACTGTTTGAATTTAAAATAGGGGGACTAAATTCGTGAATCACACAAAATAGGGGGACCAAAACTGTAATTTAGCCTATTAAATATTAACGAGAATCTAAAGTTACTGATTAAAATAGTGAATATTAACGAAAACATGAAATTACTGATCAAAATATTGAATATTAACGAAAACATGAAGTTACTGTTCACAATATTGAATATTAACGGAAACATGAAGTTACTAATTAAAATAATGAATATTAACGGGAACATGAAATTACTGATCACAATATTGAATATTAACGGGAACCTGAAGTTACTGATCACAATATTTAATATTAACGGGAACATGAAATTACTTATGACGATATCGAATATTAACGGGAACCTGAAGTTACTGAATATAATAGTGAATATTAACGGGAACATCAAATTATTGATCACAATATTGAATATTAACGGGAACATGAAGTTACTGATCACAATATTGAATATTAACGAAAACCTGAAGTTAGTGATCAAAATATTAAATATTAACAGGAACATGAAGTTACTGATCAAAATATTGAATATTAACGGAAACATGGAGTTACTGATCAAAATATTTTAAAATGAATGAGAACGAAGTTTGTGAATAAAATATTGAATATTAACTGGAACATGAAGTTACTGATCAAAATATTGATTATTAACGGGAAAATGAAGTTATAAAAGGTTGTTTAGACACAATTTAATTTTGGTGTTTTAAATTTTGTTCCTAAATTTTTTTAGACACATGAAGTTACTGATCAAAATATTTTTAAGTTAACGAGAACGAATTTCGCGAACAAAACATTAAATATTAACTTAAACATGAAGTTACTGATCAAAATACTGATTATTAACGGGAACATGAAATTACAAAAGGTTGTTTAGACACAATTCTTTCAATTTTGTTCCTGAATTTTTTTAGGTACAATTTAATGTTAATTATTCTTATTTTTTCCACAAAAACATTACATACTTTTAATATTTTTTTTAATTAAAAATATACATCTGAAACAAATGCGCGTCCCATATCAGAACCCGTGCGTTCGCACGGGTTTGTTACTAGTTTCATATGAAAAACAAACGATATGCTATGCTATTGAAAAGAAGGTGTTGTCAAAAATCTAAAGAATGCTTTAAAGTAGCTTTCCTAAAAGATGATGCCGCCTTGGCCATGCATACGACTGAAAGACCCAATTATGTTTCAAAAATTTGTAGCGCACTTACTGCCGGCCGTCAATCTCTCAAAGATGATGTCAAATTTTCCAGCAACAATTAACACAATAAATGCAATAAATCTACACACTCAATTCGCCATATACAATTGTTCATGAGCCCCACTATAGGAAGAGAACCCCACCCTTACCTTATCAACTGAAGCAACTCAATGGGTCTCCGATTCACACTTCCAATTGGGCACCATAGATGAAAATCTTCAAGCTTTGTTCATCTTCTCCAAAACTTGCCTCTTTCTCTTCTATTCTTGTTTCCTCCAAAAATGACAACTACTCATTCTCATCTCTAAAACCCTAATTTTATCATTCTAATTGGGCTTAGTCTTTCACTTCTTTTTCACAAACTAATTTAGGCCCAATAAGAATAATAACTCAAAATAACAATATATCACTTTAAATAATATTCCACCGATATAATAATTCCGACTTATAAATAATATTATTCTTAATATTATTTTCTGACTTCAATTTAATAATTCCAAATGTGCCCTTAAATAACATTGACAATCCAAATTCGACTAAATCGGATATTTCCGGTCTAATCTTAATTACTCAGAAAATTCCCAAAACTTCAAATATTCTTCCAATAATATTTCTAATACTTAAAATATCAAAACTCTTGATTAAATATCAATCCGCTATCCCGGACTAATACCGACTAAATCGTCTCAAAATACGAAAACTTCACTAAACACTCCAGATGTCTAGATTAAGAGAATAATCGAATTTCTGGGCGTTACAACTCTCCCCCACTTAGAATATTTTCGTCCTCGAAAATCTACTTGACAATACCATCACAACCAAATCTCGTATCTAATTCTCAAATATCCAAATTGCGTTTGGTAACACTTCAATCACTACTTCTTCAGCACAACAACGATTCCATAAGAACACAAACACATTACTATTCTTACCAGATTCACAATAATCTACGACCCAATGCAGCATCCTGGCTCATCACACTTATTCCAACAGTCTATCAATCCAAACCTCAAGATAACTCCACTTCACAGCCTTCTGTCATATCGTCCTTCACTTCTTACAAGTCGTATAACAACAGTGTCACATAATACTTCTGTTGCGCAACTCTGATAATTCTTCTTAAGTCACTTCCTTGTTAAAACTCCGTCAACTGTATGGTTCACAAATTTTCAATCCAACGCAGACTTTCCTTAATACTCATTTTCACATCGTTGTTTCACTGTTACTTTCAAATCTTTCCCTTGCGACATTCGCTTGTACAATACTCACTACTCCGAATTGTTCATTTCGTCAAACTCTTACTCAACCACTCCTCTTAACAAGCTAAACGGACTGATGAGCGACCATCTTCACGATAAGATATAAATACTCTTTCTACACTATTAAGACAACAAGACAAATCCATAACATCCAACACGAGTTTCGTCTACCATTAACAATAGATTGAGGGTGATCAGTTCCCCAATTTGTCAATTAGTATTCGACAACCATAGTGGAGTATAAACCGTTGTTACTTCATAACAGCGTCATTTCCGGATTATCACTCAAATCCATTAACACGCCATAATCCAATGATTCACCTTGGGTTTTTACAATACCCATAACTTCCTACTCGTTATATCTTGTCGATGAGACACCAACGTCCAAGCATATTACAAAATCTGCTTCATAGTCACTTAGCATCACACATTCGTCAAACGTCTTTCCATCTCCAAAATTACTTATATACTCGTAATTCACAATTCATCTCAATATCTTTCCGATGCTTCAAACGGAGCTCAAATCGGATATCTGGAACTCAAGTTATGAAATTTTAAAGTTTCACAATGATTCTGAATTTTCTGTGACTTGCTTACAGAGATCCTACTCCGAAACTCACTTTTCTTCAACTCAAACACATCCCAAACAGCCTCTAGCATAACTCCTTATAACTCGAGAGATGCATTCTTTCATCGAAATTCCAGTCTTGATATCACGGAGACAACAATTCTTTTTACAAGCTACGCGCGTCCTCGAGTTTCCAACTCGAACTCGCGATTCACAACTCCAAGCATCGACCACGTCCGACAGTTACTTATGAGAGTCCAACATAAAGCCCACTGCAACTTCATTACTCTATCACTTTTCAAACATCGGCATTTCACACAAAGGTTACCCGTATCGACAACTTCACAGTCCTCCATCATGCTGAACATCGCAGCTCTCTAAATTTCGTCTCTCAAAATCATTCTTAACTTCACGTCATCTTCGAATCTAGATAACCTCCAAAACTCTCAACAACGCTTGCACCGACTCTTGTCTATAGCATACCAGACTATCTCTTACAATAGAAACCCCTTCGAGAAGCAAGGTTTCTCCTTCATTTATCGTCAAACCAATTCCTGAAATCAAAACAAACAAGTACCAACAGTGTTCACACACTCGTCGCGTACCAAGGGATAGATAACATTGGCCGGACAGACCGACCTGCTCTGATACCACTAATGTAACACCCCATTTCTACCCGGCAAATATACAAGAATCAGAGTTTCAAAATTTCTCGACAAACAAATGAGGCGTCACATATTCATTTCACAATAAATCACTTAATCGCATTCAGCGGATACATAGCACTTTCTTTTAACCAACTAAACAAAATACTCAGCATATAATACTTTTCAAAACAGAATAACTTCTTTTATTAGAACATGGCGGAATCATAGTTCTCAATCTTTGAATCAATAGCATCATATTCAGCTAAGATAAAATAGTAAAACAACAAAATCATAAACATCATAACTCGTCCCCCCCGAGTGCTACGTATCAGAGCGATAACCGACTCGATTAACGGCAACTAAATCTTGATACTCGAATACCTGCACGTTACCAATATAAAGGTAACGACGAACAAGAGAAAAGGGTGACATATAAAATCATATAAGTGAGTGTATGATAAATTGTATATTAGGATTCAGACATATATAGTTATCACATCACCAATATTAATATTGCCATACACTTCATACTTTCACTAACTCACAAATCTCACATACTTCTCATCGCATCCTAAGTCACAACACTTCACATTCGTATCAATTATATATAAACATATCAGTCATTCACTTGCAAGTCAAATCATGATACATCACGAGTATAAATTACAATTTTAGTCTCAAACATCACAGCATATAAGTCACTCATCTAGTCACAAAACATCACAGCATATAAGTCACTCATCTAGTCACAAAACATCACAGCATATAAGTCACTCATCTAGTCACAAAACATCACACATACATTTAATTACAAAACATCACATATACGGCTAATCACAAAACATCACATATAAGTCACACCAGACATATTCACTTAATCGCATTCACAAATATTGACATCATCATACTATTCATAAAATCATCAATTCACATTTTCACATACTTCTATCATTTAACAAGTCACAATATACATCCACGATATCGTCATAAAACGTCACAACTATGAATCACATAAGACAAATGGGACATGACTCATGTATATGCATGTGGTACCAATCAGAGCTTCAGCCCCCGTCACCAATTGCCATTTGGCCCGTCATGTTTGCCATAGTTTTCAGGCCGTCATGTTTGCCATAGTTTTCAGGCCGTCATATTTGCCATAGTTTTCAGGCCGTCATATTTGCCATAGTTTTCAGGCTGTCATATAGTATGCATATGAAATGTGACTCGACAAACAAGACAACACATCATACTCATCACAATCACATATCATCACTAGGCATACGCCCACGTCACTTATAATTACCAATTATTAGAGGTAATTCAACGTCACAATTAATCATTCATCTTCACTTAGTCACGAAATTATAATCACAAATATATACAACATTACATATTATCAATCATCACAAACATCGTCATGTTTCGACACATCATCGCAATTATACAACTTCTCATATAAACAAGATAATCACAATTATCATCATGGTTGGCACGTCATCACAAATTAACACATTAAGTCAATTCACATTAGCCTCATAATTCTCTATGAATTAGTCTTTTATTCAATCCTTAATATTCACGACTTTACGGATTTTCGGGCTATACGCTAAAGTCACTAAAAACACAACTCAACCGGTTAATTCGGATATAATTCTATTCTTAACTGGTTATTCGATTTGTTCGGTTAAATTCTCAAGATATCGTAATTTACCGATAAACCGAATAGTTAGCTAAGTTCATATTTATTCTAATTAAATAGGCTTATTGAACATTAATTCAACCATTAATTTAATCGATCGATTAATATCACAATTTCGACAAAAGAACACCACCACGTTAAAGTACTAATTAAACTTAGTTACCACGTAAATTTTCATCAAATTCCGGACAACTAATTATACCGCTTAATTCGGCTATTTCGATCAAACGGAACATTTTATTAGTTTTAGGAAAACAGAACATAAACCAAAATGAACAGTACGCCTAGCAATGCAATTTAGTGGCTCCATGGATGTCTCACTTCTATTATATTATCATATACATATTCTAACTAATTATATATATATATATATATATATATATATATATATATATATATATATATATATATATATATATATATATATATATATATATATATATATATCAAGTAACCACCAGCAAAAATGCACATATATGGAAAACAAAAAGAAATTAAAAGAAAACAGTAGTAAATAATAGATTTGCCAAGATTAACTAACACAACTTCTACAATTCCATAAACATTAGTATTTCATGTGAAAAACAAACGATATGCTATGCTATTGAAAAGAAGGTGTTGTCAAAAATCTAAAGAATGCTTTAAAGTAGCTTTCCTAAAAGATGTTGCCGCCTTGGCTATGCATACGACTGAAAGACCCAATTATGTTTCAAAAATTTGTAGCGCACTTACTGTCGGCCGTCAATCCCTCAAAGATGATGTCAAATTTTCCAGCAACAATTAACACAATAAATGCAATAAATCTACACACCCAATTCACCATATACAATTGTTCATGAGTCCCATTATAGGAAGAGAACCCCACCCTTACCTTATCAACTGAAGCAACTCAATGGGTCTCCGATTCACACTTCCAATTGGGCACCATAGATGAAAATCTTCAAGCTTTGTTCATCTTCTCCAAAACTTGCCTCTTTCTCTTCTATTCTTGTTTCCTCCAAAAATGACAACTACTCATTCTCATCTCTAAAACCCTAATTTTATCATTCTAATTGGGCTTAGTCTTTCACTTCTTTTTCACAAACTAATTTAGGCCCAATAAGAATAATAACTCAAAATAACAATATATCACTTTAAATAATATTCCACCGATATAATAATTCCGACTTATAAATAATATTATTCTTAATATTATTTTCCGACTTCAATTTTATAATTCCAAATGTACCCTTAAATAACACCGACAATCCAAATTCGACTAAACCGGATATTTCCGATCTAATCTTAATTACTCTAAAAATTCCCAAAACTTCAAATATTCTTCCAATAATATTTCTAATACTGAAAATATCAAAACTCTTGATTAAATATCAATCCGCTATCCCGAACTAATACCGACTAAATCGTCTCAAAATACGAAAACTTCACTAAACACTCCAAACGTTTAGATTAAGCGAATAATCGAATTTCTGGGCGTTACAAAAGACGTCAGGAATGAAGTAACGTCTTTGGCTCATCAATGCGCCATTGTAATCGAAAGCACAACCAATCTTTGATACTCTGCCGATTCTTTCTTGTTTGTTGAGTTTCATGTTTGTATTTGTGTAAAATATCATCTCGGTAACCATCTTCTCCATATACAAATATTAGGGGGTACTGGTATGCAAGATACGCTGGATGGAACTCATCAATCCGTTGCAGTCCACCGTCACGTTCATGGATGATGATGTCCCTGAATTCGGCAGAATCAATATCATCGACAATCAGAGTCGCAACCTCCGCTACGGTGGGCATGTTATATACGCGACCGTCACTTAGGCGACTGGAAATTAACTTCAGCTTCAAGTCTTGGAACAGGTTTTCTTTCAGCATGTCTCTTGCACTTCTAAATGCTTTTGCATGCACATTATTTTTATCCAATATATTTTTTATTGAAGCGATAATATCCCTATCGAGCTTTGTATTGTCCCTACATAGGAAACATTAACAAACATTAGGACAATGTGATTTCAAGAGTTATTGTGACTGATTTTCACTAACGCTGGTAAGAATGGTTACATCAAAATAGTCACCTAAAAGGTTTAATTCTGTTTTCAACCTCATTATCTGTGTCGTAGATATAAAGCTGAGCATATTGAGGTGATTTTCCAAATTCAGGAAGCATGGTTCCTATACGGTGGCATGTCTGACCATGGAGTCTTAATGTAGGCGGAACGTGTCTAGGGATTTGTTTTTTGTCAAACGTCGTATAGTGAGAAGTAAATGAGAACATAGCATTGTAAGTTCGAATGTTTTCCTGAAAATTTTTACTATGCTGCGATGTTCGGTTGAAAAGCAATTTATATAATAAGGGAGGTGGCTGCCTCATTAGTGGGAGTACTACTTTACCACTTCTGCAACAAATATGAAACTTAGCAACAGTCGTGTGTACATTTCTAGCTTTCCGCTCTTGGTACCACATACACGAATTACAATGTTCACATTGCCAATTAGGATTACCTATATCTGAGTACTCTTCATAGGCAGACAAAATTTAAAAGGTAAGTGTAAACAGAATTTCAGCAATAAAAATACAATCCAATTGAAATTTGGTACCGAAGGAATACCTTGAAGGTTATCATCTACGACATCATGTAGCTGGTCTTCATCGGAGCCAGAGGAATTACCCAGGACATAATCCTCATCAGAATCGGAACTTTCATCAGTTGAAGAACCAGCAGTGGCACTATGGTTGTAAAATTTAGGAGACTGTGTATTACTCAAAGGAACTTGAGTCACATCCCTTCTTCCTCGGCGACCAACGTTTGGTGTCGAGGTGCTAGGCTGTGTCGGGCTGTTGTGTGTAGTAGCAAATACAGTGGGAAGAGGATTGACAGACGACGACGTGGAATCACTATTTTCAATGTGATTTAAAGGGGATGGCCAACACCTCGTAAGCCCCTGATTTCCTGATGTTGACACAGTCGGGATAGTTGTCGAAACTGTCGAGGCATGGTTGTTTGTTGATAACACCTCATTGGAATTGAAAGCAGTAAAGACATTTATGTCATACCCCAAATTTGTCCTACCCCTTATTTCTAACTGGCTTAAGCTTTGCATTCATACGCATCTCTCCATTAGGTCATCTAACATATCATACATTCATTAATCAATAATTGGCATTGGAGTCAAGGATCTGGAATTGTTAAGGCGTCATGGCATTGAGGTGTACATATCAAATAACACTGATTCATCTTGTGATTCTTAAAGCATTGGGCTGTGAAAGCGGGGTTTGGATTCATGATTGCTGTATACTTCAAGACAAGGCTTTCCTCTATGCTCCCGATATTATCTTCAATAAGAAACTTTGTCAAGACAAAGATGAGGTTACATGTCCATTTTGTGATCGAGGCATCGTTATAAGTTATTGCTTGCTATGCGGGTGTGGTTTGGAAAAGGCTGGATTGAAGTCAAAAATTCATTAGAGATTGTAAGATTGTCATTATTATTCAAGACTAGATGAAAGGTCATATTGGAAAATTCATTCATGATATTCATTACAAGAAGCCAAGAGTCCACACATTCACAAATATTCAAACATTCAATACCAAAACCTCATTACAAAAAAGAGAGACAAACTATTATAGACATCTTCAAATCAGCATCACTACAAATACATGAAAATCAAATCCAAAAGGAACTACATAGTCCTTGCGGCAGCACATATCATCACCACCTGTTCATTAAGAGCCACTCCATATAACAACCCCCATACCGTGTACCAGCAACCTACACAATCCAAACATTGCCATATCAAAAAGCTTCTTTTTTCAAACTAAACCACAACATATTTAACATACATTTACCATAAACTTCTAACCAAACTCAGACCCGCCATCATTAAAACTAGCAGCCTAATACCTTTAATTGCTAACAACCATACACTTGAAGAACTAACAACTTTCTAATGTTAATTGAGAGTTCTGAGTATTACAAGCCTGGGCTGCCATGGACACCATTCATCTCCTCTAACAGATTTCATCAAAACCACCTGCACTATTGAAACTTTGAGTCAGCACAGAACTCAAAGACATTCTCCGCCAAGATATAGAGAAAAAAAATCGCATAACCATACATCATACATAGCCACATTCATAATTCAAACACCATTCAAAATTCAAACAGTTACTAATAGTTCCATTCAAATCAATTAGAATTCAAACCAGAACCACAAAAATAAACTAACAGCAGCGTTTGAAATACACAATCAGCCCCTGTACCATATTCAACCTGAACCCAGCCTTCAAAATACCAAACAATAATCCTAACATCATTTTCATTCTAACCTATAATTTCAAACAGCACCACACAAAACTCAAACCAAAACCATACAATTCAACATACATTCCATTGTAAAACTTCCTACTGCATTCAATTCAAAACCATTTCATACAAGTCCACAAATCAAAAGGGCATGCCTATAATTCATACTAGCTGCCCGACTTGTACAAAGCCATTCACGTTGTGATTCTACAATCGAAATAAAAAGAATGTCCTAACTCAGCGCATGAAAAAAGCAATACACACATCCAGCTTCAAAATCCAAACAGCTCCCACACTACATTCAAAGCCAGCCCCTGCATCATACTTCAAGTCAAATTTTATACAGTCATATAAGCCACAAAATAGCTTTCAAGCCATGCCATATCAACCATACCTACACTAATCCACATACCAGCCCCTGCACACACACGAAACCGGCACAAAAATAAGCATGTTGCAATCCTTCGACGCGGGTTATTCGACACACTCATTCAGTCACATATGTTATGGGAATGCACACGGAGACATACAAATCAAAACAGATTCAGCGGGGGAAGTTTATGTCGACCAAGGGCGTAGCAATGATTCAAAGGAATATCAGGTAAAAAAAAAGCAACAGACCAAGTTCAAAAGATGTATCATAATGCAACACTCAGGCCTTGGAGTCGGTCCTTACATTCACTGCAGCTAACAATTCCAAACAGAATCTCATAACATCATCTAACCGATTTCTAACATATAACTGTGACCCAATAACCAGTCCAACAGAACTGTAACTGTTAAGAAACAGAATATAACCAACTTCCAGTTCTCACTTAACTAACACAACCAATCCTAACAACTTCCAACCACAAAAACAGTTTTGTAACTAACTTCAATCTCATTCTAACTAACCTCTAATCCACCCTTCAATTCAATAACTAATTCTCAGATCCTAGGGCTTAGATTGAGTCTACTCTAACCAACTTCTCATCACTTCTGATTATATATATTTTGTTCCCTCCATAATTCAAATTACACGCTCATTTCCATACACCATTATCACACTTCTTCTTCACGCCATTTTTTTCTCTCATCCTCTTCCACCAACCTTCATCTTCCTAACAAAACCTCTTTCTCTCTCTCTCTCTCTCTCTCTCTCTCTTCTTCAATCATCGCTCACCTCTCAACTCTCATATCCTTCATCCACCAACCTCCACTTCTGCAACTTCTCTTCCCTAAATTCCCTCACTCTCTCAGTAAAGCTCTCTCACCATGGTTGTGCGAGACTTCACCTCAAAGTCTCGTTTCAACTGAGCTTAGCCTCCATTGACTCAATTCTCAGAACGCGACGCAATATACTATTCAGAAGAAATCAAAGAAATTCGAAGAGAAGAACAGAGCAAGAAGGAATTAAAAGAGGAAGAAGAGAAGGTTCCGGCGTACAATCCAGAAGAGAAAAGGAGCTTACCTAGTTGAAGTTGTCCTTCGCGCTTATTTCGCCAGATTCACACCTTCGAAGGGCCGCTGGAGCTATTCTGACAGGTACGTATCCGAGCACTATCAAACTTCATATCTCCTTTTGCTCTTGACACTGTGACGTGAGTATGATTCCCTGAGAGTTTCCCTCATGGTTGTGGTGCGAGGTTTAGCTTCGTCACCATTTAATTTCAGTTCCATGACATTTTAGGGTTTTATGTCGTAGTGGATTCCGAGAGGACGGAGCGGAGTTTGAAGAAAATAGGTTGAATTCGGAAGAGAGGAATTGGAAAGGGGCGTTTTGATGTGTTTAATTTCATGTTAGGGTGAGCTCTTCCGTCTCCGACGCGGCGGAGCGATTACCGGCGAGAGAGTGAGACGAGAGCGTGGAGAGAGTAGCGTTATTCAAATGAGGAGATTTCAGAGGTCACTAAGAGCTAACCCTAAAACGCACCGTTTCCTTCATTTTTTTTTAATTTTTAATTTTTGTTTTCTGATAATTGAGTAGAAAGTAACCATGGGCCACGAATTGCTACCATTCTCACCCCCTTGGCCCGTGTAACACGTTTTTTGCTTTGCTGAAAATCTGTACAAAAACAAGCTTTGGGCCCCAGTTCACACCGTTGTTCGCACCCCCAAGAAGGCCCATACGCACTTCTTTTTTTTGCCACAGAAAACTACAAGAAAAATAATAATATCCTGGGCCTGCCTCAATGGGCCTAACACCCTTGTTGCTTTTCACACCACTAAATTCAATTTTCACCCCCTGACTCCATTAAAATGTTAGATCTTAGTTTTCTTCACGTAGTTTTTCCCATTACTTTTTAGTTGATAAAAACTTGATAAAACCTTTAATATTTTGTTAGATTTTTAGGTGATCATCGACCTTAGAAAACTCATAAAAAGATAGTAGAATTTTTTAGATTAATTTTGACATTTAAAGGTCATAAAAAATAGTAGTTCTCTAGTTTAATTTTGCATTGATGCTTGAATTGTTTTCATGCTAGTTCCATGTTATTTTTGTATGACGCTTGTGTGATTTTATTGCTTGTATTTTTGGCCTTATTGTAGGCCTATTTCGTTAGTACTATTTTAGATTCCTTTTGTACATAAATAGGAATTAGACAACACTTAGATTAGAACATAGAATTAGTTCCCCTTCTTTCATTCTTTTTTCTTTTCAACTTTAAAAAAAAACTTAATAAAAGGAAGATGCGAATCACATTAAGAAAGTGATAGAGAAATGAGTGGGATTCATTCCCTAATCTGTTTCTCAATCGCTTAGTGACATAGAAACGAGTGGGATTCATTCCCTAATCTGTTTCTCGGTCACTACTTAATGGGAGAGAAATGAGTGGGATTCATTCCCTAATCTGTTTCTCGAACATTACATAATGGGATGGAAGTGAGTGGGATTCATTCCCTAATCTGCTTCTCGATCATTATACATTTTATGTGATTCGACTCAAAAACAAATTCCCCTTAAAAAATACCCACCAAAAACACTTAAAACACCTAACAATGGTTCGAATTAAAACAAAGTAGAGAAAGTGGTGAGTGGCCCGGTATTGGGAACTGTTCATCACTCATCTACCCTAAAAGACACAAACCAATCTTTCTCTCTCTTCTTTCTTAAGGGCATTGTTATTTCCGCTCGAACGCATCGTAGGCGATCCCTTATGCAAGAGCGCGAACGTTAACTCCGCCCAACTAAAAAACACAAAAACAAACAGAAAATCGTGAGCCGAGCTACGGTAACTCTGATTCCTGAAAAGGATGTAGGCAGCGGGGTAGGGCCCGTGCGAGTACAATTCTTTATTTTCCCTACATTCTGCATTCATTCGCATATAGACATAGATATAGTACACACCCTTTAGATAGAAACAAACATAGGTGGATACCATCGAGTACGATGGGCGTGAGAGGTGCTAATACCTTCCCCTCGCGTAACCGACTCCCGTACCTAGATTCTCTGGTCGAAAGACCTCGTTCTTATTCTTTGTTAGGTTTCATAATATTCCTTTCCCTTATGGGATAAATATATTGGTGGCGACTCTGTTCATTTTTCGCGAGCGTGCGACAGCTGGAGACTCTGTTGGGGAACCTAAGCAAGTTGATCCTAACCTTTGTTTGTTTCTTTTCTTTGGGTGTTTCTTTGTTTTATTTATATTTTTGCATCATTTGTATATATATGCTTGCATATCATGTTTATTTCTTGCTTGCATATCATGTTTACTTTCCGCATGCATCTGGACTATATTATGGGTCCCCGTGAGGATCACATATTTTCTCTGTTTGCAGGTCGGGTGGGATGTTCTATGAGGTAAAAGGCCCAATACCCAGGCCAGAGTTGACACATAGGATACCTAGGATATAGTGGATAGTCATGACGCCAACAGAATGTCAGGTTCTGTTGATTGCGATCATGAGACCCACGACCAGTCGAGACTCGAATGGGATACCATTGGTGGCATGTATTTGCAACGATGATGGTGTTTCAGGAGAGTTGTTAACGCTGTAGACCTTTTGACCTACCCTGACCTAGATTCACCTGTGAATGGGGAGGGATATACATGACAGGTACCGTTGGTGACTATTCTGTTCTGTTGGTGACTATTGTTCCTATGGTTGTGTGGTACCTATGTCGGACCTTTGATCTCATGACATCTGACTTATATCAGTTATTCAGAGGATTGTACAGTGGTTACTAAGATTATATGGACCTTGATCCCATGCTGTTGCATTGCATGACATCATTGTTTTATCCACTTCATTTATGGGGGATCCTAAAGTCTATTTAAAAAAAAAAGAGAAAAAAGGAAATAGAACAACAAAAAAAAGGGAAAGATATTCTATACAAAAAAAAGCTTTGATTCCAAAAGAAAAAGAGAAACAATAAGTTGATGAAAATACTTTAGAATCTCTCATAAATGAAACATACATGCATACCATCATGCATTTCATGGCTCTTTCAAATACTTATGGGACCCTTTATAGACAGATTTCAAGTTCAACAACAGATTTGACTTCTCACCTCCACGAGCTCCGAAATCAACTATGGAACAACTCCGTGAGGAAATGGATGAGATGAGGGAACAAATGGGTCATCTTATGTTGGAAATGCAAGAATTGATCCATAATAAGGGTGCATTAGAGGAGGAAAATAGTCAGTTGAAGACTCAAGTGAGTCTGGTCATGGAAGTTCTGAAAAAGGTATTAAGAAAGGAAGGTGATGTTATTCCTACTGCTGCAACAGAGGTCTTTGATCTCTCCTCTCCAATAGGATCTCCTCCAATTCATGGGATGCTTTATGGAGTCCCTCCATAATTCCAAGTGTCAAAACATCCTCCTCAACTGGTTCATTTTCCTACAATGAATCAAGAGGGCCAAATGTGTGGGCAAAAACCTAAGATGCCCCAGAGGGTTCTCGATCCGATCTCGATGCCTTATGCTCAGTTACTTCCTCGCTTACTGGAACTTCAGTTGGTTAAGCTACGCGATTTGTCCGTGCCTAAAAAGCTTCCCCCCTGGTTATGATGCCAATGCTCGCTGCGAGTTCCATTCTGGGGCACCTGGTCATAACACTGAGAATTGTAGGGCGCTGAAACATCAAATTCAAGATCTCATTGACTCAAAAATGATTTTGTTTACCCCCGAGGGTATGAGTGTTCAAGGAAACAGGGTTCCATATGTGGTAGAAGAAAAGGTTGATTCATACTTCTATGTCGGGTCTACTTCAGGTCAGAGGCACAATACACTGTCTTGGATTCCGGATCCTCCACTTTATCAGTCTTTGATTGTTTCACAGCCAAATCAAAAGGGGAAGACACCTGAACAGATTGGGTATTTGAATCATCACCAACAACAGGGTCCACAAAGGCCAAGGATACCACCAAGAGAGATTCACCCAATTCCTATGACCTATAGTCAATTGCTCTCTCATTTACTCAAGGATTCTTTGGTCCAACTAAGGGAATCTAAGCCCCTTCCAACACCAATTCCTCAGGGATATGACTTAAACGCCAAGTGTGAGTACCATTCTGGGGCATTTGGACATGCAAATGAGGATTGCAATATTCTAAAACGCAAAGTCCAGGATCTCATTGACTCCAAAGCGATATCATTCACTCCAAATGGCCTACACATAAATCGAAGAGTTCATGCCCAAATGAATGTTCGTATTCCATGAAGCTTGACCAAAGAACAATAAGCCCAGGCGGAGTCAAGCCTCCTCAACAATGGCAATCATCATTTCATTTCTGCATTATCATTTGCAATATTTCTTGTCTTGTTAAAAGTTACCTCTCTGTTTGAACTCGTTGGTATGATAATAATAAAAGCACCACAAATTCTTGAGCAACTTTGTCAGAATCTTTTTCCAAGAGGTAATCAAGAGTGTTCTTTAGAAGCATATCTCATTCTCAAGTTTCTTGTGCTCAGTTGTATCCGTGGAGGTTGGTGTTTCAGTTAGTGTTTTGAGCCTTCCTTACAACATATAGCTTTTCAAAGTTTGATGACCACGCAAGGTTCCTCCGTGTTTGATGGTGAACACTACTCAAACATCTATGCTTGGGGCTCCTGATTGAGGGATAAGCAAGACGTACTCTTATCTTGAGCATTGCATCACTCGCATTGCTCGAATCCCTAAAGAAAGGCAAAAATTTACAACTCTTGGGTGACTTCGTTGGAGTTTTCTTTTGAAGTAATCTGAAGTGTTTGGAAGGAACACATGATAATGCTTAGTGACTACCATGCTAGAACACAAAGATGTTCAACTGAGGATTGTGTGTGTTCATTCTAAGAGGTTCATGCGTAAATTGAAGTCCAATTGAGGTCTCAAAACTGCAAGAAGTATTCAAGAGCAATAAGTCCAGACAGAGTCAAGTCTCCTCAACAATGGCGGTCATTCAGTTCTTCATTGCATTCTCATTCGTAACATTTCATTGTTTGTTTAAGCATTTATAGCATGTAAAAACTTGTTAATTTCTGAATGAAAATCATAATACACTGTTTATGTTTGTCTTGAAGTAATCCATTTGTTTTCACTCATAAAATGTTTTTGGCATTACGATACCAACTTTACTAATTGCTTGCTTAGGCAAAAAGTTGAGGGAGAATGATGAAAAATTAAAAAATGCAAAATCTCTAATCATGTGTTTTTGAATAAATTCCTACCGAGAATGTACAGGCATTGTTTCAAATCCCCAAACACCGGAGATATAAGGGAGATAGACCCTCGTCAACCCCTTTGAGCCTTGAAGTAGGAGTTTCTCTTCTAATCATAAAAACCCTTATTTTAACCTTGGGGCAGGGTAATGTTCATTTAACTTGATCGAGTGTTCAAAACTCACCAAAAGGGTATGCATCTAAGGATACAACAATGGTTATCCTTCAAAAGGTTGAGGAACGTCAAAACCGCAATGATTATCCTTATTCCATCAAGAGATCAAGAGATAACGACACCATAATGGTAATCCTTCATCAAATCAAAGGAGTAGGGCGGTCACAATCACCTCCAACGAATCAAAGATAAATGCGAGATCACACAGCTTGTTCAAAAAAAATATAGCAAAAAAAATGGCAAAAAGATAATAAGAAGAAAAGGATGAAAAGAAAAATGGCAAAAGAAGCATGAGAAAAAAGTGATGAAATTGGCAAGCAAGAACGAAGTCGTGTGATAATGAATCAGAAAAACAAAAGGTGAGCGACCGCCATATCCAAAGAACCTCATTGATTCCTCAACCATTCCAAATTCCTTGTGAGGGATGAACACTCATGTTGAGTTAATTGAACCTAGGAATGGAGAACATCATGAAGGGGTGGGTACTAAATAATCTTGAGCCTAAAAATCCTTTGTTTTCTGAAAACCATGAACCTGGCAAAGTTACAACCCTTAAAAGTCCTAATTGAAGCAGGGTTTATTTTGAAAGCACACTCCGATGAGATGGTGTTTAACTGACTCCCAGTTAAGCGTGACTCATATCCATGTTGGTATCGTACGTTTGCTTTATATTCCATATGCAAAAATCGAGGTTGTGTCAACTAGTGATTCAGTCACAAGAGGTCGCAATCTCATTTCATAAAAAGTTTTAAAACTTCAAGACTAACATAGGCTTTGAATTAGAATTATCATTCTTAGAATTAACATTCTTTTGCATACAAAATATGTGCTTAACATCAAGGAAGTCACCATGATGAGAATCAGTGAGTAATTTGATCATGTCAAAGTACAAGAGACTTGAGAACTCCTAGGAGTAAAAGCTGATCATTTCAAATGTTGACCATCAAGGGGCAGGTTCTCTAAAAACTCTGTTGGGCATGAACAGTTAATGCTTTCTCTGATTACCTTGAGGGGAAGAATTTGAAGACTCCTTTGAGCGTGGTAAAGTTGTTTCCATGTTTATTTGACTTCAAAACAAAGAAAGCTCGAGGATTCTAGTAAGATGTGCCTAATCAGGGGCAATTGAATTGAGGTTTGACCTCTCAAAATTGGCATATCTGGGGCAATCAAGTCGAGGAATCTCTCTGGGGCAGTTACGTCGAGATTTAACAAATCTCTCCAAGGATCCTGTGGGGCAATTTCCTTCTTGGGTCATGAAACTTGGGGCACGATCTTCTGAGTTTTATTGTCCTCTCCCTAATCGTAGGAGTTTATTTCTCCTGGAACCTTGGTCTCTCCCCAAGCATGGAGTTTATTTCTCCCGAGAGTTTGTTCCATTCCTCAAGCATAGGAGTTTATTTATCCTAGGAGTTGTCCTACTTCCCTAACCAAGGCTCGTTACCTGGGTTTCTCATCCCCAACATGGTGAATCAAGGGAGTCTCCTCAAGCTGAAAATCCTCCATGCAGTGGCACATGGTGAGAAGTCAGAAGTTATTCTACATTCCACAAGCCAACACAAAGAAGGTGCATCTTACAAATCAAAGTCTAATATCTATTGGCATTTCTACGGAATTCTTAACACTAAGGGGATTCTCCCTGGTGTCTACCTCACTAATTCCTTTATTTGGCACTCTGCATATAGTATTCATTGCATATAGCATTGCATCCTCAAAAGCGTAGCTTATCCGTCAAAGCGGATCATTACGCCATAGAAAAATTCAAACATGCATACAAAGCATAAGTCAGATAATACAAGTCAACACTCAATCAAGACAACGATACTTCCTCACATAAAAAGTTGTCCTTACAAACTCCAATTGATATCTGCTACTACATTACAAATCTCCTTCAGCCACGGTGCCGGTACCTGGTATCTTCAATCCCCAGAAGAATTCTCGTTTTCTCTCTCCAGCATGGATCGGACACAATGTCTTTCTTCGTCAGAATCGTTGTCTCCGAGGTTATTTACCATATGCTGCGTGCATATTAGAGTGCGAATGAGGGTGGGCATTCAACCCATCTCATTTTTCAATCGTTTGAATAACCATACTTGGTGTGTGGCAATTCGAACGATTGCCTCTCTTGAAGAGTTACACCCCGCCTTTTGGCCTGAGGGATTAATGTATTTCTTATGCTTCGTAAGCACCGATATCCCCATAATCCCCAGTGGTTACTATCATCTTATTGTCGAGTCTAGTCGTCCCTAGTCTCCGTGGTCATTTTCCCCCATGCGGACAAAATTTTCAAGTCCAACCCCGTGTTGTGAATCCGTTGTCTTCCGTCCTGGCAAATCATCTCAAGACCAATTCCCAATCCCCAATGAGTCCATCTATCAAGCATCTCGAACACTCGTCTGTGTTATCCTTTTGGTACTCGTCTGTATCTCCTTTCGATACTCGTTTGTATTATTCCAAACACTCGTTTGTGTCATTCCGTTGGTACTCGTCTGTATCTTCTTTCGATACTCGTCTGTATTGAGTCAAACACTCGTCTGTGTCATTATTTCGATGCTCGTATGTGTCGCTCCTTTGGTACTCGTCTGTATCTTCTTTCGATGCTCTTCTGTGTCATTCCTTTGGTACTCGTCTGTATCCTCTTTTGATGCTCGTATGTGTCGTTCCTTTGGTACTCGTAGGTATCCTCTTTCGATGCTCGTCTGTGTCGTTCCTTTGGTACTTGTCTGTATCCTCTTTTGATGCTCGTCTGTGTCGCTCCTTTGGTACTCGTCTGTATCTTCTTTTGATGCTCGTCTGTGTCATTCCTTTGGTACTCGTCTGTATCCTCTTTTGATGCTCGTATGTGTCGTTCCTTTGGTACTCGTCTGTATCCTCTTTCGATGCTCGTCTGTGTCGTTCCTTTGGTACTCGTCTGTATCCTCTTTTGATGCTCGTATGTGTGATTCCTTTGGTACTCGTCTGTATCCTCTTTGGATGCTCGTATGTCTCGTTCCTTTGGTACTCGTATGTATCTTCTTTCGATACTCGTCTGTATTGAGTCAAACACTCGTCTGTGTCATTATTTCGTTGCTCGTCTGTGTCGCTCCTTTGGTACTCGTCTGTATCTTATTTCGATGCTCGTCTGTGTCATTCCTTTGGTACTCGTCTGTATCCTCTTTTGATGCTCGTATGTGTCATTCCTTTGGTACTCGTCTGTATCTTCTTCTGATGCTCGTATGTGTCATTCCTTTGGTACTCGTATGTATCTTCTTCCGATGCTTGTATGTGTCATTCCTTTTGTACTCGTATGTATCTTCTTTCGATGCTCGTATGTGTCGTTCCTTTGGTACTCGTCTGTATCTTCTTTCATTGCTCGTCTGTATCGTTCCCTTGGCACTCGTCTGTATCTTCTTTCGATGCTCGTCTGTGGCGTTCCTTTGGTACTCGTATGTATTTTCTTTCGATACTCGTCTGTGTCATTCCTTTGGTACTCGTTTGTATTCTCTTTCGGTACTCGTCTGTATCTCTCTTAAAACATTCGTCTATGTTACCTTTCTGTCAAACCTGTTTCCTTTCCAATCACTGTCACACATAACAACCACCTCCTTTGAGAACCTTGTATTGGCACCTTGGCTACGTTACAAGCTATCACCATCCAACTATTGCTTACCATAAATCCCTCCATCATAAAAAGAAAAAACATTTCTCTTTCCCCAGCAGATATCAAAAATGAAAAATAAGGATAACATTTACACCATCTTCTCTTTAGGACAAATTTCTGGTACTTTGATATTTAATATTCTTCTACCTCGAATGTTCGAAAGGCTAGCGCCAATCTCACCTTCAGGTTTAAGACGATTAAATAGGGGCAGCTGTCATACCCCAAATTTGTCCTACCCCTTATTTCTAACTGGCTTAAGCTTTGCATTCATACGCATCTCTCCATTAGGTCATCTAACATATCATACATTCATTAATCAATAATTGGCATTGGAATCAAGGATCTGGAATTGTTAAGGCATCATGGCATTGAGGTGTACATATCAAATAACACTGATTCATCTTGTGATTCTTAAAGCATTGGACTGTGAAAGCGGGGTTTGGATTCATAATTGTTGTGTACTTCAGGACAAGGCTTTCCTCTATGCTCCCGATATTATCTTCAATAAGAAACTTTGTCAAGACAAAGATGAGGTTACATATCCATTTTGTGATCGAGGCATCGTTATAAGTTATTGCTTGCTATGCGGGTGTGGTTTGGAAAAGGCTGGATTGAAGTCAAAAATTCATTAGAGATTGTAAGATTGTCATTATTATTCAAGACTAGATGAAAGGTCCTATTGGAAAATTCATTCATGATATTCATTACAAGAAGCCAAGAGTCCACACATTCACAAATATTCAAACATTCAATACCAAAACCTCATTACAAAAAAGAGAGACAAACTATTATAGACATCTTCAAATCAGCATCACTACAAATACATGAAAATCAAATCCAAAAGGAACTACATAGTCCTTGCGGCAACACATATCATCACCACCTGTTCATTAAGAGCCACTCCATATAACAGCCCCCATACCGTGTACCAGCAACCTACACAATCCAAACATTGCCATATCAAAAAGCTTCTTTTTTCAAACTAAACCACATCATATTTAACATACATTTACCATAAACTTCTAACCAAACTCAGACCCGCCATCATTAAAAACCAGCAGCCTAATACCTTTAATTGCTAACAACCATACACTTGAAGAATTAACAACTTTCTAATGTTAATTGAGAGTTCTGAGTATTACAAGCCTGGGCTGCCATGGACACCATTCAACTCCTCTAACAGATTTCGTCAAAACCACCTGCACCATTGAAACTTTGAGTCAGCATAGAACTCAAAGACATTCTCCGCCAAGATACAGAGAAAAACAATCGCATAACCATACATCATACATAGCCACATTCATAATTCAAACACCATTCAAAATTCAAACAGTCACTAACAGTTCCATTCAAATCAATTAGAATTCAAACTAGAACCACAAAAATAAACTAACAGCAGCGTTTGAAATACACAATCAGCCCCTGTACCATATTCAACCTGAACCCAGCCTTCAAACTACCAAACAATAATCCTAACATCATTTTCATTCTAACCTATAATTTCAAACAGCACCACACAAAACTCAAACCAAAACCATACAATTCAACATACATTCCATTGTAAAACTACCTACTGCATTCAATTCAAAACCATTTCATACAAGTCCACAAATCAAAAGGGCATGCCTATAATTCATACTAGTTGCCCGACTTGTACAAAGCCATTCACGTTGTGATTCTACAGTCGAAATAAAAATAATTTCCTAACTCAGCGCATGAAAAAAGCAATACACACATCCAACTTCAAAATCCAAACAGCTCCCACACTACATTCAAAGCCAGCCCCTGCATCATACTTCAAATCAAATTTTATACAGTCATATAAGCCACAAAATAGCTTTCAAGCCATGCCATATCAACCATACCTACACTAATCCACATACCAGCCCCTGCACACACACTAAACCGACACAAAAATAAGCATGTTGCAATCCTTCGACGCGGGTTATTCGACACACTCATTCAGTCACATATGTTATGGGAATGCACACGGAGACTTACAAATCAAAACAGATTCAGCGGGGGAAGTTTATGTCGACCAAGGGCGTAACAATGATTCAAAGGAATAGTAGGTAAAAAAAAGCAACAGACCAAGTTCAAAAGACGTATCAGAATGCAACACTCAGGCCTTGGAGTCGGTCCTTACATTCACTGCAGCTAACAATTCCAAACAGAATCCCATAACATCATCTAACCAATTTCTAACCTATAACTGTCAACCAATAACAAGTCCAACAGAACTGTAACTATTAAGAAACAGAATATAACCAACTTTTAGTTCTCACTTAACTAACACAACCAATCCTAACAACTTCCAACCACAAAAACAGTTTTGTAACTAACTTCAAACTCATTCTAACTAACCTCTAATCCACCCTTCAATTCAATAACTAATTCTCAGATCCTAGGGCTTAGATTGAGTCTACTCTAACCAACTTCTCATCACTTCTGATTATATATATTTTGTTCCCTCCATAATTCAAATTACACGCTCATTTCCACACACCATTATCACACTTCTTCTTCACGCCATTTTTTTCTCTCATCCTCTTCCACCAACCTTCATCTTCCTAACAGAACCTCTCTCTCTCTCTTCTTCAATCATCGCTCACCTCTCAACTCTCATCACCTTCATCCACCAACCTCCACTTCTGCAACTTCTCTTCCCTCAATTCCCTCACTCTCTCACTAAAGCTCTCTCACCATGGTTGTGCGAGACTTCACCTCGAAGTCTCGTTTCAACTGAGCTTAGCCTCCATTGACTCAACTCTCAGAACGCGACGCAATATACTATTCAGAAGAAATCAAAGAAATTCGAAGAGAAGAACAGAGCAAGAAGGAATTAAACGAGGAAGAAGAGAAGGTTCCGGCGTACAATCCAGAAGAGAAAAGGAGCTTACCTGGTTGAAGTTGTCCGTCGCGCTTATTTCGCCAGATTCACACCTTCGAAGGGCCGCTGGAGCTATTCTGACAGGTACGTATCCGAGCACTATCAAACTTCATATCTCCGTTTGCTCTTGACACTGTGACGTGAGTATGATTCCCTGAGCGTTTCCCTCATGGTTGTGATGCGAGGTTTAGCTTCGTCACCATTTAATTTCAGTTCCACGACATTTTAGGGTTTTATGTCGTAGTGGATTCCGAGAGGACGGAGCGGAGTTTGAAGAAAATAGGTTGAATTCGAAAGAGAGGAATTGGAAAGGGGCGTTTTGATGTGTTTAATTTCATGTTAGGGTGAGCTCTGCCGTCTCCAACGCGGCGGAGCGATTACCGGCGATAGAGTGAGACGAGAGCATGGAGAGAGTAGTGTTATTCAAATGAGGAGATTTCAGAGGTCACTAAGACCTAACCCTAAAACGCACCGTTTCCTTCATTTTTTTTAATTTTTAATTTTTGTTTTCTGATAATTGAGTAGAAAGTAACCATGGGCCACGAATTGCTACCATTCTCACCCCCTTGGCCCGTGTAACACGTTTTTTGCTTTGCTGAAAATCTGTACAAAAACAAGCTTTGGGCCCCAGTTCACACCGCTGTTCGCACCCCCAAGAAGGCCCATACGCACTTCTTTTTTTTGCCACAGAAAACTACAAGAAAAATAAAAATATCCTGGGCCTGCCTCAATGGGCCTAACGCCCTTGTTTCTTTTCACACCACTAAATTCAATTTTCACCCCCTGACTCCATTAAAATGTTAGATCTTAGTTTTCTTCACGTAGTTTTTCCCATTACTTTTTAGTTGATAAAAACTTGATAAAACCTTTAATATTTTGTTAGATTTTTAGGTGATCATCGACCTTAGAAAACTCATAAAAAGATAGTAGAATTTTTTAGATTAATTTTGACATTTAAAGGTCATAAAAAATAGTAGTTCTCTAGTTTAATTTTGCATTGATGCTTGAATTGTTTTCATACTAGTTCCATGTTATTTTTGTATGACGCTTGTGTGATTTTATTGCTTGTATTTTTGGCCTTATTGTAGGCCTATTTCGTTAGTACTATTTTAGATTCCTTTTGTACATAAATAGGAATTAGACAACACTTAGATTAGAACATAGAATTAGTTCCCCTTCTTTCATTCTTTTTTCTTTTCAACTTTTAAAAAAAACTTAATAAAAGGAAGATGCGAATCACATTAAGAAAGTGATAGAGAATTGAGTGGGATTCATTCCCTAATCTGTTTCTCAATCGCTTAGTGACATAGAAACGAGTGGGATTCATTCCCTAATCTGTTTCTCGGTCACTACTTAATGGGAGAGAAATGAGTGGGGTTCATTCCCTAATCTGTTTCTCGAACATTACATAATGGGATGGAAGTGAGTGGGATTCATTCCCTAATCTGCTTCTCGATCATTGTACATTTTATGTGATTCGACTCGCAAACAAATTCCCCTTAAAAAATACCCAACCAAAAACACTTAAAACACCTAACAATGGTTCGAATTTAAACAAAGTAGAGAAAGTGGTGAGTGGCCCGGTATTGGGAACTGTTCATCACTCATCTACCCTAAAAGACACAAACCAATCTTTCTCTCTCTTCTTTCTTAAGGGCATTGTTATTTCCGCTCGAACGCATCGTAGGCGATCCCTTATGCAAGAGCGCGAACGTTAACTCCGCCCAACTAAAAAACACAAAAACAAACAGAAAATCGTGAGCCGAGCTACAGTAACTCTGATTCCTGAAAAGGATACATAGGCAGCGGGGTAGGGCCCGTGCGAGTACAATTCTTTATTTTCCCTACATTCTGCATTCATTCGCATATAGACATAGACATAGTACACACCCTTTAGATAGAAACAAACATAGGTGGATACCATCGAGTACGATGAGCGTGAGGGGTGCTAATACCTTCCCCTCGCGTAACCGACTCCCGTACCTAGATTCTCTGGTCGAAAGACCTCGTTCTTATTCTTTGTTAGGTTTCCTGATATTCCTTTCCCTTATGGGATAAATATATTGGTGGCGACTCTGTTCATTTTTCGCGAGCGTGCAACAATTTAGTCCATGGATTGAATCAAAACGTCTCTTCTTATTAGAAGCAGAAGCATGTCCATATTCTTCTATAGCATTTAGGTTCATGGTATTTCCGATATCAGTCAACGGGGATTTCTGACGCATGTCTCCCAAGTTGCTTCCGTATATACTTGGTGTTGGGGGGGACATGTTTCGTTTTCATTGTAACTGGTGTCTTGGCTGCGTCTCTTGTCCATTTGCAGGGACCTTCTTCGCTTCCTTGCAATGGAGCCCTGGGACTCAATGCCATGCTCCATGAATGTTGCTGGTGTGTTGAATGGAAGTAAAGCTGGAAAAGAACTTGGTGGGCAAATAGGCTCTGTAGATGGGAAGAAAGGGTGAAATTGCTTAGAAAACAATGAATTGTAGTAATCAGAAAAAGAGCGGGAGCGGGAAAAATTCAAATAATTGAAAATGTGAGAAAATAATGAAATGTATTTCAAATTTCGAAATGTTCCATTATTTTTGAAAATAAATTTTGAAAATTTGAATTTTGTATGAAACAGTATCATGGTGAATATAGGTTGAGTAGAAAAGTATATATTTGTGAATAAGGACAACCACATATTAATGAACAATGTTATTCTCAAGAAATGTTGGCCACTTTTGTGCAGGTACAGTGAGAAGTGACATGTTGCTTGAGGGAAGTCTGTTGTACAAATCAAGGCAGAAGGATAGGGTGCATGCTATGGCACATATGCAGTATCCAACGATTAATAACTTCACACCAAGATTTGTGTTGACATCGCCATCATGAAAGGTATTTCATAATTATCACAGCATTTGTCCAGATTGTGTTTAATGATCCGAAAAAGTAACATGTTATCCTTTGGGTAAAATCACATGAAAGATATTAAAATTATGTCTTCACCTTTGTATTTCTCCTATTACTGAGGTAACTATGGTATGTTGGTTATTTGTATTTATATTGTTACTTTTATTTACTACAAATATAAAATGATAGGAAGGCATTCTCCTTAATATGGAGGGGACAATAGTTCATATATATGTAGGATGAAATACTAAAACATACAAAAAACATAACAAAATGATATTTCAGTGATCATACAAAAAACATAACAAAATTTTGTAGCTGAAAAGATTTATATATTACATCTAATACGCAAAAAAGGTGTCTCAAATAATATTTAGCGAGTCTTCCAGAAATTTATGTTTGCCGAGGCTTAGCTAAAGCAAGTAGGTCGACGGTGTTTCAAAAATTTCCGGATAGACATGGGCGTAATGCATAATCTCTCCATACTTTTCTTCCCCTGTTTCGCTGTCCTCTTAACTTTTGTGCTAGACAGGTCTCCCTCTAAAATAGGCATTTTGAGTTTTTCACTGTTAACATCTAGCGACATTCTTTTCACCAAAGTAGTAGGTGTAACCGGGTCCTCGGCAGCGGTAGAGGTTATTTCCCCGTCCTTGTGCGATTGAAACAAATTTGTAGTCAGTTATTGAGACATGAGTAAAAAGGTATAATTAAAATATAGTCGATTTAAATTACCACAACGGGAATTAAAGCGGCCGAGCTGACATCTTCTCCGACACTCTCCATTAGCTGTTACATAATTAACGCGAAAATAGATAGGGGTAAGTATTGATGAGTTTGTAGCAGCAAGAATGTCGAATAGTGTTTGCCATTAGATAACTTTTCATCGAACCTGGGCAGAAACAGCCTCATTTAGGACGTCCTGAATTTGCGGTATCTCATCAGCAGCCGCCACTTCCTCATTAACCTGTAATAAATAAAAAAAGATCCGGTTAATGACACATTTTGTGCACTTAACAGTATATTAACCATATGTAAATGGTTAACATGTGCATTTGAAGAGGACCTTCAAGTTTTCTGATAAGTTGATCATCTTTAAGAAAAGCAACAACCGAACAACTCTTCCACTTAGGCTGCCATTTAACCTTGAATGCCAATTTTTTGTCCAGCATTTTGTCAAGCACAAGTGGGTAGTCAAGAGGATCGGTGATACCAGCCTATAATCAAACATTTATGTGACGTAGTCAAGTACAACCTAAATGGAAGGTAAGAGCAAACAGGAATAGGATTCATTTACCGCGATCATTGTTGCACGGAGCCGTGGAGCTGAAGTTTCCAACAATTCAGCCGCTTCTCGATCCCAAAACACAAATTTTGCCTGATTTCCGTCATGAATCACCTCAACTGTAATCTTAAACCTATACATCAAAAAACAATAAATACATAAAGCTAAAATCCAACATCAAATCAAAACAAACATTCAGAAAAACTGTTAAACAAACGAATAACCTCCATATATCAGCTTCTGTGCGGTGTCTAGCCCTGCAGAAGAAAGGTGCTTTGTCGCCCTTTGCGTGTTGTGGACCCTGGTGGCAGGCCCTATAGCACCACCCATTTTCATCTACAATGAGTTTAGCAGTTTGGGCAACTGTGACACAAACCGTCAGCTAGGTAGCAATTAAAGATTCCATTTAACATCAGAAAAAACATGCATGTCATTATTAATTCAACTACGGTAACGGGTTAATGCTGCAAACCTCGTTAAACATTATTATCTCATCCAGCCTAAGCTGAACAGCCTTGTCAAGGAATTTTTAGTTGGCGTCATATAGGAAGCAGTAGACTATTGCGACCATTGTCGGGTGTTACTGGTGGAGTTGCTCAATGACTTTGTTTCCTTCGGCAACCTGCAGTTATACTAAAAATAGTTAGTCATGCACAAGTAAGTTGGCCATTCAACGTTACAATGAAATGTATAATCAGTTTATAATCATTGAAATATAAGTGTACCGGGTTATAAAATCTTTGATTTTTGGAAGTTCTTCGTTGATATGTAATTTTGTGACGTTAAATGTGTTTGTCACAGCAAGGGGAAATTTCCCTGTAAAATAAGTGCAAGCCATCAGCAGTGCATACATTATTACTGAGCAGAATTAATATAATAAACATTCATTGCATTAAACAGAGAACATACCTGCTTCTTTTACCTTTGCATATCTGATGAACACAATAGCTGGTTTATTGTGTTCAAGGTTTTTCTATTTGTATTCAAAGAATTGCGATGCGTAATCTTCCCACAATGTACAATTAAGAGTGTTGTCCCTGAGGAATGTAGGAATCAATGGTTAGAATATGAAACCATATGTCATAACAGTATAGTATAAACAATCCAACATACCCCAAATCTCTTAAAATTAGGTTGACTTGATCCTTTTTTCCCTTCAGCTTGATACTGTGTGTAACCTATATCGTCGACGAACCCAAGCACATCTACAAATATGAATAATATGAGCACAACAGAAAAGAATCTGTAAACTTTCAAAGCATGTGAGGATCTGTAAGTATACCACACAGGACGTTCCTTTGCCACTTCCCTGATATTATATCAGCCAAAGGAGTGAGGCTGTTGACCTTGGTAGGAATGTCGTGCTTCCCGACATCTCCAATAGTTGTACCTCCCATGAATTTAAGGAGAAATTTGTGGTTGGTTACTTTAAACATCAGATCATTGGGTTGTACTTGAAAGTTGGTCATAGTGCAGGTCACATTGACATCCAAATCCGAGTCAAAAGCTTGCTTGTATGCAGTTGGAACAATGACATGTATGTCATTCCCCTGAAAATAAGGAACATATAAATGCTTTAACACATGTTGGTAAAGAAACGTTACAGTGAAGGTGAAGTTTGTAAAGAAACGAAAAAACCATAACAAAAATATAAATGTTACCATGGACAGTTAACATATCAAAAGATATACCAAAATAAAAACAAAACACACGAACAAACATTCACAGAGAAAACCAAACATTGGACAAAAAAATCGTACAACCAAACCAAAGGAACATATTCAAACACAAATCAAAGCATACAACATTTGTAAACAAACTGAACTACGATAGCATGTTAGGCTGTTGAAGAAGACAAACAACTCACCATTTTGTCAAACACAACCATTTCGAAATGTTCTTTGTTTGCAACGTTAACCTTCCATTTATGATGAACTTTCACCGCAATCTTCCAAAGCTCCTTGCGGTCATTGATGTCTGGTATGCATTCAAATGGTCGTGCCATGCTCCTTCAGTCGCTGAGTTAGAAGAAGCTGTAACTTCAAGATGGTATCACGCTCAAAGCTCTTCAAAGTTAGAAGACAGAAGATGCTCTGCACCAAAGCTGTTTGACTCTGATATTCAAACACTGTTTAATCTACAAATCCGAGTCCATAAGAAAGTACAAGATGAAAGGCTAAACGTCAAATATCTGACTGACAAAAGGAACGTTAGAAGCTACAAAAGGCAAAGTCAGTAAAGGCAGCAAAAGCAAGGCTCGAGGTAGTTGACAAAAGTGTGAACATTAAATGCAGCGTTGTACTTTTCACGCAAAGCATTAAATGCTCCCAACGGTCATTTCCTCTCACCGCCTATAAATAGAAGTTCTGATCAGAAGCTTGACACAACACTTGTGCAAAAATACAGAAACGCTGTCAAATTCAAAAGCTTACGAACTTCATCTTTAACCTTACAAACTCTTGTAATATTTAGTGATGGTTAAGTTTAGAACTTAAGAGAAATATCACAGTTGTGATTACAGCTTTATTAGAAGTATTCAAACTTTTATAAACTTTATTTTACATTGATTGTAAAAGATTCCTAGAGTGATCAAGTTGTGATCTGTAGACTCTAGAAGACTTAGAGAGGGTATCTAAGTGGAGAACCATTGTAATCAGTTGGATTAGTGGATTAAATCCTCAGTAGAGGTAAATCACCTTGTAAGGAGTGGACTTGAGTAGTTTCGTTAGCAATGAACCCGGATAAAAATAATCGTGTTCATTGTTTTTATCATCCAAGTTTTTGAGTTACACTTATTCAATCCCTCCTTTCTAAGTGTTTTTCACTCCTTCAATTGGCATCAGAGCCTAGTTCTAGGTGCAAGCACTTAACCGTGTTAGACAAAAGATTCAGGGAGAAAAACATAAACACAAAATGGTTGAAACAACATCTACATCTGTTCCTACTAAGCACAACAACAATAGTAACAATGGAAGTAGTAGCTTCGATGGTTACAACAAACCTCATGTCTTTGATGGGGAAAATTTTGAGTATTGGAAGGATAGACTCGAAAGTTACTTTCTTTGTCAAGCTGGTGACTTATGGGATCTAGTCTTGGATGGTTACACACATCCTGTAAATGCCCGTGGAGTAAAGGTTTCAAGACAAGAAATGAGTGATGACCAAAAGAAAGAATTCAAAATCATCACAAGTCAAGGACTATTCTGCTGAATGCTATTTCTCATGCTGAATATGAGAAAATAACAAACACAGAAACTGCTCATGACATCTTTGAATCTTTGAAGATGACTCATGAAGGTAATGCCCAAGTCAAGGAGACAAAAGCTCTTGCTTTAATCCAGAAGTATGAAGCTTTCAAGATGGAGGAAGATGAAAACATTGAAGCTATGTTTTCAAGATTCCAGACTCTGACTGCTGGATTAAGAGTGCTTGACAAAGGCTACACCAAAGCTGATCATGTGAAGAAGATCATCAGAAGCTTTCCCAGAAGATGGGGACCCATGGTGACTGCATTCAAGATTTCCAAGAACGTGAATGAAGTGTCTCTTGAAGAGCTCATCAGTTCCCCGAGGAGTCATGAGATTGAGCTAGATGCAAATGAGCCTCAAAAGAAAGGTAAGTCTATTGCATTAAAATCTAATAATAAAAAATGTGCTAACGCTTTTCAGGATGGAGAAGAAGATTGTGAAGAGTCAGAATCAGAAGAAGAAGATGAACTATCTCTAATATCCAGAAGAGTAAATCAACTCTGGAAAAGCAAGCAGAGAAAGTTCAAGAACTTCAAAAGGCCTGAGAAAGGAGAATCTTCTGGACACAAAAGATCTGACAAGAAGAAGGTGACATGCTATGAATGTAAAGAGCATGGACACTACAAGAACGAATGTCCAAAGCTTCAGAGGAAAAAGCCCAAGAAAAGATTTGAAAAGAAGAAAGGCCTGATGGCTACTTGGGATGACTCAAACTCTTCTGATCAAGAGTCAGACTCTAAAGATGAGCAGGCAAACATAACACTAATGGCTACTGTTGATGAAGAGTTAGAATCTACATCAGACTCAGATTCTAAAGATGTATTTTTTGAACTTTTTAAAGAAGAGTTAGTTTCCAGCTTAACTGAACTTCTGGAAATCAAGACTCAACTTAGTACCAAATACAAAACGCTGAAAAAGCTCTTTGCATCTGAAACTAAGAAACTTGAAAAAGAAAATTCTAAACTTAAGGAAAAAGTTTTAAAACTATCTAAAGATGTTGAATCATCTTTTAGTTCAGAAAAGTCTATTCCAAGCGTGAACCATATTCTGAAGGAATATGACTTGAGTTTCAGGAAGTTCCTATCTAGAGGTATTGGCAGAAGTCAGCTAGCCTCTATGATATATGGAGTTAGTGGAAACAAGAGAGTTGGCATAGGCTATGAGGGTGAAACCCCATATAAACTTGAACTAGTTGATGAGATGAAAATCGCATACAAACCTCTGTATAATCAGTTCATGTATGGCCATTTTCATGATATTAGGCACACATCACATGCTAAAAGTTTCCACACAACACACACAAGAAAACATGCCATAACACATTCTGAAAAATATTATGTGAAGCATCATGTTAAATCTCAGTTCAATCAGAACTTGAGAAGGACAAACCCAAAAGGACCCAAAAGAATGTGCGTACCAAAGGAAAAGATAATTCCTGTTGCAGATCTCCTTCAAGGCTCAAAAGACAAAGGCAAACATGTCATGGGACATGGACTCTGGGTGCTCACGACACATGACGGGAAAAAGGTCTATGTTCCAAGACCTGGAAC
Source organism: Vicia villosa (assembly GCF_029867415.1). Classification (NCBI taxonomy): domain Eukaryota; kingdom Viridiplantae; phylum Streptophyta; class Magnoliopsida; order Fabales; family Fabaceae; genus Vicia; species Vicia villosa. Next base: position 13,159,871 of record NC_081186.1, on the reverse strand, counting down.
TTAAATTTGCTGGAGAAGTAAAGTTTGGAGGGAACCAAAAGGGCAAGATCATTGGCTCTGGAACCATATGCATGGGTAATTCTCCCTCTATAACTAATTTTCTGCTAGTAGATGGATTAGCTCATAACTTATTGTCCATAAGTCAATTAAGTGACAATGATTATGACATAATCTTTAATCAAAAGTCTTGTAAAGCTATTAGTCAGAAGGATGGCTCAATCCTATTTATAGAAAAGAGAAATAATAACATTTACAATATTGATCTTACATATCTTAAGAATCAAAAGGTTACTTGCCTTATGTCTGTTAGTGAGGAGTAGTGGGTCTGGCACAGAAGATTAGGTCATGCTAGTTTGAGAAAGATTTCTTAGATTAACAAACTTAATCTGGTCAGAGGACTCCCTAATCTGAAATATAAATCAAATGCTCTTTGCGAAGCATGTCAGAAAGGGAAGTTTTCAAAACCTGCATTCAAGTCTAAAAATGTTGTCTCTTCCTCTAGGCCACTAGAACTTCTGCACATTGATCTTTTTTGCCCAATCAAAACTGCATCAATCAGAGGGAAGAAATATAGATTAGTCATTGTAGACGACTATAGCATATGGACATGGGTAAAGTTCTTGAAACACAAGGATGAGTCACATACTGTGTTCTTTAACTTATGCACTTATATCCAATCTGAGAAAGAATGTAAAATCATAAAGGTTAGAAGTGATCATGGTGGTGAATTTGAGAACAAATTCTTTGAAATTTATTTCAAAGAAAATGGTATTGCCCATGATTTCTCTTGTCCTAGAACTCCATAACAAAATGGAGTTGTAGAATGAAATAATAAGACTCTACAAGAAATGGCCAGAACCATGATTAATGAAACCAATATGGCTAAGCATTTCTGGGCAGAAGCAATTAACACTGCATGTTATATTTAGAATAGAATCTTCATAAGACCTATTCTTAATAAGACTCCTTATGAATTGTGGAAGAACAGAAAGCCCAACATTTCATATTTCCATCCATTTGGATGCGTATGTTATATTCTGAACACTAAAGATCATCTGCATAAATTTGATTCTAAGGCACAGAAGTGTTTCCTTCTTGGATATTCTGAACGCTCTAAAGGCTACAGAGTATACAATACTGAAACATTGGTTGTTGAAGAATCAATCAATATCAGATTTGATGATAAGCTTGGTCTTGATAATCCAAAGCAGTTTGAGAATTTTGCAGATATAGAAATCTCTAACTCAGATCAAGAAGAACCCAGAAGAAAATTTTCAGAAGATCAAGTTGCAGCTACTTTAGAGAATCTCAAAATATTTGAAGAGCCAACACAGAGAGGATCTTCTAGACTCAACTCTGCTCATTCAGAAGATGTTATCATTGGAAAGAAAGATGATCCTATCAGAACAAGAGCATTCCTTAAGAACAATGCAGAATGTTAATTTGGTCTAGTATCTCTGATTGAGCCAACTTTTGTTGATCATGTTAGAACAAGATTTGTTCAGATCAATATTCTTTGTTTTGATGATAACATTATATATGAATTTTGTATAAGACAATGTGGTACTCTAATCCTTTGCATTTTCAATTTCACGAAATATATAAAGAGTATGCACAAATCAGCACTCAGAAGCCATGACTCAAAAGGTTCTGGATGGCTACATCAGAACATGCTCTGGCAAGACATCAGAAGATGATCAAGCAGAATCAGAACATGAACTATGAAGCATCAGAAGAACATGAAGTCAGAAGCAGAAGCACTGAAGTTCTGAATGGTATCACGCTTAAGCTCTTCAAAGTCAGAAGACAAGAAGATGCTCTGCACCAAGCTGTTTGACTCTGATATTCAAACGTTGTTATCTACAATATGAGTTCAGAAGCAAGTACAAGATGACAGGCTATTAAGTCTAATCTCTGACTGACAAAAGGAACGTTAGAAGCTACAAAAGGCAAAGTCAGTAAAAGCAGCAAAAGCTTGGCTCGAGGTAGTTGACAAAAGTGTGAAACATTAAATGCAGCATTGTACTATTCATGCAAAGCATTAAATGATCCCAATGGTCATATTCTCAAACGCCTATATATAGAAGTTTTGATCAGAAGCAGCATATACAACTCTTGTGCAAAATACCAAAACACTGTCAAAATCAAAGCTCATGAACTTCATCTTCAACCTCACAAACTCTTGCAATATTTAGTGAGTGTTAAGCTTAGAACTTAAGAGAAATATCACAGTTGTGATTATATCTTTATAAGAAGAAATCTTACTCTTGTAAACATTATTTTACATTGTTTGTAAAAGGTTCCTAAAGTGATCAAGTTGTGATCTGTAGACTCTAGGAGACTTAGAAGTTTTCTAAGTGGTGAATTCCTAGAGTGATCAAGTTGTTATCTGTATACTCTAGAAGACTTAGAAGTTTTCTAAGTGGATAACCATTGTAATCAGTTGGATTAGTGGATTAAATCCTCAGTTGAGGTAAATCACTCTAAGGGGGTGGACTGAAGTAGTTTCGTTAACAACGAACCAGGATAAAATTAATTGTGTTCATTGTTTTTATCTTACAAGTTTTTAAAGTCACACTTATTCAAACCCCCCCTTTCTAAGTGTTTTTCTATCCTTCAGATCAAGCTCTGGAAGACGCTGACTGGATAATTGCCATGCAAGAAGAATTAAATCAGGTTCCAAGACCAAAAGGGTTTAACATCAATGGAACAAAGTGGGCCTTCAGAAACAAGCTAAGCGAAGAAGGAGAAGTTGTAAGAAACAAATCCAGACTGGTTATTCAGGGCTATAGTTAGCAAGAAGGCATTGACTATACAAAAACCTTTGCACCAGTGGCCAGGTTAGAATCTATTCGCTTGTTAATATAATTTGCCTCTCAGAACAACATCACTCTGTATCAGATGGATGTTAAGAGTGCCCTTTTAAATGGTTATATAGATGAAGAAGTCTGTGTTCATCAACCTCCTGGTTTTGAAGACTCTAAGTCTCCAGAACATGTTTTTAAACTAAAGAAATCATTATACGGACTGAAGCAAGCTCCTAGAGTTTGGTATGAAACATTAAGTTCTTTCCTTTTAGATAATGGCTTCACTAGAGGAAAAGTGGACACAACTCTCTTCTGTAAAACCTTTAAAAAGGATATTTTAATTTGTCAAATATATCTTGATGATATTATATTTGGAACATCTAATGCTACACTTGGAAAAGAGTTTGCTAAGTCTATGCAGGCTGAATTTGAAATGAGTATGATGGGTGAACTCAAGTATTTTCTTGGGATTCAAATCAATCAAACTTCTGATGGAACTTATGTTCATCAAATGAAGTATGTGAAAGAACTTCTGAAGAAGTTTAATCTTTCTGAAAGCAAAGAAGCCAAAACTCCTATGCATCCAACGTGTGTTCTAGGTAAGGATGAGGTAAGTAAGAAGGTAGATCAGAAGTTGTACAGAGGTATGATTGGATCTCTTCTATATTTAACTGCTTCTAGACCTGACATTCTTTTCAGTGTTTGTTTGTGTGCTAGATTCCAATCAGATCCTAGAGAATTCTGAGGTATCTGAAAGGTACTACTAATGTTGGTTTAGTCTATAGAAGATCTAAAGAATATAACTTAGTAGGATATTGTGATGCTAATTACACTGGAGATAGAGTTGAAAGGAAAAGTACTTCTGGAAGCTGTCAGTTTCTGGGAAGTCATCTGATCTCTTGGTACAGCAAGAAGCAAGCTACCATTGCCCTCTCTACAACAAAAGAAGAATATGTTGATGCTGCTGGAAGTAGTACACAGATGCTCTGGATAAAAGAGTCATGTAGAAGATTATGAGATATATGAGAGTAACATTCCAATATTCTGTGATAATACTTCTGCTATTTGTTTATCTAAGAATCCAATTCTTCATTCTAAAGCTAAACATATTAAGATTAAACACCACTTTATTAGGGACTATGTTCAGAAAGGTGTTCTATCTTTAAACTTTGTGGATATAGACCATCAATGGGCTGATATCTTTACAAAACCCCTTGCTGAAGATAGGTTTAAGTTCATTATGAAGAATATCAGTATGGATTTATGCCCAGAATGAGGTTATGAGAAGATCTGAATATAGATTAGATTTGAAATGTTTTTTATCAGATGTTTTGTAAATTGCATGATCATTTAGATACTCTGATTCTGTTATTCCTAACGTTTCATATATCTAAGATGATACAGAACTTATGTTAAAGCAAAAACAGCTGTCACCAGCTATTCTAGATGATGAACACGTGTTCACTCTGAAGAGAAAAGCATGTGTGCAGTTGATGAGACGCCGCCCTAGGTAACCGTGCAAATCTTTTCAAATATCACGTTATCTCTCCTAACGTCATTCCGCATTTAATGCATTCTGATTCTCTGCATTCTGTAACTGTTCATTCTCAAAAATTCATTGCATTTTATTTCACATCCGTGGCTATTTATACTCTTTTCTCATTCATTTTCTCTCTTTTCTCACATTCATTCTCTTCTTTTATGCATTTTTGTCTCTTGTTTTCTCTCTTCTCAAACCCTAAAAAGAAACCAAGAAATCTCAGAAGTGCTTCAATGGCCTCTCCTTCAAAAAAAATGTTGGTTCGTCTTCTCAACAACAACACCAACAAGAACAAGTTCAAGAGCAACAACTTGTTCCTAGAAAACCTATTTGATTCCGTTGGATAAGTTGGAAGTTATCTGCGAGTTGATGGTAGATTTTGATAATTTGGAAAAACATGATATTCATCTTACAGAGAATATGGTCTTTCAAGGTTGGGGACCTTTATTCTATGATCTGTGTGGACCAGTCTATCCAGATTTAGTGAAAGAATTCTGGGTTCATGCAACCGTAATGCCTAAAGCAATTCTCTCCATAGTTCATGGTGAACTTTTCTCCATTACAGAAACCCTCCTAAGGAAGTTGTTTGGGTTGGCGAATGTTGAAGGTGTCTCTGAAGTAACTCTTGGAAGAACAAATTGGGATGCTGTTTATGAAGAAATCTTTCAAAATGGAAAGAAGTCTAAGGAAGTTAAGGATCTGAAAACTATATACAAGGTATGGACTAAGATCCTTCTGGGTGGCTTCTACCACAGAAAAGCAACAAGTTCGTCAAACTACGTAAACAAGGACCAACAATACATTATGTATTGTATTGGTAAGCAAGAAAAAGTGGATCTTCCCTATATCATATTCAATCACATGTGGCATGCGGTAAGTGACTCTAGAGAAGAAAACAGACTGAATTATCCGAACAGCAAAAAGAACATTATTCCTTTTGGGAGAATCATCACAAATCTTCTGGGACAAATAAAAATAGTTGAAAATCTGGAGAATGCTGGCATAATAAAAAATCCTTACACCATTATTGGAAGTACTCTGAATTCTTATACTCTGAAGAAAATGGACATAATTAAGTCTATTGGTTCTACTCCTCAAGTAAACACAGAATTTAGGTCCATAAGAGGTCCTGTTCAGGCTGACTTTGAGTTGTTCTTCAGGAAGACAAAGAAAGTTGTAGAGAAGACAGTAGAAGAAAAGAAGAAGGATAAGAAAGAAGAAGAAGAAGAAGAAGAAAAGAAAGATAAGAAGGCTGTACATAATAAAGAAGTGGAAAAAGAAAAGCAGAAGGAAGATATGAAAGGAAAGAAGAAGGTAGAGATACAGAAGAAGAGGAAGACAGTTGGAGAAGGGCCTGCAAGGCCTCACAAGAAACGATCTCCAGGTACTGTTATTTCTGAACCTGGTTCTGCTCCTGTCTTTAATTCAAATACTGTATCAACAGAAACTAACCCAGAAATTCAAGCAGAAAAAGCCCCAACTAAACCACCTCCAACCACCAAAGTTTCTACCCCTCCATCTTCACCCAAGTCTAAAGCCAAAGCGCATATTCTTGATTCTGAACCCCCTGTTTCTGAACCCATTCTCACACCTACACCTTTAAACATCATCATTCCTCCTCACGCCACCATATCCACTTCTCAACCTCCTCCACATTCCAACTATGATCGTGTTGACACTGCTGTGTTATTTCAACTCCCCTTATCAGAATCATCTTTTTCTGATTCTTTTCACGACCTCATGCGATCTTGTAACTATAAACCCAAACCATCTTCTGGCGCCGTTGTTGTAGTCTTGGACTCTGACAACGAAGCAAAATATTTGGTTGTTCTTGATAGAGAACCTCACCCTTATGCTTTCATCATCCAGTTGAACCAATCTCTTCTCTGAATCTTCAAACGCCCATCTCCCCACCCAGAACATCATCTCCTAAACCTTCTATTGCTGCACTTTTTGAATTGTTAAAACATAATGTCAGAATAGGTTTAGATGCTCCGAAGTTTGCACATGATACCAAAGTGGATCATGTTGCTGCTGGTAAGCTCTAGAGAGCTTTTGAGAAAGATATCTAGGCTGACTTTCTGGATCTTAAGAAAAAGTGTTTGGCTGATGCTCCTGGACCATATGGTTACTTTTTAGAGTTAGATGATGGCAAGTACTATCATCCAATAACAAACTGGAAGCTTGTTGTTGAGAAAGAGTTTGTTGATGATTTGGAAGAAGTTCAGCCTCTGGCTATTGTTGTGTGGAAGCCACATCCATACAAGGTTCTGACTGGAGACTTTCAGGCATTGTTCAACTGATTCAGGGAGAACCCTTCTGATAAGGCTCCAGATATGGTATATCCAGAATTTGAATACCCTCTAGAACCTGTTGCTCCAACTCCTCCAGCAAATCTAGCTGAAATACTTCTAGCCCTAGAACATCCAGATGCAGATATTCCTGTTCAGGAAAATCATGAAGATGTTCTAATGGTTGAAGCTGATGCAAATCCTCTTGTTCAGGAAAATCATGAAGGTGTTCTAATGGTTGAAGCTGATGCAAATCCTCTTGTTCTGGAAAACAGCTTTGCTACTGCTTCTGCTAGACCTTCTGTCTCTGTTCTGATGAACACTATGGAGAAGCTTCAACAAAATCAAGCTAGTTTGGCTACTCGTCCGGACAAGCAAGTTGAAGACACTGCTGAGATTAAGAACCTTCTGTCTTAGCCTATAAGTTTAGCCAGTCGTAGTCTATCTTATGTCTTAGTTTGTTTTCTTTGTTTTCTGTATCTGCTTTGCTTGCATCTGCTTCGATATTATTATCTTCTGATTCTAATCAATGATATATTATCTTTTTCTTTCTTCACTCTGTGTGTCTTTTTGATAACACGTAGATGTATCGTATATTTGATTCGATTTACATAAATTATATCTTTATTTTCATTTAATTTCGTTGCTTTATATTAGTATTATGCCGGTATTGTATTGTATTTTCAGGAGTTAATGTTTACAAGCTCATGTAAGAAAAGGAAGAAAAAGAAGTAGAAATGGACTAAAAATAGAACAAAATATAAAAAGAAAAGGGAGGAGGTGAAGGAATGAAGAGGAAAAGGAACAAGGCCCAAAGCGTGACCAAGGCCCAAAGCGTGACCAAGGCCCAAAGCGCAGGAATGACCAGTTGTAGGGTCTGCCAGTCGTCACCAGCCCATCCCTGCCGGTCGTCACAACCACCCTCCTGCTGGTCGGCATGCATCCTATATTTTAGTGTGTGACGTGAGTCACACACTCACGCCTAGAAAGAAACTTTCGTCAAGCCCTGGTTTCTCTCCATTTATTTCTCCTCCGAAAAGCCTGCAACTGAGACGGAAGCAGCTAAATCTCCTCCTATATTTTCTCAACCTAGCAGCGGAAACAGGAATATAAATAGACAACATTTTACCAGCAAAAGGTCATCTCTTCTTCTCTTTTCGGCAGAGCTTTTTCTTGCTTAGTTTTTAGGCAGTTTTTCTACCATGTAAAAGTGGTAGTTTCTCACATCGAGGAACTACCACACAATTAGATTTAGGTTCTATTTCCTTTCATTACGCGAAGATTATTTCAGAAGTTAATTCCAGTACCTTTTATTTCATCATTTACAGGTTTTATTTTATGTTTTCTTATTTATTCTTATTTACCGTCTCTAATTTAACAGCCATGTCTTTCTTAATTTCAATCCACACGTTTAATTTATTTACGCGTAATTTAATGTCCGACTAAATTGTTTTGAGTCCGGTATGTGAGGACCGTCGTCTCCGACGGGACTCGGTAATTATTTTGTTTGGCTTAAATTATTATTATTAAATTCTATTTTGGCTTTAGTTTTTATTCTTAATTTATGTAACCTTGTCACGAGAGTGAGAGGTTGCTTACCACGATTTCGTCACGAGAGTGAGAGGTTGCTTACCACGATTTCGTCACGAGAGTGAGAAATCTATTAAGGTTCGAACCGGCATTACGAGAGCGCGGGGTTCAAACCAGATAGTAAAAACTAGGCATTAATCCTAAACACAACGAGAGGGCTTTAGGATTAATTAGAATTTGTTTAGTTTTCAAACCGCGTTCCTTGATTTAATTGGGCGAGCGAGAGCAATATCCTACTGTTGAAGAGCGTGACTTTATTTAGAACCACGAGAGTGTGAGGTTTAGTATTTAATTTAATATTTTCTACTAAATATGTTTTTGACATTTTTGATAAGCCAATGAATTACAGACTTCCCGAAGTACGCGGAATCACATTTTTGCATTTCATATGGCTTATGATGTTTCAAACTACCTCCATGACAAAATTCAGGTTTCAACGTCAAGGATTGACCACTCAATCACTCAGAAAGTCAACTGTCGACTAGTTTGACCTAAAAAGTCAATTGTGGTCAAAGTATAGTCAAAACTCCTGATTTTTTCTCAACAAACTTATTTTGAAGTATCATTCATCATTTGATCAAGGATTGATCATGATTCATCAAGGAAAGTTCAGAAATCAACAAATTCAAAAGTTTCTAAATTAGGGTTTTCATAGAAGAAAGTCAACTAAACTTTGACCAGCCATAACTCCTATAGGGAACATCATAATTTTTCCATAAAAAACTCAATTTGAAGGAAATTAAATTCTCTACAATTTTGTCTCTCACATGCCAAGTCTAAAAATGCTTCATTTGAGAGATATGGAGCAAAAGATTACAGGTCCTTTTTGAAAGTCAACCAAAAGCAGCTTTTTGTCAAAGCCAATATCATCAAGATAAAATCCTCAAATGTAAAAAAGTTTTCAAAGTGGCTAGTAGAGGACATCTTGAGGTTTCCAAAAAGTCCTAGAACTCCTCCATATCTTAAAAATTGAGGGAGATATGCCTTATCAAAGTTGGGCAATTTCAAGGGGGAAAATGTGAACAAAAGAGCTTCAAAATGGATTTTCTTTTTTTTTTTTGGAATCAATAATCAACTTTATTTCCAAAAAAACATTGAGGTACATAGGCCGATCCAAAGATCCAGGCTAGCAAACAGACAATTACATGCTCTCAACAAGATTTAAATCCCTAATGTGCTTGCTAAGTTTACTATTTCTAGAGCACCTAGCAATTACAATTTGTTTAGTAACCATACAAATATTAGTATCCCTGACATCATATGCAAACACCATAGAATTCCTAGAGCACCTAGCACACCTCTTGAATACCTTGATCATTTGAATCAAAACACATTAATCAAATCAAAGTGGTCAAGTGACAAGAAGTGAACACCTCTTGAATACCTTGATCCTTTGAATCAAAAACACATTAACCAAATCAAAGTGATCAAGTGACAAGAAGTGAACACCTCTTGAATACCTTGATCCTTTGAATCAAAACATATTAATAAAATCAAAGTGATCAAGTGACAAGAAGTGCACACCTCTTGAATACCTTGATCCTTTGAATCAAAACACTTTTATTAACAAGGACAACCAGTGACAATGGGGCTCGCTCCTGTTGAATACCTTGGGTAAAGACGCGCTAGGTGAACACCTATGCTCAATCCTTTACTAAAAGTCCGCCAATATCCCCTCTTAATCAATCTTCAATACAAACATACTTCCACATGTGAAGATCGAATATCTTCCACTCAAATGCGATGATGGCAAAAATCTTGTTTTATCTTGATTTAATCATCCATTCTTGTAGTGATCTCATATCCATGTGCGCGTAGTATTTCCGTTTGAAAGCGATCGAGTACCTCTCGCTAAAATCAACCAACAAACTTTTCGTGGTTCTTAGCCCGAACTACGATTGCTCTGACTTTCCCATTGCACGGGGGAATACGTAGGCACAAGATACAAACGTCTTGGCGAGCATATTAGTAAAAAATCTTTCCTTTTTTCCTTATAATAATAAAAACCTAAAAAACATTTCTTTTACCTTTTCTCGATTAATAAGCTAAAGAACATAAACATTACGCTAACACTCAAACACAAAACTAACTAAATGGGTCCCATCGAGTACGATGGAGGTGAGGGGTGCTAACACCTTCCCCTTGCTTAACCGACTCCCGAACCCTAATTTGGTTACGACGACCATCTTATCTGATTTCTTTTTATTCGTGGGTTTTATCGATATTTTCCCTTTCCTTCTTGGAATAAATAAAGTTCGGTGGCGACTCTGTTGTACTTCGAGCGTGCGATTACGCTTGAGTAATTTGTTGCCGCTACATAATCACTTGAGGTGATGGCTGAAATCACTAAGCTCAAACTTGAAAAGCTGATACTTAGGATAGATCCAGAAACACCACCTCAAGATCAAAAGAATGAACCACCCCACAGAAGAAAGAAAAGAAAAGGTGAGGGATATGTGAGATGGCGCGATAAGTGGCCATGGAAAATGACGATTACTAAAAGTTCAACCGAGGAGTTATTCTTGAGAGAACCACCATGAGTGCTTGCACTCTTAAGCTGTCAAGCTATCGATGTTAAACAAAGCGCTGCGTGGGAGGCAACCCACGCGCTTTTAATTTAATATTTTCCTTTTATTGTTTGAATTTGCAGAAAATAAAGAGTTGGATCGTTTGTCACGTCTCTAGGCGAAGAATCTCCAGATGACAATCTTGGAAATGAGCTAGGTGCCCACGAACATTCCTGCGAATGTCGCTGCTGGTGGTGTCACCGATATCAACAACAAAAGCAAAATCAGAGAGGATTTGGCACGCAGAGGATCTAGCATTCACACAGGTTTTGTTTTTCCTTTTCCACCTTTTATCAAAACATTGAGGACAATGTTTGGTTTAAGTGTGGGGGAGGAACTTTACCGCTTTCATTTATCGCTTTATAGTTCTCTAGGTATGTTGTCGAGTCCTAATACGTGATTTTTCAGTTTCTATTGAACCGCTTTCATTTATCGCTTTATAGTTCTCTAGGTATGTTGTCGAGTCTTAATACATGATTTTTCAGTTGCTATTTAATTTCCCCGAAATTTTAAAAAAATTTAACCACCAACATTTTTTTTCTTTTTGACGCATAGCGCACACACTCTGAAAGTATAGAGGTTGTCACACTTTAGGCTTTGTTAGAAAGACTTGGGGACGTTTCAACAACATCGATACCATCCTGACAACCTAAACCCCCTAATTATGTGATATCAATTTGAGTACCCATTATGCCGAGACCTTAAGCTCAAGTTTTCAAAGTAGCTCTTAAGTAGTTTATATTAGCAGTCGGCACCATCTTAAGCACAAACTACGTAGGGAGTCGATGAATATAAGTGAATGATCCTGTTTTTAATAAATAAATGATTTAATTGAAAAATAACCTTCTAAGTTAGGTGACCCTCATCCGGTCATTTAGCCCAACGGTTGTTAAGCCTATAAGGATTTGATAATAAGCACTCACTGTTGGTTGGCCCAGAGGTCACTGGTACTGGACTTGGTAGGGCGGACTACAGTCTGATCCCCTGCAGCCGCAGTTAGGAAAATCGGGGCTGCACCACTTAAAAATCAGAACCCCATGCTAGAGGATCATAGTCGCTAACTGATTTCCCCTACTATATGCGTGTACGGATAACGGGCTTAATGTGATTGCGCTTGAATGAAAAGAGCGAAAGAAAACAACGAGTGATGTAGGTTGAGTTATAATGGCATGATTCAAATTGGTTTGTATAAGGAGGGAGCTTTTGAACATTGTGTCGTTACGGTATCCTTGGTGTTGACACTCAATACCTATCAATCTAACATTAGCCTAGCAGTCGAATATGACTAAGAGTCGTGTCGTGCCTTTGTTTCAAAAATCATGTTTAATCATTTTCTTTTACCGTGTTGGTTGATTGCTTGAGGACAAGCAATGGTTTAAGTGTGAGGGTGTTGATAATACATAAATGTATCATATATTTGATTCGATTTACATAAATTATATCTTTATTTTCATTTAATTTCATTGCTTTATATTAGTATTATGTCGGTATTCTATTGTATTTTCACGATTTAATGTTTACAAGCTCATGTGAGAAAAGGAAGAAAAAGAAGTAGAAATGGAGTAAAAATAGAACAATATATAAAAGAAAATGGAAGAGGTGAAGGAATGAAGAGGAAAAGGAACAAGGCCCAAAGCGTGATCAAGGCCCAAAGCGCAGGAATGACCAGTTGTAGGGTCTGTCGGTCGTCACCAGCCCATTCCTGTCGGCCGTCACAACCACCCTCCTGCCGATCGGCATGCATCCTATATTTTAGTGTGTGACGTCAGTCACACACTCACGCCTAGAAAGAAACTTTCATCAAGCCCTAGTTTCTCTCCACTTATTTCTCCTCCGAAAAGCCTGCAGCTGAGACGGAAGCAGCTAAATCTCCTCTTATATTTTCTCAACCTAGCAGCGGAAACAGGAATATAAATAGACAACATTTTACCAGCAAAAGGTCATCTCTTCTTCTCTTTTCGGCAGAGCTTTTTCTTGTTTAGATTTTAGGCAATTTTTCTACCATGTAAAAGTGGTAGTTTCTCGCATCGAGGAACTACCACATAATTAGATTTAGGTTCTGTTTCCTTTCATTACGTGAAGATTATTTCAGAAGTTAATTACAGCACCTTTTATTTCATCATTTACAGGTTTTATTTTATGTTTTCTTATTTATTCTTATTTATCGTCTCTAATTTAATTGCCATGTCTTTCTTAATTTCAATCCACACGTTTAATTTGTTTACGCTTAATTCTATGTCCGACTAAATTGTTTTGAGTCCGGTATGTGAGGACCGTCGTCTCCGACGGGACTCGGTAATTATTTTGTTTGGCTTAAATTATTATTATTAAATTCTGTTTTGGCTTTAGTTTTTATTCTTAATTTAGGTAACCTTGTCACGAGAGTGAGAGGTTGCTTACCACGATTTCGTCACGAGAGTGAGAAATCTATTAAGGTTCGAACTGGCACTGTGAGAGCGCGGGGTTCGAACCAGATAGTAAAAACTAGGCATTAATCCTAAACACAGCGAGAGCGCTTTAGGATTAATTAGAACTTGTTTAGTTTTCAAACCGCGTTCCTTGATTTAAGTGGGCGAGCGAGAGCAATATCCTTCGGTTGAAGAGCGTGACTTTATTCAGAACCACGAGAGTGTGAGGTTTAGTCTTTAAGTTAATATTTTCTACTAAATATGTTTTTGACATTTTTGATAAGCCAATGAATTACAGAGTTCCCGAAGTACGCGGAATCACATTCTGGTCTCTCTTCTCTTATATTTATCTTAATCTTAGTTTTATTTCATTTTTAGTACTTAGGTTCCCCTTAATCAAACATTAATTAGCCTTAGATTTACAAAGCATCAATAGATTACAGTAGGTTGGCATTGGTCTCTATGGTTCGACAATCTTTTATATTACTTCGATATATCCGTGCACTTGCGGACGCATCACTTTTTCATCTGATTCTTTTATGCTTTTTAATGTTATGACAAAAAGGGGGAGAAATGTGATAATAAAATTGATTTATTATATTAGTTGTTGGGATTAAGTCTCAACATTCCTAACATTATTTGCAAGTTTTACTGTCTCTGATAGTTTTGCAGGAATAAGATATTCTGGTTAAAGCTCAACATGAGAAGCAAATACACGGGGAAAAGCAATTCTAAAGCTCTTAAAGATTTTAAGCAAGCTTAGTGATATGAAGCTTCAAGATCAGAAGCAAGGATTTCTCTGATACAATTGATTACAAAAGAGAAATTCAAAGCTCTGAAGCTGTCTAATGGAAGCTCTGAAGAGAAGCTCTGAATGTTCTGAAGTTCTATTCAACGTGAAAGTCTCAACTGAAATGGAAAAATATTCAGGGAAGTCTTTTTTTTATTATAAATTCTTCTAGTATTAATTTTAGAGGGAGATTGTTAATCTCAGGGGGAGACATATTCACACACTCTGATTATATGCTTATGCTATATCTGTATAATTGTCTTTGTTCATCTGAAATTCTGGATACAAATTCATATCAATTATATATGTTTTTGTCATCGTCAAAAAGGGGGAGATTGTTAGAACAAGAAATGTTCTGATCAATATTCTTTGTTTTGATGATAACATTATGTATGAATTTTGTATAAGACAATGTAGTACTCTAATCCTTTGCATTTTTCCAATTCAGGAAATATATAAAGAGTATGCACAAAGCAGCGCTCAGAAGCACTGACACAGAAGGTTCTGGATGGCTTCATTAGAACATGCTCTGGAAAGACATCAGAAGATGGTCATGCAGAATCAGAACATGAATTGGAAAGCATCAGAAGTTAGAAGTCAGAATTACAATCTCTGAAGCTCCGATGGTATCATGCTCAAAGCTCTTCAAAGTCACAAGACAGAAGATGCTCTGCACCAAAGTTGTTTGACTCTGATATTCAAACGTTGTTTAATCTACAAAGTCTGAGTCCGGAAGCAAGTACAAGATGAAAAGGCTATAATTTCAAATCTCTGATTGACAAAAGGAACGTTAGAAGCTACAAAAGGCAAAGTCAGTAAAAGCATCAAAAGCAAGACTCGAGGTAGTTGACAAAAGTGTGAAACATTAAATGCAGCTGTGTACTTTTCACGCAAAGCATTAAATGCTCCAAACGGTCATTTCCTCTAAGTGCCTATAAATAGAAGTTCCGATCCGAAGCTTGACACAACACTTGTGCAAAAATACAGAAACATTGTCAAATTCAAAAGCTTACGAACTTCATCTTCAACCTCACAAACTCTTGTAATATTTAGTGAGTGTTAAGTTTAGAACTTAAGAGAAATATCATAGTTGTGATTACAGCTTTATTAGAAGCATTCAAACTCTTGTAAACTTTATTTTACATTGATTGTAAAAGATTCCTAGAGTGATCAAGTTGTGATTTGTAGACTCTAGAAGACTTAGAGGGTATCTAAGTGGAAAACCATGGTAATCAGTTGGATTAGTGGATTAAATCCTCAGTAGAGGTAAATCACCTTGTCAGTGGTGGACTGGAGTAGTTTCGTAACCAGGATAAAAATTATTTTGTTCATTGTTTTTATCATCCAAGTTTTTGAGTTACACTTATTCAATCCCCCTTTCTAAGTGTTTTTCACTCCTTCAAAGGGTAGGCTCCCTAAGCCGTTACGTCGAACCTATGAACTTAGGGCTGATGTGCTTATGTGTTTAATTATATGTTTTTATTTTATTTTTTATATATCATATAATTGTATGCATGCATCATTCATCATATGCATTCTTTCCCCGTGTTTTATCCACAGGAAAAAAATAAAAAAATAAAAAAAATATTATATTGGTGAATGTACAGGAAAATGAGTACTAAGAAGCCCATCATCCGCTTTACTATCTCAATCCCAGACATCAAGAGTCTGAAAATAATTAAGGAGAAAATGCCATCAAGTGCTTTGGATAGGTTTGTGGTTCGCTATGGGGATATTCTGGATCTGCTAAGGGTAAAGCTTCAAGAAGAAGCTATCACCGCTTTGGATCAGTTCTATGATCCGCCGCTCAGGTGTTTTACTTTTCAGGATTTTCAGTTGGCTCCAACCTTGAAAGAGATGGATGCTATGCTAGGATTTTCAAGGACTAAAAGGGAATTTTACACAGTGTAGCAACCTGCCCTAAAAATAAAGTTATTTAGAGTCGCCACCTATTCTACCAGGACGAATAGGAAACCCTACGCAGTTAAGAGATCGGGGTAAGATTATTATAATCAGGTCGAGGGAAGGTGTTAGGCACCCTCAACCCTTTCCTAAGGTTTTGAATTGAGGTAAAGACTTATGGCTGAAATATTAGGATTTAATAGCTAAAGAAATGAAAAGGGTGAAAGGCAAGTGTGGTGTCGTTTTCTTTACCTCCCCGTTTCACTTGGGAGGACGGCACGATAGACCCTTCACGCGAAATTTGGAAGGAGAATGCGCCCGTGCCGGGATGAATTTTGTTTCAGTTCTTCCTACGATATCACACGAACTTTTTAATTATCCTACGAGTAGGAAAGGGGAAAAAGATCTCAAATAAACCCTAGGAGTTTGCTAAGTGTGGGGATTCGCCTAGACTAGAAATTCTAGAGTCCGGTAGGTCGGTTATATATAAGTAAGAGTTTAAGCACCCTACATATCTGTAGTACTCTACGGGAACCTTCTCTATGTCAATGTGATTGTGTTTGTTGCTTATTGATTGGGAAAGTTTCTCCTTTGTGTTAGGAGAAAGAATTGAATTGAATTGAATTAAAAGAAAAACAAACAGACTGACTATTTTTGGTTTTTTATTAGCTCGCTGAGATTCCTTGTGAACCTCATGCCTACATATCCCTGATGGAAGTCAGAGCTTTTTGTAGTTCGGAGAACTAATTAGGGATTTTAATGATTTTTGGTGCCTTGCTTGAAGCTCCAGGTTGAAGCTTGAATTAAATCTCTGTTTACAATAAAGAGACATGAAATCATCTCTACAGAGATGTATTTCTACTATTCCACCACAAACATTTTTAAAGTGACAGAAAAGATACATTTGTTTCATTAAGAGAGGGAGCCTACTTGGTTGATCAAGTATGACAGCCATATGCCTCTTGAATGAAAGATTCTCAACCAAATTAGGGAAAGTTGTACAAGTCTGGGATGTAGCCAGAGCAATGCCTTTCACGAGTCCTAAATGGGAGAATGTTTGAAATGATTGTTTGTTTTAAATGATTGTTTGTTTTAAATGATTGCTTGTTTGTGGTGAGATAGGAGAAATACCTACCTAAGAAGATGAGCTATGTCTATCTATTGTTTGAAAGATTTGATTTTTAGCTGGCTTGTATGAGGCCCAAGCTTGAGGCTTTTGATTGATTTATTGTTTTATTGACCCTGAGAGATAACTCTACTGGGGATGGACTTAAACTAAGGAGTTTTTGTGTTCTATACAAAGCCTAGAATTGAGGCTAACTCTAGCTGGAGAGCATTTATTTGATGGATTTTATTTGGTGTTCTGTACAAAGCCCATAATTGTGGCTGACTCTTAACTGGGGAAGTTACTATTTCATGCCTTGTATGAGGCCCAAGGTTGAGGCTGACACTGACCAAGGATAAACAAATATGGATCCTAGATTCTGCTAAGGAAGATGAAGATAAGGGTGACAGAGACTGTCCATGTCTCTCAATCCAAAAGGTGTACTCAATATGAGATTGAGACAATCTTAGCTTGTTTAAAGTCTGGTTTAAAGAATGGAAGAAAACTCACCAGGATAGGCTAAAAGGTAACTAAAGACCTGTTCCTATGTTTATAAGAAACCTGATGGGTCCTTGTATACAAGCTTAAGAGGAAGCTGGAAATGCTTTTAAGAAGCCTGTGGGTCCTTGTACAAAGCCCAAGAGGAGGCTAATAGAGGGGTAAAAGGTTTCATCGGGAATAATTCCTCTTGGGTGGATGTGTCCTAGTTTTGGGTTCTAAGGCTTTTTCAAGATGTTTCACTGGGAATTATTCATCTTGAGGGTTTGAACTACACATCTCTAATTAGGAAAGAGCCTTCACCGGGAAGACATTCTCAATCCTAGGCCATATTCCTATAATATATATATATATATATATAGTTTAACTGTCCTAAGGTTTTACTCAGACGTAGTTCTAAACAATATATAAACAGTTTATATTTTGGCAGTAATTTAAATAAAGACTGTAAATGAAAGC
Source organism: Vicia villosa (assembly GCF_029867415.1). Classification (NCBI taxonomy): domain Eukaryota; kingdom Viridiplantae; phylum Streptophyta; class Magnoliopsida; order Fabales; family Fabaceae; genus Vicia; species Vicia villosa. Next base: position 13,141,914 of record NC_081186.1, on the reverse strand, counting down.
TATAAAGCCTAACCTGGATGGAGTGGAGGCCTTTGAAGAAGTATGTACAAAGACTTACCAGCAGTCGATTGATAACAGTTGAATATTCATGATAAATAGTTAAAGGTTTTTTTGAAAATAGAAGAAGTGAAGATGGACATAGGTCACATAGGTATCTGAAGAGTTTCACCGGGAATAATTCCCTTCAAATACCAGAAGAATGTTTTGAAAATAGAAATAGGATTTTGTAAATACAGTTTTGAGGGGGGGTGAATAGATCTCACAGAGTTTTTCGGAATTATTTCAAACTTAAGCGAAAGCGGTTCTGAATCGACTTGCGTCTATTCCGGACCGCTATTGCAAGGTTGTATATGTGATAAAACCACAAGATAATTGGGATTAACAATGAAATGATATGTTATCGAATCAATTCGTTTCACTAAAGAAAATCGATTAACTTCTAATTTGATAAACTTTGATTTGCAATGCAGTGATAATGGAAGAAGCAAAATGACAAACAGTTGGTGATAATGTTCAAATTGATAGTGATTCAATGTGTGGTGAATTGTGATGTTTATGCAAGTTCTTAATTCACAATTTTAACACTTGAATCGTTGATCAATTTGCAATTATAACCAAATATGAACAGAACGTAAATGAAAAGATAAAAGCGACAAGAACACGATATTTGTTCAGGCAGTTCGTCGATCGTCCTCGCTACGACTACGTCTGCCCCCAATTCCAAATTGAAATTGGGAAATCTTCCATTAATGTTTAAAGCAGTTTATACAAAGAAAATAACAAAGCGATAAACAATAAACCAAATTTGTCGATCCTTTGAATTTTGTTCCCCCTTAATCTTGATCCAGATCAAGGTATCCCAAGAGCTTCACTTGATCCCTTTTCTGCAGTGTCTTGAATTGCCTTGAACCCTTGTTCTTCAATCTTCACACTCAGATGGATCCTTGATGAAACCTCTTGATAAAAACTCCCAAGATTCACCAATCTTTGGAAGACAAAACCCTCGGATTTTATTCACCAAAAACCCCACAAATCTTCACCCACTAGGAATCTTCAATTCCGTTCCATGGACGTTATCGATCTTGAACGCAAACCCTCAATGCAAAAATGATTGTGTATAGTTGTGTTGGAGTTGTGTCGATGATCGAAGATGAGAAGCCTTTGTGTATCTTTCAGTTGTTGGTGTTTAGAACTTCAATAATTGACAGCAAACAATATATATGGGAGCTGGTGTGTTGATGCAGAGCAAACATACAATATTGGCATTTTTGTGAAGGTAGGTTGACCTGTTTCATTGATTAGGTCGACCTAACAGAAGCATATTTAGTTGAGTTGAAATTTTACCCAGTTAGGTTGACCTGTTAGGTTGACCTGTTGAAGGTTTAGGTCGACCTAAAGTCAGTTGTTTCCTGTTAGGTTGACCTGTTGATGGTTTAGGTCGACCTAAAGTCAGTTGTTGCCAGTTAGGTCGACCTGTTGAAGGTTTAGGTCGACCTAAAGTCAGTTAAAATGCGTTTTTGGGACTTTTCTTCAGTTTAGGTCGACCTAGGAGTGTGGGTAGGTCGACCTAACAGTGACATGTGTAAATTCCTTCAGTTTAGGTCGACCTAGGAGTGTGGGTAGGTCGACCTAACAGTGGCATGTTTGTATCTTCTTTGTTTGCCTTAATTTGAGTCGACCAAATGTTGCACTGGGTCGGCCTAGTTGATGCAAAACCATATGTTGAGTAATTTGAGCTTTATAGGTTGACCTTGACACAGGGTAGGTCGACCTACATTGTCTTAGATAGCCAAAACTTGATTTTCCTTGAGTCATCTACTTGTGCTTTTGTGTTTGCTAACTTATGATGTTTGCCATGAATCGAAAACTCCTTGGTGAGTATAGGCTTGTACTTACATACTCCCCCTTTTTTATGATGGCAAACATTTGATTAAATGGCGAAAGCTCCCCCGGTCTTGTATGCGTAAGCTCCCCCGTACTAAGCTCCCCCGTACTAAGCTCCCCCGTACTCTCAACTCATCTCCCCCTTTGACAACATCAAAAGAAAGAAACCAGGAGAATAGTAGAAGAGAATAACAAAATAATCTAAACAAAACAATGTCTTATATAACACAATAGTAAAGAAATAGAGCATAATATCCAAACATATTTAAAGGTACAAACCAAGCTTAAGTTCAAGTAATAAAAGACATAATAACATGACAGAAATGAGATGCAATGCAATGAAATGAACTAATGCAATGCTCGCTAACATTTTCCCAAACATGTTAGATGTATGCTTATTCTACTATTTTTATACTCAAACTTGATATGTTATGAGTAATGATGAACAACATATACATGTAAATGAGATAGGTGGAGAAGCATATAAGAAGTTACTATAACCATGTTTATTGATAGCATATTATAGCATCAATGATATTTTTGGAAGTGAACAATAAACATGTTACCATTTTCTCAACTTGCAGATATCTTGTCATCTTTGTCAATGTAGCACGATCCTTGATTGATTTCGTACTACCTTCATACTAAGAGAAGTGTTAGCTTGAGCATAATCAAAGTGTAGAGTTAGAAATAATTAAATAAACAACAAAATATTGTTTATCTCAAATTAGAGATATCTAATATCCCTAATTCTCTGCGAATGGTGAAGAATTGCTCGGTTGCAAGAGGTTTGGTGATGATATCAGCTAGTTGCTTCTTGATTTCTATATGTTCAAAGATAAATTCTCCTTTTTCGACATGATCTCTTAGGAAGTGATGCCTTATTTCGAGATGCTTGGTTCGTGAGTGTAGGACTGGATTCTTGCTTAAATTGATAGCACTAGTGTTGTCGCACATGATAGGTATACGATCAAGCTTAATACCAAAGTCAATGAGCTGCTGCTTGAGCCATAATATCTGAGCACAGCAGCTTCCAGCAGCTACGTATTCTGCCCCAGCTATAGATAATGCAACTAATACTTGTTTCTTGTTGTGCCAACTTATCAATGAATTTGAGAATAGATGACATGTCCCATTGGTACTCTTTCTGTCAGATTTGCACCCAGCAAAGTCAGTGTCGGAGTATCCCACCAAATAGCATTCATTTCCCTTAGGATACCATAGGCCATATGTAGTGGTTCCACGGAGATATCGCAGAATTCTTTTTACAGCTTTTAGGTGTGATTCCTTTGGGCATGATTAGTATCTTGCGCACATGCATACACTAAACATAATGTCCGGTCTTGAAGCTGTGAGATACAGTAGTGAGCCTATCATACCTCGACACAATTTCACATCAACTTCTTTACCCTTTTCATCCTTGTCTAGGTTGCCATTGGTTGCCATAGGTGTGTCAATTTCCATTGACTCACTCATTCCAAATCTCTTAAGCAATTCCATGTAGTACTTGGTTTGACTAACGAAGGTTCCTTGACTAAGTTGCTTGATTTGTAGACCAAGGAAGAAGTTCAATTCTCCCATGAGGCTCATCTCAAACTCACTCTGCATAAGCTTAGAAAATTCTTTGACAAGTTTTGCATTAGTCGACCCAAATATAATATCGTCTACATAAACTTGAACCAACAGTATATCTTTATCTTTTCTTTTAATGAAGAGAGTAGTGTCAACTTTACCTCTAGAGTATCCTTGACTAAGTAGAAATTTTCTTAAACAATCACACCAAGCCCTAGGAGCTTGTTTAAGACCGTATAAAGCACGTTTCAACTTATAAATATGGGTTGGATACTTGTAATTTTCAAAACCGGGAGGTTGAGCTACATATACCTCTTCATTAATGTAGCCATTTAGGAAGGCACTTTTAACATCCATTTGAAAGAACTTAAAGTCTTTTGAGCAGGCGTACGCAAGTAGGAGACGAATAGCCTCGAGACGTGCTACAGGAGCGTACATCTCTTCATAATCAATACCTTCCTCTTGATTGTAGCCTTGAGCTACTAATCTAGCTTTGTTTCTAGTGATAACTCCGTTTTCATCAAGTTTGTTACGAAAAACCCATCTAGTACCGATTACTTGATGATCTCCCGGATGAGGGACAAGGTCCCAAACATCATTCTGTTTAAATTGGTTTAATTCTTCTTGCATGGCCATTAGCCAATGCTCATCAAGTAATGTGTCCTTAGCGTTTTTCGGCTCAACTTGTGAAAAGAAAGCAAAATGATGACAAAAGTTACTTATCTTGGAGCGTGTTGTAACGCCCTTTGAGATGTCCTCTATTATGTTGTCATTTGGATGATCTTTCACATTTGTCCAGGCCTTAGGAAGTTCTTCATTGTTTGAGATGCTTTCTCTTTCATCATCATCATGAGACTCATCTTTCTCTTTCTCAGCATCTTTCTTCACAATAATTTCACTCTCGTCTTCCTTATCTTTGACAATGTCTTTAGTAGATGGACCTGCACTATCAAAAGATAGACCTTTCTCGACATATTTTGTATAAGATTCATCAAATGACACATGTACTGACTCTTCTACTATAAGTAATCTTTTGTTGTATATCCTATATGCTTTGCTAGATTGTGAGTAACCAAGAAAAATATGCCTTCGTCCAAGTTTTAGCATATAAATGTGGTTTACTCATGTGCCATTAAACATGATCTCTCTTTTCTTAATATGTTCTATTGTGCAGCCAGAATTTGTAAAAGTTACTTTAAAGTCTTTGTCGCACAATTGACTTATACTTAAGATGTTATGTTTAAGACCTTCTACTAGCAATACATTAGTTATAGTTGTGGTAGAGGGGTTACCTACACTTCCTTTACCAAGTATAGCTCCCCGATTGTTGTCTCCATAGGTGACATACCCCTTTTTCTTTGCGTGGAACTCAACAAAGAGTGATATGTCTCCCGTCATGTGTCTTGAACATCCGCTATCAAGGAACCACAACCTTTCGGCAATGTCAAGACACTTTTCCTGCAAAATTAATTTAGAGTGGAAGGTCCCCAATCTTCATTAGGTCCTAGGTGGTGAGTACATAAACTGTTGCACTTAGGCAACCATTGAAATACTCCTTTAGGAACCAAAATCCTCCTAAATTTGCATTTTTCAATGGTATGACCTTTTTTGCAACAATAGTGACAAGTAATATGATGAGAATATGTTGTTTTGCTAGTTGATACTTTTGGTACAAAAGTGTATTTACTATATAAAGGAGTATATGATCTTTTGAACTTATTCGGATCAACCGCAAACGTAACTTTTGGTTGTAAAGCCTTGTCTAATTTGGCTTTTAGATCTCTTACTTCCTTTTGCCAAATATGACATGTCTCACAACCAAACCATGATGTAGGATCTATCTCAACTTTATCCTTTTGAATATCTAGCATAGATTGTTTTAAAGCTTCCATGTCCTTTTTGGTCTTCTCAACTTTTGATTCAAGATATGAAATTTTTTTCTTATTTGAGGCCAAAAGTTTGAAAGCTTCAATTGCATCTCTATGTAGTTCTTCAAAGGCTAATTTTAATTGAGCATGAGATACCTTATCTATAAGTTCAGGTTTAAGATGACTTACACGTTTCTTTTTCTTGTGTTGATGAGCCGTAAGACATACGTTTGCCGATTCTTCTTCATCGCTTGATGAGTTTTCACTTGAGGAATCACTTTCCCATGCTATATAAGCTTTTCTAGACTTGTTGTGACTTTTGCTTTGATTCTTGTCTTTCTCCTTCTTGAGATATGGACAATCCGGTTTGTAATGACCATCTTTGCCGCAATTGAAACAAGGACCTTTGGTTTTTCCTTTGTTATTCTCATCTTGTTTGAACTTGTCGAATTGCTTCTTATGATTAATCAAGCTTTTGCCGGAGTGTTTTGCTCTATTTTTCTTTATGTACTTGTTGTATCTTCGCACGAACAGTCTCATTTCCTCATCATCGGAGTCTTCATCATCACTTGTATCACTATCCTCTAGCTCTTGTCTTGAGGTCTTGGAGCTTGAAGCTTTTAGAGCTATTGACTTCTTCTCTACCTCTTTCTCCATGTTCTTATCTTTCTTTGCCCTTTTCTCATGAATGTCAAGGCATTTAAGATGTTGTTCATGTTCTTCTAGTTTACCAAAGAGAGTGGTGATGTCTAAGGTATTTAGATCATTTTCTTCCTTTATTGCCGTAACCTTGGGTTGCCATTCCCTGTTCAAACATCTCAAGATTTTGTTAGTAGCAACTGAATTGGAAACAGGTCTATCAAGAGAGTTTAAACGATTTTTCAAATGTATGAATCTCTTTTGCATGTTTTCGATGGATTCACCATCTTCCATGTGAAAGAGCTCGAACTCTTGAGTTAACGTATTGATTCTAGCTAGTTTGACATCATTTGTTCCCTCATGGGTAACTTGCAATGTGTCCCACATAGCTTTAGCGGATCTACAATGGGAAACGCGATAGTATTCATCAACTCCTAGAGCTGAGATTAGAATGTTTCTCGCTTTCCAATCGTATCCATATCTCTTTTCATCTTCAGCATCCCAAGTATTTTCTTGTTTTGGAACAACGGCACCAGCTGCATTTGTCATGGTGATCTGAAAGGGACCATTGACAATAGCTATCCAGATGTTCCTATCAATGGCATTGATATGGACACACATACAATCCTTCCAATAGCCATAGTTTTCACCGTTGAAAACTGGAGCTCTATTGTGAGCCCCTTTAGGTCCGGAAGCCATCTTTCCAATAAGTGTTTCACGTAGCACGGAATAAACCAGAGCTCTTGATGCCACCTGTTAGACGCTGGGCTTAAGGATCTAGAGGGGGGTGAATAGATCTCACAGAGTTTTTCGGAATTATTTCAAACTTAAGCGAAAGCGGTTCTGAATCGACTGGCGTCTATTCCAGACCGCTATTGCAAGGGTTGTATATGTGATAAAACCACAAGATAATTGGGATTAACAATGAAATGATATGTTATCGAATCAATTCATTTCACTAAAGAAAATCGATTAACTTCTAATTTGATAAACTTTGATTTGCAATGCAGTGATAATGGAAGAAGCAAAATGACAAACAGTTGGTGATAATGTTCAAATTGATAGTGATTCAATGTGTGGTGAATTGTGATGTTTATGCAAGTTCTTAATTCACAATTTTAACACTTGAATCGTTGATCAATTTGCAATTATAACCAAATATGAACAGAACGTAAATGAAAAGATAAAAGCGACAAGAACACGATATTTGTTCAGGCAGTTCGTCGATCATCCTCGCTACGACTACGTCTGCCCCCAATTCCAAATTGAAATTGGGAAATCTTCCATTAATGTTTAAAGCAGTTTATACAAAGAAAATAACAAAGCGATAAACAATAAACCAAATTTGTCGATCCTTTGAATTTTGTTCCCCCTTAATCTTGAGCCAGATCAAGGTATCCCAAGAGCTTCACTTGATCCCTTTTCTGTAGTGTCTTGAATTTCCTTGAACCCTTGTTCTTCAATCTTCACACTCAGATGGATCCTTGATGAAACCTCTTGATAAAAACTCCCAAGATTCACCAATCTTTGGAAGACAAAACCCTCGGATTTTATTCTCCAAAAACCCCACAAATCTTTACCCACTAGGAATCTTCAATTCCGTTCCATGGACGTTATCGATCTTGAACGCAAACCCTCAACGTAAAAATGATTGTGTATAGTTGTGTTGGAGTTGTGTCGATGATCGAAGATGAGAAGCCTTTGTGTATCTTTCAGTTGTTGGTGTTTAGAACTTCAATAATTGACAGCAAATAATATATATGGGAGCTGGTGTGTTGATGCAGAGCAAACATACAATTTTGGCATTTTTGTCAAGGTAGGTTGACCTGTTTCATTGATTAGGTCGACCTAACAGAAGCATATTTAGTTGAGTTGAAATTTTACCCAGTTAGGTTGACCTGTTAGGTTGACCTGTTGAAGGTTTAGGTCGACCTAAAGTCGGTTGTTTCCAGTTAGGTTGACCTGTTGAAGGTTTAGGTCGACCTAAAGTCAGTTGTTTCCAGTTAGGTCGACCTGTTGAAGGTTTAGGTCGACCTAAAGTCAGTTAAAATGCGTTTTTGGGACTTTTCTTCAGTTTAGGTCGACCTAGGAGTGTGGGTAGGTCGACCTAACAGTGACATGTGTAAATTCCTTCAGTTTAGGTCGACCTAGGAGTGTGGGTAGGTCGACCTAACAGTGGCATGTTTGTATCTTCTTTGTTTGCCTTAATTTGAGTCGACCAAATGATGCACTGGGTCGGCCTAGTTGATGCAAAACCATATGTTGAGTAATTTGAGCTTTATAGGTTGACCTTGACACAGGGTAAGTCGACCTACATTATCTTAGATAGCCAAAACTTGATTTTCCTTGAGTCATCTACTTGTGCTTTTGTGTTTGCTCACTTATGATGTTTGCCATGAATCGAAAACTCCTTGGTGAGTATAGGCTTGTACTTACAAAAGATGCTGGGACTTACACTCTATTAGAGGCCCAAAGAAAGATTTACTGTTTATAAGAAACAGTTGAAAATGATTTGCAATTGAAATGATTACTGTTGTGAAAACAGTTGATTATTTGTAAAAATAAAAGGGGGTTGGGACTTACACTCTATTAGAGGCCCAAAGAAAGATTTACTATTTATGAAAATCAGAAAACACAAGACGTAAGGTTTTGTTGAACTAACCTTAACCGTCCGTTTAATCGAAGTTTGAAAATAATTTGAAATATTGACAATAATCAACTTAATTAAAATAAAGACAAAGTCTATACCTAATTGAGGCCTAGGTAATTAGGGTTTTATCACAAAAATATGTGCAAGTGATTAAGTTTTGGAAATCAAATGAAAATTATACTTAAAGTATTTTAAAATACTTAAAATAAGTATCATTTTAAACTGAATAAAAATATATCAAATAAATAATATTTTTTTGTGATTTTTTGGATTATTCATAAAATAGATGTATTAAATGAAAAATGTGTGAAAAATGAAGTGAAAATGATTTAATTTGATAGGTGATTTAATTGGTTGAAATTGTTAAGAAAATTTAAAGAAAATAATGATAAAAAAGATGTTTTGGTCTCACCATGGTTTGAACCCACGCCCTTGCAATCAACTACTCAAAACAACACCACTGGGCCAACGCGCGCTTGGTGTCAAAGGAGTGACTCCATTGCAATACATTGGTTATCAAATGCATAGTGTAAAAACGATGTAGTCGTTTATAAAACGCCTACCACTCAAAATAAAATAAACTTTGACCCTGGATTTGAATTTTGTGCGCCACCACCATCTTCGTCTTCAACCTCAAGCTTCCATGAATTTAAAATTCCAACTCTCTCGTTTCTCAACCAAATCAGATGATGCAAACACCAAACTTGTTATAAATTCTCTCACGATTTCAAATATGTAACTAACATGAATTTATATTAACTACATCTACTGAATTTTCTAAAATACGTGAAGAACCCTAAAATTTGAAAATTAAATTAAATGATGATGCTGATGAATAAATGCATGAGAGTAGATGGCTTTTGATCCTCTAATGACATTGAATGAACTGGTATCGAGCTTTATCAAAATAGGTACGTGAATTAGAGAGGTGGAGTTCAAAAACTTACCTCTGAAACTGAAGGTCGTGAGAATGATGGGGAGCACCTGGGCTTGTATGAATGATCCTAAAAGCTTCCTTGGAACTCAGTGATGCTAACTGAATACTTATTGCACCTTGAATGCTTCAGTATTGTTCTACCCGACCCCTTCTATTTGAGCTTCAAGTGAGAATGGAAAGTAGTGATTATGCACTTACAGATAGGCTGCGACCATCTGAATAGCTTCAATGCATCCTAAGGAATATGTTTGGATGCTTAGACTTGCTTGACACCCTTTGAATTATGCTACAGACCTCCAACTGCTCGAGCTTCAAAATGAAAGTGGCTATGGTGTTCCTCCACTTACAGAAGTGATCCAGGTGCTTGGATCACCTCTAATGAACCACTTTGAGATGTTAGAATGCTTACTTCTCAAAGAAGAGCTCTGGTTTGAAGAAATCGATTCTTCTTGCCAAAGAACTTTGAAAAACCATAAGCATGAGAGAGAAAAGGAGAAAGCAAGGAATTGAGTTGCTTTGGTGTGATTAATATGAAGGATGGCACTTGTATTTATAGGCAAAGAGTTTTGTACAGATTGAGGGAGTGAGCTTGCTTAATGAGAGAAGTTTTGGTTTCTTGGCCATGAAGAAATTCAAAGAATCTCCAAAATCCAATGATGGCCAAACCGAGCTAGCTCCCTATCCATTGATTCTATCTGATATTGGGGAACATTTCTGATATGTAGAGGCTTTCTATTGGCTTAGGAGAATATTCCAATTGATGAATCATTACTTACCATAAATTCTCAAAAGTAATGATTACATAATCACATGTTCTTGCTTTTGGGAATCTTCTTCAATTCTTATGCCATGGTGAAAATGAATGCATGGTATGTTTGCAGATGTGTTATGGGTCGTGTAGCATCCATTAATGAGGCCATATGCACAAAATTGCAAAGTTTCAAATTGTTCATGACCTATAATTTTACTTCATGAGGCCAACTTTGAACAAGCATAACTCTTAGCTCAAAATGAATTTGGAGAAGGTTGAGCAGAATTTGGAAAGCCCTAAAAATCTACTTCAATTCATTAGTTTTGGGTTTCTTCGGAATCATTTGGGAAAATTGTGAAAAATGAGCCTAAAGTTGGAAGAAAACTAGGTCAAAAACACTTAGAAAAATTTCTAAGTTTTTAAGACCTATAACTTCCAAAACCTAAATCTCTCAAATGATAGATCTTTTGAAAAAAGTTGCTATGTAAGATGTTGTTTTATTTTGCAAGATCTACAACTTTCATGTTGGAAGTTTTTTGAGTTGTGTAGGTGAAATTTTGAGTTCTCATAATGTCCTTAAAAACCCTAATTCTTGACTTTTTGATCTATGATGAATTTTATTGAATTTCTTTTGCCAAATGACTTTAACAATCATATATTTATGACATTGATCTTTAAAAGTCATGGTTTGACTAAAAATCCCAAAAGTCAAAGGTAATCTTGTATAGTTGACTTTTTTCCAGATGAAGTGAAATCTTGGATTTTTGTGATGAATCAAGTTCTCCTCCTTAAATGAGTGATGTGAATGGATTATATTGAGGTGATAGAAGTTCTTGAACCATGTTTTGAATTTTGGATCCATATCCTGATTAAAAGTCAACTGTCCAGGTGAATTAGGTTAAAAACCCTAATTGTCGACCAGATGTAATTGATGACTGTAGATCTTGAATTGAAGTGTAATGTCCAATGGTTAATGTCATATGAACCAATTGAAGATATTTGAACTAATTGATAGATGTCCTGGATCTTTTTAGGGTTTCCCAAATGTGATCCCTGATTACAGACCCTGATGGGCTCAAAACCCTAGATTAGTGAACTAAGCAAACTTGGGCCCAAATGATTGGGTGTCTAATCAATCATAGGTGAATAGAATGAAGCTTTTTGAGTCCTATGATTGTATTAGAGACTAATCCTTTTATTTATTGATCCTTTTCCTGAGCTCTTTTGTTTCTGAACATCCTCGATTAAGCACCAGATCAACAAGTGACTGTTCTGGGTATCTATTTTGATTCTGATGAAAAGCCTGAAAGTATGACATCTCAGGGGGGTCAAAATTTGGGTATGACAGATGCCCCTATTTAAGTTTCTTTCAACTGGAGGGATAGAGATTGATATCTCGATCTCTCCTGAGTGAAAGAGACTTAAATACCAAAGAATGCCCGAATTTTGGACGTCCTTGAGATGTTGCATTGATAATGAAATCCTCGTGCATGACTTGATCCCGTTGTCTCACTCTGCGGGGGATAGGGAGACAAACTCCTGTAGAAATGTGCTTATGCAAATTCTGGTGAATGGACGGCAATGTAGAATGTGCAATCCATCTTCTTTAACTAAGTGTTGATACTTAGAAAAAGGTAAGCAACCTACCCTCGTTTCGGATGTCTGTATCTCAAAACTGGTCTCAGTTGCGATAACCTCCCCTAGATCCAGATGTCTAATCGCGGAACTGGTCTCAGTTATAATGATGTAAACAACCTCCCCTCGTTTTAGATGTTTGTATCTCGAAACTGGTCTCAGTTGTGATAACCTCCCCTCGATCCGGATGTCTAATCGCGGAATTGGTCTCAGTTATAATGATGCAAACAACCTCCCCTCGTTTCGGATGTCTGTATCTCGAAACTGGTCTCAGTTGTGATAACCTCCCCTCGATCCGGATGTCTAATCGCGGAATTGGTCTCAGTTGTGATAACCTCCCCTCGATCCGGATGTCTAATCGCGGAACTGGTCTCAATTATAATGATGTAAACAACCTCCCCTCGTTTCGGATGTTTGTATCTCAAAACTAGTCTCAGTTCTGATAACCTCCCCTCGATCCGGGTGTCTAATCGCGGAACTGGTCTCTGTTATAATGATGTAAACAACCTCCCCTCGTTTCGAATGTTTGTATCTCGAAACTGGTCTCAATTGTGATAACCTCCCCTCGATTCGGATGTCTAATTGCGGAACTGGTCTCAGTTATAATGATGTAAACAACCTCCCCTCGTTTCGGATATATGTATCTCGAAACTGGTCTCAGTTGTAATTTGGAAAATATCTCAGATAAAGAGAAAATTTCCAAAGGTTCGTTCCCTCATCAAATCTCTCATCAGTATCCGTTGGAGAGATGCGATTTGATGGATGATAAGAAACTTCATCATGCTTTTCTTTAATGTGATGTCTTCGAAGGGATATCATACGATCTTGCGTCCTTTTGAGAGGCTAATGACTTTGCCTGAAAGTGGACGAACTGTCATTTGAAGGACATCTTTGGTCGATCCGCTGGGGGGATAACAAATTGTTTTCTGGGATGAAAATTGTCGTTCATCGACTTATGCTAAGGAATCTGAACTATCTTCTTGATGAAGACTGTCATTTACTGACTCCGCTGGGGATTTGTTAAAACATTTTCCAAGAAGAGAACTTGTCATTTGTCGGTTCTATCGGGAATCGGAACAATTTGGAGAAGAAAATCACTCGCCGACTCTGTGAGGAATTCAAATGTGCAACAAACTATCTTATTTGAAGAAGATTGTCGAGTCTCACTCTGCGGGAGAACCTCAGTTGGAGAATTCCAAAAGTGAACAAACTATCTTATTTGAAGATGATATCTATTGTCGACTTTTCATGGGGAGTGAACAAACTATCTCTTTGAGAGAGATTACCATTTGTTGACTTGCTGGGGATTTCTCAAAGTAAACAAACCATCTTCCTCTGGAAGACCAACATTTGTTAACCTCTTTGGAAATTCGGGTGTATGAACTTTCTTTTTTAAGAAGAAAACCCTTTCACGACTTCGTAGGGGAAGCTTGAGTACATGCGCAAGTGACTCGGGCACTAACATGATCAAAGCCTAACTAGACTATGCTAACTATGCAATTATGATATGCGAAGTATGCATGAATATTATGATGATTATAAAATGTAAAGTGAATGTGAATAGAATTGTCGCGGATGTGAAATCCTATGATACGACTTGAATCTTTGTTGATCAGAAGATGTCTTCTTCTTGCAGTTTGTACTCCGTTGGGGATAACTGGCTACCAGTTGCCCGCCGTTTGATATGAATTGGAGTGACGATCCGTCATCGGGAGATGTTCGCAAAGCAATCTCATGGGGAAATTTGTTCTCGGAGCAACTGTTTGCATTCTTCCTATTGTATGTAAACCGTAGAAAGAAATTTCACCTTTATTTTGTAAGTAAATTCATTTTATTTTATGAAAACATTTTGTTTCAAGAAAATGACTGTTTTAAACTTAAAATGCATTTTAAGAAACTGAATAAGACTTGATTGCAAAGAAAAGGCACAAGGCTCAAATTATTATTTATGGAATGGTAATCAGACAAATGCTTGATTCCATGGAGTATTTACAAAGTTGGAAATTGGTAATTTGCGAGAAAAGGGCTACGATGAAACGTGACGACCGTTATCTTTCCCTTCCACTCTGAACTGCACTGTATTCGTGCTTCATAGAAGATGACCTACTGATGATGAATACTCTGCTATGGATTTTGAATGATCAAGTTTGTCCTGAACACAGTTACTTGCCATATATCCCTAACTTTTGCATAAACTACCCCTTTCGGGTTTTAAGTCTACCGGGATTGATTATATATATTTTTTTATGTCTCTAACTTTTGCCTGAATCGCCCTTTCGGGTTTTCGATTCACCGAGACGCTCTTTTCTTCCTAAGCCGCTCTTTGCGAGTTTTCAACTTAGCAAGCTGTTCTTTTGTTTATTTAGGCGAAGTATTTCTTGACTGCATCGACGTTCACAGGACGGGTGAATTCTTCTCCATCCATAGTCGTGAGTATTAAGGCTCCTCCTGAGAAAGCTCTCTTGACCACGTATGGGCCGTCATAATTGGGAGTCCATTTCCCTCTCGAATCTGTGAGAAAAGATTGAATCTTTTTTAGTACAAGGCCGCCTTCTTTGATTGTGCGAGGTCGAACCTTTTTATCGAAAGCTTTCTTCATTGTTGATATAGCTGTCTGTGGCATAAAGCTTCATGCGCTTTTCTTCGATTAAGTTTAATTCATCGAATTTGCTTTGACACCACTCAGCTTCTGTTAATTTTGCCTCCATCAAGACTCTTATTGATGGGATCTCAACCTCTATGGGTAGGACTGCCTCCATGCCATATACAAGGGAGAAAGGAGTAGCTCCAATTGAAGTACGAACAGATGTACGGTAACCATGAAGAGCAAACGGGATCATTTCATGCCAATCTTTGTAAGTGATGACCATCTTCTGAATGATTTTCTTAATGTTTTTGTTAGCTGCTTCTAGAGCTCCATTCATCTTTGGACTGTAAGGAGATGAGTTATGATGTTCAATCTTGAAGACTTCACAAAGTTCCTTCATCATTTTGTTATTCAAATTTGACCCATTGTCAGTGATTATCTTGCTAGGGACGCCATAGCGGTAGATGATGTGATTCTTGATAAACCTGGCGACAACTTGTCGTGTGACGTTTGCATATGAAGCTGCTTCGACCCACTTGGTGAAATAGTCTATGGCTACCAAGATGAAGCGATGTCCGTTGGACGCTTTTGGCTCGATCATTCCAATCATGTCGATTCCCCACATGGATAAAGGCCAAGGGGAAGAGAGTATGTTGAGAAGAGATGGTGGCACGTGAATTCTATCGGCGTAGATTTGACATTTGTGACACCTTTTTGCGTACTAGTAGCAATCTGACTCCATCGTCAGCCAATAATATCCTACTCTCAGTATTTTCCTTGTCATGGTGTGTCCATTTGTGTGTGTACCAAAGGAACCTTCATGTATTTCTCTCATGAGTGTTTCTGCTTCTTTTCTGTCAACGCATTTGAGCAGAACCATGTCGAAGTTTCTCTTGTACAAAACATCTTCATTAAGGAAGAATCTGCCGGCTAACTTTCTCAAAGTTTTTCTATCTTTCTTTGATGCCCCAAGAGGGTACTCTTGCATTTGAAGAAAGTTTTTGATCGTGATACCACGGTTTGTCGTTGATGATCGCTTCTACTGCGAAAACATGAGTGGGCCTATCCAGGAGCATAACATCGATCCGAGGAGTGTCATTCCAATGATTTATCCTAATCATGGAAGAGAGTGTGGCTAATGCATCAGCCAAGTTATTTTCTTCACGAGGAATGTGATGAAAATCTACCCTATCGAAGAATGGAAACAATCTTCTCGCGTAGTCTTTGTAAGGGATTAGCCCTAGTTGGCGTGTTTCCCATTCTCCTTTGATTTGATTAATGACCAAAGTAGAATCTCCATATACATCCAAGTGTTTGATTCTTAGATCCACGGCTTCTTCGAGACCCATGATGTAAGCTTCATATTCGGCCACATTGTTTGTGCATTTGAAAGTTAATCTGGCGGTAAATGGAATATGGGTACCTTGAGGTGTAACAATGATTGCCCCAATTCCTCGTCCATAAGCATTGACAGCTCAGTCAAAGATTAAGCCCCATTGGGATCCTATCTCAGGTCCTTCGTCTGGTAGTGGCTCGTCGTAATCGTTCATCTTGAGGTACATAACGTCCTCGTCCGGAAATTCAAAACTGGTTGATTCATGACCATTGAGTGGGTAGTGAGCCAAGTGCTCAGCTAGAATGCTTCCTTTCACGACTTTTTGTGCGTGATACTCAATGTCATATTCTGATAACAACATCTGCCAACGGGTAATTCTCCCAGTTAAGGCGGGCTTTTCAAAGATGTACTTGATTGGATCCATATGGGAGATCAAACAAGTAGTATGTCGAATCATGTACTGGCGGAGACGCTTGGCAGCCCAAGCCAAAGCACAACAGGTTTTCTCGAGCATGGAGTAGCGGGATTCACAGTCAGTGAATTTCTTGCTCAGGTAGTAGATGGCATGCTCTTTTCTCTTTGTCTCGTCTTGCTGTCCAAGGACACAACCCATGGAATATTCTAAGACGGTTAAGTACATTATCAAAGGTCTTCCTTCCACTGGAGGAGACAGGATGGGTGGTTCGAGCAGATATTCCTTAATGTTGTCGAACGCTTTTTGACAATCGTCTATCCAGACGCAACTTTGATTTTTCCGTAGAAGTTTGAAAATTGGAGAACAAGTTGCAGTCATGAGATATATGAATCTCGAGATGTAATTTAGACGTCCAAGAAATCCTCTAACTTGTTTCTCGGTTCTGGGTGAAGGCATTTCTTGAATTGCTTTGACTTTGTCTGGATCTACTTCAATTCCTCGTTTGCTGACGATGAAACCAAGGAGTTTTCCTGAGTAGACACCAAATGTACACTTGTTGGGATTCATGCGAAGCTGAAACTTCCGTAAGCATTGAAATAACTTTGTCAGATTCTGTATGTGATCTTCCTCATTTTCTGATTTGGCGATCATGTCATCCACATAGACTTCCACTTCCTTATGCATCATGTCG
Organism: Vicia villosa; assembly: GCF_029867415.1. Lineage (NCBI taxonomy): Eukaryota > Viridiplantae > Streptophyta > Magnoliopsida > Fabales > Fabaceae > Vicia > Vicia villosa. The sequence goes on along the minus strand of NC_081186.1, from coordinate 13,124,949 downwards.
TGGAAAAGTGTAGTCATGGCTTTTTCATATGTTGCCCTTGCGTTCTTTAGTCCAAAAGGCATAACGCGGTAGCAGAATGTTCCCCAGGGGGTAATGAAAGTTGTTTTCTCCATGTCTTCAGGTGCCATCTTGATCTGGTTGTATCTTGAAAATCCGTCCATGAATGAGAAAACTTTGGATTTTGTTGTACTGTCAACCAACATGTCAATATGTGGTAAAGGAAAATCATCCTTAGGGCTAGCTTTTTTCAGATCTCTGTAGTCGACGCACATGCAGACCTTTCCGTGTTTCTTAGGAACGGGAACAATGTTAGCTAACCACTGAGGGTATTCTGAAGTGACGAGGAAACCAACGTTGATTTGCTTTTGAACTTCCTCTTTGATTTTCATAGCCATCTCTGGATGCGTTCTTCTCAATTTTTGCTTGATCGGAGGGCACTCTGCTTTTAATGGTAAGTGATGCTCCACTATACTGGTATCCAACCCTGGCATATCTTGATAGGACCAAGCGAAGACATATGAGAATTCTCTGAGTAGTTGTATCAAACTCTCTCTGATCTCTGAACTGAGCGAAGTTCCAATCTTAACCTCTTTTCTGTTTCCATCGGAACCAAGGTTAATGATCTATAGAGGCTCATTGTATGGCTGAATGGCCTCTTCTTTTTGTTGAAGTAACCGTGAAATTTCCTTTGATATTTCTTTGTCTTCTTCTTCCTCTGCCTCGAATACAGGAAACCCAAAGCTTGGAGAAGTCATACGGTCGCACGTTTCAACGGGGTATTTTATGATTAATCTGCATATGTGTGATAAATTTTATTTAGACAACGAGAGAAGACTCGGTGTATGCAGTTAATGGAATTTTTGATGTTTTTTAAGGGTGTTTTTTAGGATTACCAATTTCTGAAAAAAGAAAAGGGAAAAAACTAACGAAGGAACAAAAAGACATTTTTATTTATCGACAGTCATTTCTTGAAACAAAGACCCTATAAAACAAAACTCTATTGCTTTGGGCGAAGCAAAGAGGGACATTTTCCTAAGAAATAGTAAAATGCAAAGCCCTATGAAACATCTCTTCACCCTGGGCTAGGGTGAGAGTACAAAATAACGGTGAAAGTTTCTACTTAGGAGTGCGAACAACAGTTGAAACTTCAACAGCCGTCCAATAGTGGCGAACCCCATTGTGCACTAAGTAATCTGGCACCTTAGGCTTAAGTTGGCCTGTGGTAGGTCTTGATTTACCAACCACTGTCTTTGCAACACTCAGATGATCTTCTTCTACTTCAACAGACTGAGCAGTGTGAGCATACCCATTTCCAAGTGGAGTATGTCGGACTTTCCTTTGCGGAAACTTCCAATCTTCTGAATGGAGAGACTCGTTGTCGGAGACACTTTTGAGATCATCCTCTTCTGTATTTTGGTCTTGCTCTTCTCCCAAGATGGCGTTGACTAGGTATGTGAATTCTAAATCCGTAGCCTCAAAAGGTGACTTGGGGATATAATCCTCAATGATGACTTCACTAGTTGATGATGATGAATATCAAGATTTGTATATCTCTTTTGGCTGAGTAAGGTACTCATAGTCAATGTTCCATCCAGTTGGAACAATGTCTTCAAGAGAGATTTTTGAACTTTCAGGAGCGGAGTATTTCACCATGTAGTCGAATTTTCCGCTTGGTTCTCCTAATGTATCCCAAGTTTCTTCGGGGATAGGAGGAACTTCTTCTGATGAACCGTGACTTCTGGTGGTGAAGCTGTTAGTAACTTTGTCATTACTTGGTTGAGTCTTACTTTCAGATCCTTTAGTTGGATAACAACAAGGTGAATCAGACTCTGATAGGGAGATATATCCTTCCTCGAGAAGGTAGCACATACATTCCACTTCAAAATTCTCATCGGTGTCTCCTGTACTGATGGTATTGACTGTTTGTTGAATAGGTTGAAGAAAACATCCACTGCGGAAAGTTTCTTGAATTGGAAGGACTACCTCAATTCCTGGAATAGCTTTTGATGATGTTGGAAAGAATCCAACTCCTGTTCTGTTCTTGTTGTTGGTAGGAATATCTATGTGCCCCCAACCACTGGTAGTGCCATCATTTACAACTTGGATTGCATCTTTGTAGAAAGAAATAGACGCTGCTTTCTCCTTTCTTTTTTCCTTATCCAAGGAAAGTGCTTGGAATTTAGTTCCAGCGACTTCTTTTGGTTCTATGTCAGAGAATGATGACAGGTTACTGACGATCAAAGCTTGTTCTCCACATATGGTTACCATTTTGTCATCTCTTATGAACTTCAGTTTCTGATGAAGTGTTGAAGTAATTGCCCCAGCTTCATGAATCCATGGGCGACCTAGCAAACAACTGTATTGTGTCGGAATATCCATAACTTGGAAAGTGATTTTGAACGTCTGAGGTCCAATAGTTATGGGAAGATCTACTTCTCCAAAAACTGACTTTCTTGATCCATCAAATGCTTTGACGATGACGTGACTGTCCCTCAGCGGGTAATCTTTGAAGGATAATCTTGACAATGTTGATTTAGGCATGACGTTTAGAGAGGATCCATTGTCTATTAGGACTCCCGTGAGTACATCACCCATGCAACTAACTGAGATGTGAAGTGGAAGATTATGGTCCACTCCTTCTTCAGGAAGATCTTTGTCACAGAAACTCAGGTTGGTTCCTGCAGAGATGTTGGCAATGATACTGTTGAATTGTTCCATGGTAATATTATGTTCTACGAAAGCTTGTTCCAAGACTTTTTGTAGAGCTTCCCTATGAGCCTCAGAACTCAATAGTAGGGAGAGAACAAATATCCTAGACGAAGTATGTAGCAGCTGGTCCACAATGTTGTATTCACTCCTCTGGATTAATTTCAAGATCTCATCATTTTCTTTCGCTTGAACAGCATTGGTCGGATGACTGTCTTGCCTATGTGGTGCTTCTTCCGAAGGTTTATCCATATTTTCTGTTGTTCGGTTGAAGACTCGTCCACTTCTAGCGACTCGACTAACGTCAGCAATGTTGACAACAAACGGTAATGGTATTTCCTTACCATTTTCAAAAAATGTAGCGTTGTACTTGTATGGTATAGCCTTGCTGGACTCATACGGTACAGGACCTGGTAAGTAGATGACTAACGGAGCAATTGATGTCTTCCTGCTGTCATACTTGACTTGTACTGGTTCAACTTGATTAATTTGAGGAGATACAGTAAAGACTTCGTCGTCTTCTCTGTTGGCAAGAACTGTAATGGTATTTTCATCCATTAGTTTCTGAATGTCGTTGTGGACACGCAAACAACCTCGTGAGTTTCTTCGACAAATTCTACATCTACAGTAAGGATGGAAACCCGTTCCAAAGTAGGCAAGTCCATTTAAATTTTTATGGAACCTGACTACCGATCCTTCGAGATCTTCAACTTTGTAGATTTTGTATTCTCCTGGACATCCTTGAACCATGTTGATGTCGTACTCAGTTTTGACTCGGATGTGTTGAATCCATCCTAAGTCCACTTGTTCTTGTATTGCAGCTTGAACTACGACACATCCTTGATTATTCTTTGGAAAAATTTCACATATGAAGTAGTTGTGAGGTGGTACATGACCGTACCCAGCTTGTCTAGCGTGCATTTCGACGAGATTTTCCCCTATCTAACGGATGTCGTAGATTTGAATAACGTTGGGGTGCTGATCTATCAAATTTACTGAAGCTTCTTTATGTTGCGGCAAAGGATTCGCCTGGACATTAGGATTAGTATCTTTGAAGGATAGCATTCCACTCTTCACTAATCTTTGAACGTCGATCTTGAAATTGAGACATCTCTCAATGTTGTGACCTGGTGCCCCCTGATGGTAGGGACAAGATTGGTCGGCCTTGAACCAGTGTGATGATTCATTCGCAGGATTTGGAGGGCTCTTTGTCTGAATGAGTCCTTTTGCCAATAGTGTTGGAAACAAATCCGTATACGGCATTGGTATGGGATCAAAGGGAGCATACCTTTGTGCCCGATTGTTGTTGAAATTTGGAGGCCGAACCTGCTGTTGAGGTTGCTGCGACCTTTGTTGAAATGGTTATTGAGAAACCTGAGGTTGATAAGCTAGTGCTAAGTTAATAATTGGAGTTATTGTCGCAACCTGAGGTTGAAACCTCTTTCTGGTTTTGTGCAAGACATTGCTCATATCTTGATCCTTTTTCTTCTGGAAAGAACTTCCATACTTCCTTGGACCAATAGAAGATTCTGGTTCTTTGTTCAAGCATCCTTCTCGAACTGCTTCTTCTAAACGTACACCCATATTTACCATCTCTGTAAAATCACTAGGTGCACTTGCAACCATTCGTCCATAGTAAAATGGACTCAAAGTCTTGAGATAGATTTTTGTCATTTCTTTCTCTTCAAGTGGTGGACAGATTTGAGCAGCAACTTAACGTCATCATTGAGCGTATTCCTTGAAGCTTTCTCTATCCTTTTAAGTCATGGCCCGGAGTTGATCTCTGTCGGGAGCCATGTCCAGATTGTACTTATACTGTTTGACGAAGGCCTCTCCGAGGTCTCGAAAAGTACGAATCTCTGAATTGTCCAAGTTCATGTACCATTTGAGTGCAGAACTAGCCAGGCTGTCTTGGAAATAATGAATGAGCAATTGTTGATTATCAGTCTGAGTTGACATCCTTCGAGCGTACATCACGAGGTGACTTTGTGGGCATGAATTCCCTTTGTACTTCTCGAACTCTGGTACTTTGAATTTGTGAGGAATCTTAACATTTGGAACCAAACAGAGGTCTGCAGCATTCTTTCCAAATAGATCTTGTCCTCGGAGAGTCTTGAGTTCCTTCTGCATTTGCAGAAACTGTTCCTGGAACTCGTCCAATCTTTCATACATGCCAGCGTCCTCATTGGGAGCGTGATGATATACTTGTCCGCCCGGTGGAGGAAAAGTATGCACAAATGGCCGTGGAGAAGCCATGACAGCAGATCTTGGAATCTCAGCATTTTGTTGTGTGAAACCCATTGTTGTTGCTCTTGGAACTTCAATTTAAAGAGGTCTGTAACCCTCCGGTGGTTGCATATCCATTGTAGCTCTTGGAACTTCGGAAACTGGGGGTATGTACCCATCTGGAATAAAGTTATACGGCATGCCCCAAGGTCGGTTGGGCGACATGGTATACTGAGGAATAGGAGTAGAAATAATCTCGGAAACCACAGTCATTTGTGGTTCTTCTGGTGTTGGTTGATTTTGCGCATCTACCAGGGCTTCTACCATACTATTGAGCCTTTCAACAGCATCTTTGAGAGTAGTAACCTCTTCTCAGAGTTCTCCATTCTCTTGTTCAAAGTCTTCCATTCTTTTCTTGCGACTTGAACGAGTGTTGTATGGATGAGCCAGTTTGAATGCCTTTGTTCACCTCCTTCTCCTCCTCTCTTTCTGGAGAAAGGAAAGTGACTATTAGATCCGCGACAATTCTCGTGTCAGTGCGTACGACTAAAGCGATGCATGATGTGCAGTTAAGTTAAATATTTTTCAAGGAAACACCATAATTACGTTATGAAACATCAAACCTTTTATTAATTGAGCGAAAACGCCGTTTTTTACACAATTTGAAAAAGGGAAATACAGAGAAACCGAGAGAAAGGACTCTAAAACTTTGACGAAGAGCCGACTTCACGTTCTAACATTTTCTTCTGTTTCTTGACCTGAGCATTCTCTGACGTGAGCTGATCGATGATCCAGGAAGCAGGAGGGATATGATGAGAAAGTGACGATTGTGTCACTTGTCGATCGAGTACTTCAAGTAACGCATCCTTCCTTCTTAGGATGTTTTTGAATCTCAACATTTTCCGTGTTGACGACTCGATACTTATTTCTCCAAGCATTCCTTTCTTGGCATACCTTGTTTAATGCCGCTTGTAGTTTTTCAACATCGGTGGAGAAAAGGAATATTGGTTCCCTTAGGGGAATAGGTTCTGTATGGCATCCTGAGCTTGAATACCCTGACGCGTACCCATTGAAGGTAAGGATCCAGGGAGATGCAAAGATGTTTTCCTAACAATTTTCTCCCTTTTGTGTGAACAAGACGCCAGGCTTGGACAATTTCCTTCTTCAGCATGTTTCCATGATCGTCGATGTTCTTGAAGAACAGACCTTCAAATTGGATACTACTTGGTATATTTTTCATGGGATAGCCGTATTGACGACGGGATAGAGTTGGATTATAATTGATTCCTCCCTTAGTTCCAATAAGGGGTACGTTGGGATAACTTCTGCAACTGAAGATGATCTTGGTTTTGTCGTTGTCAGGACTACACCAATCAATGTCCATATGAGTGAGGGACATGATTTTCTGTGACCAGTAAAGGTTATCCCTCATATTCTAGAAAGTGCTAGACTTCGGTAGGTGCGAGACGAACCATTCGTATAACAACGGTACGCAACATGTAATTAATCCTCTTCGCTGTAGGTTTCTTGAATGCACAGAGTAATAAGCATCCGCAAGCAAGGTTGGAACTGGATTTCCAATTAAGAAGATCTTAATTGTGTTGATGTCGACGAAGTCGTTAATTTTAGGAAACAAAAACAATCCGTAGATAAGCAATGCCAAGGTTTCCTCAAAAGCACTCATATCTTGGATGCTGACGAAGTACCGAGCTTGATCTAACAGGAACTTGGAGGGTAATCCCTGAATTCCTCCTTTACTCACCATATGAGTTCTGATGTCGACTACGTTCAAAGGAGTAGTTGCAGCAATGATAATGTCGTCAGGGTTCTTTTCCAAACCGGAGTACAGATCTTGCGCGTACACGGGTATTCCAACCAGACGAGAGTACTCCTCTAACGTAAGAACGAGTTGATAATCTGGAAAGGTGAAGCAGTGATACGTTGGATCGTAAAACTGTACCAAAGTGGGAAGGATCCCATCCACAATGTTAGTGCTGAGAAGAGGCAGAAGTTTTCCATACTTCTTCTTGAAATCCTGGGGGTTGACCACCAGTTTTCCGAGCTTTTCCAATTCCTCGACCTTAGGAATTTTGAAGGTGAATTTCCTAGCTCTCTTTCTTCCATAATCCATGGTATAGATCCTTAAGTCCTTTCTTCGTTTCTCTCTTTCTATGAAGTTCAAAACGTTTGTTATTTAGTTTCCTTGAAAAACGACTCGAAAAAGACTCTTTGGTTTTAATTATTATGATCAATGCATGAATGCACACACAAGAGTTTTTAACAAACATGGCATAGAAGGGTATAGTGGTCATGGAGTCACAACACAAACCTCACCCCAGGGTAAACTATGGATAAGGGTTTTTGTACCTGTAGAATGGGTTCTAGGGGTCTCAGAGTTTTTGCTCAACCTTAAAGATACGTTGATTGGTATCTATAAGAGAGTTTTCTCTGAGTGTAGCATCTGCGTGACAATTACTTTCGTAATCACCGCTCTACGTCCTAAAAAAGGCTTTAAGTGGGGTTAATGTGTTTCTAGATCCTCCTGGTACAAATCAGTCTCGGAATGCATTGGCACAGTTAATCACAACCAGCCAGGCAAATCCCAAGAGTAGATTTGGGAACCAAGATTAGAGGGCCTTCATCGAGAAGACATCCTCCATCCTATAAACAAGTATAAATGCGGCAAACACATGAAATGACACAGAGGTTAGGCAGGACCTCTCTTGTTTGAGGGGGAATTTGGCATCCCTAATTCCTCATTGGGGGTTGGACCAGCACAGGTCAACCATTGGTTTGGATGAAAAACCAAGGTTTTTAACAGATCCCCAGCAGAGTCGCCATTTTTCTGTAGTTTCGTTTTCTTTACCTCCCCGTTTCACTTGGGAGGACGGCACGCTAGACCCTTCACGCGAAATTTGGAAGGAGAATGCGCCTGTGGCAGGATGAATTTTGTTTCAGTTCTTGCTACGATATCACACGAACTTTTTAATTATCCTACGAGTAGGAAAGGGGAAAAGATCTCAAATAAACCCTAGGAGTTTTCTAAGTGTGGGGATTCACCTAGACTAGAAATTCTGGGTTCTGAGAGGTCGGTTATACATAGGGAAGAGTTTAAGCACCCTAAATATCCGTAGTACTCTACGGGAACCTTCTCTGTGTCAATGTGATTGTGTTTGTTGCTTATTGATTGGAAAAGTTTCTCCTTTGTGTTAGGAGAAAGAATTGAATTGAATTAAAAGAAAAACAGACAGACTGACTATTTCTGGTTTTTTATTAGCTCGCTGAGATTCCTTGTGAACCTCATGCCTACATATCCCTAATGGAAGTCATAGCTTTTTGTAGTTCGGAGAACTAATTAGGGATTTTAATGATTTTTGGTGCCTTGCTTGAAGCTCAAGGTTGAAGCTTGAATTAAATCTCTGTTTACAGTAAAGAGACATGAAATCATCTCTAAAGAGAGGTATTTCTACTATTCCACTACAAACATTTTTAAAGTGACAGAAAAGCTAAATTTGTTTCATTAAGAGAGGGAGCCTACTTGGTTGATCAAGTATGACATCCACATGCATCTTGAATGAAAGATTCTCAACCAAATTAGGGAAAGTTGTACAAGTCTGGGATGTAGCCAGAGCAATGCCTTTCATGAGTCCTAAATGGGAGAATGTTTGAAATTATTGTTTGTTTTAAATGATTGCTTGTTTGTGGTGAGATAGGAGAAATAACTACCTATGAAGATGAGCTATGTCTATCTATTGTTTGAAAGATTTGATTTTTAGCTGGCTTGTATGAGGCCCAATCTTGAGGCTTTTGATTGATTTATTGTTTTATTGACCTTGAGAGATAACTTTACTGGGGATGGACTTAAACTAAGGATTTTTTGTGTTCTGTACAAAGCCCAAAACTGACGCTGACGCTAGCTGGAGAGCATTTATTTGATGGATTTTATTTGGTGTTCTGTACAAAGCCCAAAATTGTGGCTGACTCTTAACTGGGGAAGTTATTATTTCATGCCTTATATGAGACCCAAGGTTGAGGCTAACACTGACCAAGGATAAACAAATATGGATCCTAGATTCTGCTAAGGAAGATGAAGATAAGGGTGACATAGACTGTCCATGTCTCTCAATCCAAAAGGTGTACTCAATATGAGATTGAGACAATCTTAGCTTGTTTAAAGTCTGGTTTAAAGAATGGAAGAAAACTCACCAGGATAGGCTAAAAGGTAACTAAAGACCTGTTCCTATGTTTATAAGAAACCTGATGGGTCCTTGTATACAAGCTCAAGAGGAAGCTGGAAATGCTTTTAAGAAGCCTGTGGGTCCTTGTACAAAGCCCAAGAGGAGGCTAATCGAGGGTCATCGAGGGTCCTTGTTATAGCACAAGAGAAAGCTATGTGGTTTTGAACTTATTTTGGCTTTAAGCAAATGGGTAAGAGGTTTCATCGGGAATAATTCCTCTTGGGTGGATGTGTCCTAGTTTTGGGTTCTAAGGCTTTTTCAAGATGTTTCACTGGGAATTATTCATCTTGAGGGTTTGAACTACACATCTCTAATTAGGAAAGAGCCTTCACCGGGAAGACATTCTCAATCCTAGGCCATATTCCTATAATATATATATATATATAGTTTAACTGTCCTAAGGTTTTACTCAGACGTAGTTCTAAACAATATATAAATAGTTTATATTTTGGCAGTAATTTAAATAAAGACTGTAAATGAAAGCTATTAAGCCTAAACTGGATGGAGTGGAGGCCTTTGAAGAAGTATGTAAAAAGCCTTACCAGCAGTTGATTGATAACAGTTGAATATTCATGATAAATAGTTAAAGGTTTTTTTGAAAACAGAAGAAGTGAAGATGGACATAGGTCACATAGGTATCTGAAGAGTTTCACCGAGAATAATGCCCTTCAAATACCAGAAGAATGTTTTTAAAACAGAAAGAGGATTTTGTAAATACAGTTTTGAAAAACAAACTATGAAAAGAAATAAAAGCTGGGACTTACACTCTATTAGAGGCCCAAAGAAAGATTTACTGTTTATAAGAAACAGTTGAAAATGATTTGCAATTGAAATGATTACTGTTGTGAAAACAGTTGATTATTTGTAAAAATAAAAGGGGGTTGGGACTTACACTCTATTAGAGGCCCAAAGAAAGATTTACTGTTTATGAAAAACAGAAAACACAAGACGTAAGGTTTTGTTGAATCAGAACCTTAACCGTCCGTTTAATCGAAGTTTGAAAATAATTTGAAATATTGACAATAATCAACTTAATTAGAATAAAGACAAAGTCTATACCTAATTGAGGCCTAGGTAATTAGGGTTTTATCACAAAAATATGTGCAAGTGATTAAGTTTTGGAAATCAAATGAAAATTATACTTAAAGTATTTTAAAATACTTAAAATAAGTATCATTTTAAACTCAATAAAAATATATCAAATAAATAATATTTTTTTGTGATTTTTTGGGTTATTCATAAAATAGATGTATTAAATGAAAAGTGTGTAAAAAATAAAGTGAAAATGATTTAATTTGATAGGTGATTTAATTGGTTGAAATTGTGAAGAAAATTTAAAGAAAATAGTGATAAAAAAGATGTTTTGGTCTCACCATGGTTTGAACTCACGCCCTTGCAATCAACTACTCAAAACAACACCACTGGTCCAACGCGCGCTTGGTGTCAAAGGAGTGACTCCATTGCAATACATTGGTTATCAAATGCATAGTGTAAAAAAAAGAAATAAAATCCAAAAGGTTTGGGGCGAGGGGGATTCGAACCCCAGACCTTGGGCACATGCAACACACAAACTCTCTTTACCACTTGGCTATAACGATGTAGTCGTTTATAAAACGCCTACCACTCAAAATAAAATAAACTTTGACCCTGGATTTGAATTTTGCGCGCCACCACCATCTTCGTCTTCAACCTCAAGCTTCCATGAATTTAAAGTTCCAACTCTCTCGTTTCTCAACCAAATCAGATGATGCAAACACCAAACTTGTTATAAATTCTCCCACGATTTCAAATATGTAACTAACATGAATTTATATTAACTACATCTACTGAATTTTCTAAAATACTGTAGCGGTAAAAATGTGACTCGAGCATTATCGCGCGCTCGAAGTACAACAGAGTCGCCACCGAACTTTATTTATTCCAAAAGGAAAGGGAAAATATCGATAAAACCCATAAAGAGAAAAGAAAATGGATAAGATGGTCATCGCAGCCAAATTTGGGTTCGGGAGTCGGTTAAGCAAGGGGAAGGTATTAGCACCCCTCACCTCCATCGTACTCGATGGGACCCATTTAGTTAGTTTTGTGTTTGAGTGTTAGCGTAATGTTTGCGTTCTTTAGCTTATTAATCGAGAAAAGGTAAAAGAAAGATTTTTTAGGTTTTTTATTATTATGAGGAAAAAGAAAAGATTTTTTATTATTATGAGGAAAAAGATAAGATTTTTTATTATTATGCTCGCCAAGACGTTTGTATCTTGTGCCTACGTATTCCCTAGTGCAATGGGAAAGTCAGAGCAATCCTAGCCCGGGGTAAGAACCACGAAATGTTTGTTGGTTGATTTTAGCGAGAGGTACTGGATCGCTTTCAAATGGAAATACTACGCGCACATGGATATGATATCACTACAAGAATGGATGACTAAATCAAGATAAGACATGATTTTGGCCATCATCGCATTCGAGTGGAAGATGTTCGATCTTCACATGTGGAGGTATGTTCGTATTGAAAATTGGATAAGTGTCTCGTTTATGAAAGAGTTTTAAAAGCCATAAGGCAAAAAGGTTGAATGAAATTGAATTGTGTTTTAAAGGGACATTTAGCAAAGGATTGAGCATAGGTGTTCACCTAGCGCGTCTTTACCCAAGGTATTGAACAGGAGCGAGCCCCATTGTCACTTGTTGTCCTTGTTAGTTAATGTATTTTAATTCAAAAGATCAAGGTATTCAAGAGGTGTCCACCCCTTGTCACTTAACCTCCTGGTTTGATTAATGTGTTTTTATTCAAAAGATCAAGGTATTCAAGAGGTGTCCACCCCTTGTCACTTAACCTCTTGGTTTGATTAATGTGTTTTAATTAAAAGATCAAGGTATTCAAGAGGTGTTCACCCCTTGTCACTTGTTCTCTTGATTTGATTAATGAAAGGTTTTTAAAAAAAGGTGTTAATCCAAAAGAATCGAGGTATTCAAGAGGTGTCCACCCCTTGTCACACGATCTTTGGTCTGGTTAAGAAAAGAATTTTGTAAAGAAAGAACTCGACGTTGGATCGAGAAATTATTTGTAACGACTTGGCGTTGGACCAAGGTTTATTACTTTTTGGATTTAGATTAATCTAATATTTTTGCATTTTTTTATAATAAAAAATAGAATTTAAATATATAAACATATTTTTGTATTTTTAAATAGGAAATTTCAACAATTATATAACTAAAATTGAAACAAGTGAACTAATATAATAAAATAGACTAAAAAACAAAGCATAATATGGGGGGTGTAAACAGAATGGGGGCTGTTCATGGTGGAATTTCGTTGATGCTGGTATAGTTGGGCCCTAAGTCACTTGAAGACTTAGTTCAAGGGTGGTGAGGATCAGAATAGGGGTGATGACATAGCAAATCGAATTGGGCCTAAATACAACAAGCCCATATCAAGCTTAAACATAAAACCCTAATAACAACCAAAAGATATCCAACTCTTTCAACGCTCATCCCTCACCTCTCTTGTTTCACTCATTCTCGATTCTCTCTCAATGGTTCTCTCTGCGAAAAAACACCAACAATGGGTGGCCTCACTCGGTTTCGACATTTTATCGCGACAACAATAATTCGATTTAAAAACAACAACGGAAATTGGTTCAGAAACAAACAACAACAACATCAATTCTCATAGTAACAACAATTTCGAATCACAGAGATAAAATAAATACATAAAGTTCGAAGATACCGTCAAGAGTTTATGGAGGTACGTGTTTCAATTTTCCTTTCGATCTATTTTCCTTCTTCTCTGCTCCTGCGAGATTTGGTGTTGCTTCTGATGTCGGTGTTGAAGTGTTGATGTCGATGATGCGTCGTGGATCCGTGCAGCTGCTCTGTGCGGATCGAGCGAGTTGTTATGTTGTGTGTATGAGGTCTGGATTTACGCAGGTTTAAGTGTGTGGTCTGTTTGAGGTGAAGAAGGCGGTGATGATGAGTAAGGTTGAAGGTGAGGTTGGGTTAGAAAGGTGTGAAGTTATGGGTGTTCTTGCTGAGTGTGTTTTGAAGGTGAATAAGCTCAATGTTTTTGTGAATGAATTTGGAGGTTGAATCAATGTTATGGTGAGTTTATGTTGGGTTTTGCAGAAGTGAGTCGATGGAGTGTGTGAGGAAGGCTGTTTGTGTATCGGTCTGTGAGAGTTTTGGGAGGATAATGCGATTGAAACGTGAGGTTTTTTCTGGGCAGAAGTATGATTCTCTTTTTTTAGCGTTTCCACCTCCCTTTCATTGTATCATTGTTGTCTTTTTATAGATGAATTTGAGAGGTTTTGGGGGGGAAATTGGGGTCAATTTGAACACATTGATTAACTGTTTTTTGTGCTTTTTGGATGCAGGTTTGGCTTTGATCATTTTGGGAATACTTTGGCATTTATATGCAGCAAGTTGCAGAGTTTTGGAGGGACTTGTTTGGCATGGGATAATACCAACTAGTGGAGCAGCAAGTCTTTGTTACTGATATTGCATAAACCGTGTTGTGGTCCTAACGATCCCTTTCTTATTTGGACATAAAACAAGGAAACAAAGACAATAATAATAATGATGATAAAAGGCCACTTGTAAATTATATAAAAATAGAAGAATAATAAAAATGAAAATAAAATAAAATTAAAAAATAATAATTAATTTGATTTTAATTTTAATATTAATTCAAATTGAATTAAAATTAAAATCAAACCAAAATATATATTACTATTAGATTAAAAAAACTTCGACTAAAAAAGAATTACAATCAAAAAGATGTTAACCATATTTTTTTGTGATTTTTGAATGAGAAATATAAAATGATGAATTAAAATGCGGCATGCCTAAATGAATGAAATAAGCGGGTCAAAAATTGGGGTGCGACAGATGCCCCTATTTAAGTTTCTTCCATCGAAGATGTGAAGAGACTTAAATACAAAGTACACAATTTTTGTCCTTCACTTGCAAATGCAATGCATGGACTCTTTTTTTGTTATTTTGAATACAATATGATATGAGACACTCTGAATTCTGTGGGGAATATAGTGTCACAAAAGACAAACTGTTGATGGAGAAACTTGGAAATGAGAGATAAAAAATGGGTAAAAAGATAGTAGGAATGTCTAAGAGTAGCTTTAGACGGCGGAAATCATCAGAGACATTCAAGAGTGGCTTTGAATGATTCTGAAACAAAACTTTGGGTAGGAACGTCTAAGAGTGGCTTTAGACGACACCAAACATCAGAGGCATTCAAGAGTGACTTTGAATGAATATGAAAATAATCCAAACTCTGAGGAAACATCGGAGACATCCAATAGTAGCTTCGGATGGAAGGAAAACCAACAAGACTCAATAGTAGCTTTGAATGCAAGAGGAGACCTACAAACTCGGAGATATGGCAGAGACGTCCAAGAGTAGCTTTGAACGAATGGAATCCAAACTCTGAAAAACATCGGGGACAATCCAACAGTAGCTTTGGATAATACGGAAACCAAAGAGATTCAACAGTGGCTTTGAATGCAAAAAGGAAACCTGAACCTGAAAATATATCAGAGTCATCCTGAGGAGCAATAGATGAAATGGATACCAATTTTGGAAAATATGAGCGACCATCTAATAGTAGCATTGGATGGGAAGAAAAAAACAAACTCAAGAACATCCAAGAGTGGCTTTGGATGAGAACAGAATGGTATTCCCGCTCAAAGATATAAAGATCATTCAACAGTAGCTTTGAATAACACTTTACTAAGGATTGTGATATCCAACAGTAGCTTTGGATAAAAAGTGAGAAACAACATGTCCAACAGTAGCTTTGGACAGGGAGAAACAAATATAAATCCAAGAGTAGCTTTGGATGAAGAGAAACAATAAGACATCCAATAGTAGCATTGAACAAAGAGAGACAAATATACATCCAAGAGTAGCATCAGATGAAGAGAAACAAACACAAATCCAAGAGTAGCTTTGGATGAAGAGACAATCATCGTTTTGGTAGATGCCAAATAAGTTGGGCTTTGATAACAAGGTGAAGTGTTGATAACAACGAGACCTTTAAAGAATGCAAATGAGTATGAGTTTTGTTGCGATGCATGATATTAAATGTTCTATGCATGAGATGTGAATGATTAATGTAATGTAATTGGTTACGACAACTAAAGTAGACTCTTTTATGAGGGAAGATTGGAACTCTGATTCCTCAACACAAGAACATTGCCAACATGGTTTTGTCATACCAGTGATCCTTTTGAGAAGGACTGATAAACTGTTTGGGGATCGCTGAAGAAAACTGCCCCTGATTGACTGATTGTTAACTGATTGTGGCTTCAGTTCTTTGAAATGAATGTCGGGAACACATGCCCCAGTATAAGTCTTGAACAACAGGCCCTTGATGTAACTTTCCCCCTGATAGGATCACTGATCAAGTTTCTCGACTGTTTGAACTTCCTAAAAGATGAATGCTTACTTGCAAATAGAATTTCAATCAAAAATGGAAATTTTAATGCAATGCTCAAAGCATATTTTGAAATCAAAATCATTGTAGGAATGATATTATTAATGTAAAGAAAATGAATCACAAGTTCAAACACAATGGCCTAGACATTCAAAGTGAAATATCAAGAAAAGGTATGGCAAAACAAATGATTCGCAAAGATCTTTAGGAGTCAGGTTAACGCAACCTTGTTATAATATGCTTTCAAAATAAACCTTGCTTCAATTAGGTCTTTTGAAGGTTGTAACGTGGCTTGGTTCACGGTTTATGAAACAAAAGATATAAGCTCAAATTATATTTGTACCCACCTCATTCTTCGTGATGATCTCCAATCCTACGCTCAATTAACTTAAATTATGCATTCAGGTTCCAAGAGGCTTTTGGATTTGCACCTACGATAATGATGATGGTTTAAAGGCCAAGGGAATCTTTGAGATGACAACCACTTCTTCCTTTTGATAGTCACAACTTTTTATTGTTGTTTATGATTTTATTGACTTATCTTTTTTTTTTATATCCCTAACTTTTGCCTAAACTTTCATTTGAGATTACAGCTAGCGGGATGCCCCAGTTTTGCCTAAGTCTCCTTCGTAGGTTTTGACTTAGCGGGTTTTTTTTTTTTGAAGTATATTTTTTATATTGGAAAGATAGTGACTGACTTGATAATGATTAACGATAACCATCTTGGTCACTTTTGATTGAAACCCTTATTGAAAGGTGTACTTAATGATTCTTTTGAAATTGAATGCATGACCAAATTAACTGAGAACTACCCTGCCCCAGGTTAAAATTGCGGGTTTTCATACAGAAAGAAACACCAACTTCTAGGCTCAAAGGGGTTGACGAGGGATTAACTTCCTTATTTCTCCAGTGTTTGGGGATTGAAATAATGCCTGTACATCATCAGCAAAGTTTTACTTGAAAGCATACAATTCAACAACTTGGGTATTTCGTTGTCATCATCCTCCCTCCAATCTTTGCATAAAGAAAAAAGAACAAGAGATATATTTTTGTTTTTTTGAAAGATAAATCATAAAGAAACACACAATGGATGTAAATGGATTGATTCAAATATGCAATGCTCATTTCATTAAAATTAACATTCAAGAACAAGCAAAATTCAAATGCAGTAGACGAGATAAAACAAGGAAATTGCAAACAGAAGGAAACAAGGCCTAGTGACTAATCAGTGACGAGGAGGAGCTATCCTGTCTGAAACACTTGGCTTTAGGAAGGTAGCTTGTCAATCTCAGTCTTCAGCCACTCTTGTTATGCTCGGGCAAAGGATTCTTGACAACATTAGGGTTGATATCCTTGAAGTATAACATATTTTCCCTCATCAGCTCTTGCACTCTAGCCTTCAACGCGAAACATCTTTCTAAATCATGGCCAGCACCACCTTGATGAAATTCATAGTGTAGATCAGATCTGAAACCGGGTGGAAGAGGATTCGGAGGAGTAAAAGCTCTTGTTGTAATCACACCTTTCTTAACCAATGCAGGATATAGCTCAGTGTAAGTCATGGGAATAGGATCATAGGTCGTCCTACCACGATTCTGATTCTGAATAGCAACTTGAGGTTGAGGAGCTTGAACTTGTGGAGCCTTGGTCACAGGAGCAACTGTAACTACAATTGGTTGATCATAGTTATTAGTCCTTTGACGAGGTCTTCTTCCTTCATCACTCACAACATTTATTTCTCCCTTCTTTTTCTTATGGAAGTTTCCAAAAGACTTTCTTGCCCCATTAGAAGATTCAGCAGCATTGGCAACTTTGCCATTCTTGATTCCTTCTTCTAGCCTTTGACCGATGGTCACCAAGTCAGTAAAGTTGGAGGACATACTTCCAATCATCTTCTCCCAATAGAAAGGTGAGAGAGTGTCCATGAACATTCCAGTTAGTTCTTTTTCAGCCAAAGGAGGTTCCACTTGAGAAGCTAGCTCTCTCCAACGTTGAGCATACTCCTTGAAAGACTCTCTTTCTTTTTGAGACATGTTTTGCAGTTGACGACGATCAGGAGCCAGATCTAGATTGTACTTGTATTGCTTCATGAAAGCATCAGTCAAATCTTGGAAGCAATGAATACGACTCTTCTCAAGTCCCATATACCACTTCAGGGAAGCGCCAGTCAAACTATCTTGAAAGCAGTGAATCAGCAATTTATCGTTCTTGGTATAGGCAGCCATTTTGCGGTAGTACATGGTCAAATGACTTCTTGGGCAAGTGTACCCTTTGTACTTTTCAAACTCAGGAGTTTTGAACTTGGCCGGTATGACCAGGTCGGAAACCAAACACATGTTCTCAGCAGCAACCCCAAAGTAATCAGCGCCTTCCATGGCTCTTAGTCTTTTTTCCATGGTTAGATATTGTTCTTTGACTTCATCAATGTCACCAGCTTCTCTTTGACTTTCACTTTGATGATCTCCAGCATGGTACTCAAAGAGAGGATTACCATAAGCGGTTTGGGCAACGACATGCACAATTGGCTGAGACTCAGTCATGATTGGAGCTTGGAACATTGGTCGTGAAGTTTGACCAACCATAGCAGCAGTGGCGTGAGGCGGAGAATAATTTGGAGGTAAACCAAACTCGGGCCAAGTAGTGGCTGGCCTTTGAACAGGAATAGGGTCTTCAACATTGTCGGCGACCTCTTGAATGACAGTCCTTTGAGGTGGTTCCCCTCTAGCAATCAGAACTTGCAACATCTCGGTGAGCTTAGTCATTCCTGACTTCAAATCCTCAATCTCCATTCTAACTTCAGCATTATGTTGTTCTTGGTCCGCCATTCTTCGTCTGACGTTGGCTCTAGTCTCGTACTCGTGTGGAGGAACCAGTTTGACAGTTGACAGATAACTGAATGAAAGAGACAGTTGGAATGAGGTACTTGCATGATGCAAATGCTATGCAATGTCATGCAATGTTGGATGCAAAGCGTGATAACAATAACAACCTATTGAGGAAGGCTCCTTAAGTTAGGACAGTTCTAAGTTCTTCTACCCAAGAATCCCCTCACAAGGTTAGCTCTATAGTTTTTGGATATAACATAACCTCTACAGATGGAACGGGTTCTAAAGGTCTTTAGAGTTAACGACGAAATCAGATTTCTGCCATGCGATGGGCGAACCATCTTATGATAAATTTCATGACTAAGTCTCCTCCAAGTGGGGTTCTCGTATTAGCCATTCAAGGTGTTCACCTTGGGGACTAGCACTACACAACCACCTCCTAACTTATGTTTTTTCTCTTGTTTTTCAAAAGCTCGGGTTGAGATCTTCACTCAAATATCATCCCCATACCCACAATTGAGTATATACAGAAATAAAATAAAAGCGATAAAACAAGAGTAAAGAAACATAAACAACAAAAGAGTAAACATAAAGAATACAAGAATAAGCATAAAAAATACAAGAATAAACAAACATTACACTAACACTCAAACACGAAACTAACTAAACTAGGGTTGACTCTCATAGGATAATCCCCAGCAGAGTCGCCACTTTCTGTAGCGGTAAAAATGTGACTCGAGCATTATCGCGCGCTCGAAGTACAACAGAGTCGCCACCGAACTTTATTTATTCCAAAAGGAAAGGGAAAATATCGATAAAACCCATAAAGAGAAAAGAAAATGGATAAGATGGTCATCGCAGCCAAATTTGGGTTCGGGAGTCGGTTAAGCAAGGGGAAGGTATTAGCACCCCTCACCTCCATCGTACTTGATGGGACCCATTTAGTTAGTTTTGTGTTTGAGTGTTAGCGTAATGTTTGCGTTCTTTAGCTTATTAATCGAGAAAAGGTAAAAGAAAGATTTTTTAGGTTTTTTATTATTATGAGGAAAAAGAAAAGATTTTTTATTATTATGAGGAAAAAGATAAGATTTTTTATTATTATGCTCGCCAAGACGTTTGTATCTTGTGCCTACGTATTCCCTAGTGCAATGGGAAAGTCAGAGCAATCCTAGCCCGGGGTAAGAACCACGAAATGTTTGTTGGTTGATTTTAGCGAGAGGTACTGGATCGCTTTCAAATGGAAATACTACGCGCACATGGATATGATATCACTACAAGAATGGATGACTAAATCAAGATAAGACATGATTTTGGCCATCATCGCATTCGAGTGGAAGATGTTCGATCTTCACATGTGGAGGTATGTTCGTATTGAAAATTGGATAAGTGTCTCGTTTATGAAAGAGTTTTAAAAGCCATAAGGCAAAAAGGTTGAATGAAATTGAATTGTGTTTTAAAGGGACATTTAGCAAAGGATTGAGCATAGGTGTTCACCTAGCGCGTCTTTACCCAAGGTATTGAACAGGAGCGAGCCCCATTGTCACTTGTTGTCCTTGTTAGTTAATGTATTTTAATTCAAAAGATCAAGGTATTCAAGAGGTGTCCACCCCTTGTCACTTAACCTCCTGGTTTGATTAATGTGTTTTTATTCAAAAGATCAAGGTATTCAAGAGGTGTCCACCCCTTGTCACTTAACCTCTTGGTTTGATTAATGTGTTTTAATTAAAAGATCAAGGTATTCAAGAGGTGTTCACCCCTTGTCACTTGTTCTCTTGATTTGATTAATGAAAGGTTTTTAAAAAAAGGTGTTAATCCAAAAGAATCGAGGTATTCAAGAGGTGTCCACCCCTTGTCACACGATCTTTGGTCTGGTTAAGAAAAGAATTTTGTAAAGAAAGAACTCGACGTTGGATCGAGAAATTATTTGTAACGACTTGGCGTTGGACCAAGGTTTATTACTTTTTGGATTTAGATTAATCTAATATTTTTGCATTTTTTTATAATAAAAAATAGAATTTAAATATATAAACATATTTTTGTATTTTTAAATAGGAAATTTCAATAATTATATAACTAAAATTGAAACAAGTGAACTAATATAATAAAATAGACTAAAAAACAAAGCATAATATGGGGGGTGTAAACAGAATGGGGGCGTATCATGGTGGAATTTCGTTGATGCTGGTATAGTTGGGCCCTAAGTCACTTGAAGACTTAGTTCAAGGGTGGTGAGGATCAGAATAGGGGTGATGACATAGCAAATCGAATTGGGCCTAAATACAACAAGCCCATATCAAGCTTAAACACAAAACCCTAATAACAACCAAAAGATATCCAACTCTTTCAACGCTCATCCCTCACCTCTCTTGTTTCACTCATTCTCGATTCTCTCTCAATGGTTCTCTCTGCGAAAAAACACCAACAATTGGTGGCCTCACTCGGTTTCGACATTTTATCGCGACAACAATAATTCGATTTAAAAACAACAACGGAAATTGGTTCAGAAACAAACAAAAACAACATCAGTTCTCATAGTAACAACAATTTCGAATCACAGAGATAAAATAAATACATAAAGTTCGAAGATACCGTCAAGAGTTTATGGAGGTACGTGTTTCAATTTTCCTTTCGATCTATTTTCCTTCTTCTCTGCTCCTGCGAGATTTGGTGTTGCTTCTGATGTCGGTGTTGAAGTGTTGATGTCGATGATGCGTCGTGGATCCGTGCAGCTGCTCTGTGCGGATTGAGCGAGTTGTTACGTTGTGTGTATGAGGTCTGGATTTACGCAGGTTTAAGTGTGTGGTCTGTTTGAGGTGAAGAAGGCGGTGATGATGAGTAAGGTTGAAGGTGAGGTTGGGTTAGAAAGGTGTGAAGTTATGGGTGTTCTTGCTGAGTGTGTTTTGAAGGTGAATAAGCTCAATGTTTTTGTGAATGAATTTGGAGGTTGAATCAATGTTATGGTGAGTTTATGTTGGGTTTTGCAGAAGTGAGTCGATGGAGTGTGTGTAGAAGGTTGTTTGTGTATCGGTCTGTGAGAGTTTTGGGAGGATAATGCGATTGAAACATGAGGTTTTTTCTGGGCAGAAGTATGATTCTCTTTTTTTAGCGTTTCCACCTCCCTTTCATTGTATCATTGCTGTCTTTTTATAGATGAATTTGAGAGGTTTTGGGGGGGAAATTGGGGTCAATTTGAACACATTGATTAACTGTTTTTTGTGCTTTTTGGATGCAGGTTTGGCTTTGATCATTTTGGGAATACTTTGGCATTTATATGCAGCAAGTTGCAGAGTTTTGGAGGGACTTGTTTGGCATGGGATAATACCAACTAGTGGAGCAGCAAGTCTTTGTTACTGGTATTGCATAAACCGTGTTGTGGTCCTAACGATCCCTTTCTTATTTGGACATAAAACAAGGAAACAAAGACAATAATAATAATGATGATAAAAGGCCACTTGTAAATTATATAAAAATAGAAGAATAATAAAAATAAAAATTAAATTAAATTAAAAAATAATAATTAATTTGATTTTAATTTTAATATTAATTCAAATTGAATTAAAATTAAAATCAAACCAAAATATATATTACTATTAGATTAAAAAAACTTCGACTAAAAAAGAATTACAATCAAAAAGATGTTAACCATATTTTTTGTGATTTTTGAATGAGAAATATAAAATGATGAATTAAAATGCGGCATGCCTAAATGAATGAAATAAGCGGGTCAAAAATTGGGGTGCGACAAATACGTGAAGAACCCTAAAATTTGAAAATTAAATTAAATGATGATGCTGATGAATAAATGCATGAGAGTAGATAGCTTTTGATCCTCTAATGACACTGAATGAACTGGTATCGAGCTTTATCAAAATAGGTACGTGAATGAGAAAGGTGGAGTTCAAAAACTTACCTCTGAAACTGAAGGTCGTGAGAATGATGGGGAGCACCTGGGCTTGTATGAATGATCCTAAAAGCTTCCTTGGAACTCAGTGATGCTAACTGAATACTTATTGCACCTTGAATGCTTCAGTATTGTTCTACCCGACCCCTTCTATTGGAGCTTCAAGTGAGAATGGAAAGTAGTGATTCTGCACTTACAGATAGGCTGCGACCATCTGAATAGCTTCAATGCATCCTAAGGAACATGTTTGGATGCTTAGACTTGCTTGACACCCTTTGAATTATGCTACAGACCTCCAACTGCTCGAGCTTCAAAATGAAAGTGGCTATGGTGTTCCTCCACTTACAGAAGTGATCCAGGTGCTTGGATCACCTCTAATGGACCACTTTGAGATGTTAGAATGCTTACTTCTCAAAGAAGAGCTCTGGTTTGAAGAAATCGATTCTTCTTGCCAAAGAACTTTGAAAAACCATAAGCATGAGAGAGAGAAGGAGAAAGCAAGGAATTGAGTTGCTTTGGTGTGATTAATATGAAGGATGGCACTTGTATTTATAGGCAAAGAGTTTTGTACAGATTGAGGGAGTGAGCTTGCTTAATGAGAGAGTTTTGGTTTCTTGGCCATGAAGAAATTCAAAGAATCTCCAAAATGCAATGATGGCCAAACCGAGCTAGCTCCCTATCCATTGATTCTATCTGATAATGGGGAACATTTCTGATATGTAGAGGCTTTCTATTGGCTTAAGAGAAGATTCCAATTGATGAATCTGTTAGACGCTGGCCTTAGGATCTAGAGGGAGGGTGAATAGTTCTTACACAGTTTTGCGGAATTAATTGAACTTTAAGCGGAAGTGATTCTGAATCGACTCGCGTCTATTCCGAACCACTATTGAAATGATTGTATATGTGTTAAAGCCACTAACCAGCTTGAGATAAACGATAAGAGAATACACTGTAGAATCAATATGTCGCTCTATTGAAAATCAATTAACTTCTTATATGATCAACGATGTTTGCAATGCAGTAATGATGAAAGAAGCAAAAATACAAACACTTGGTGATAATGATCAAATTAATGGTGATTCAATGTGTGATGGATTGTGATGTTTATATAAGTTCTTAATTCACAATCTTAACACTCGAATCGTTGATCAATTTGCTATTATAACCAAATATGAACATAAAGTAAATGAAAAGGTAAAAGCGACAAGAACACGATATTTGTTTAGGCAGTTCGTCGATCGTCCTCGCTACGACTACGTCTGCCCCCAATTCCAAACTGAAATTGGGAAATCTTTCATTAATGTTGAAAGCAGTTTATACAAAGAAGATAACAAAGCGATAAACCATAAACCAATTATGTCGATCCTTCGATTCTTCTTCCCCCTTAATCTTGAGTCAGATCAAGGTTATCCAAGAGCTTCACTCGATCCCTTTTCTGCAGTGTCTTGAATTGCCTTGAACCCTTGTTCTTCAATCTTCACACTCAGATGGACCCTCGATGAAACCTCTTCATAAAAACCCCCAAGAAACACCTATCTTGGAGGACAAAACCCGCAGATTTTATTCACCAAAAACCCCACAAATCTTCACCCACTAGGAATCTTCAATTCCGTTCCATGGACGTTATCGAACTCGATCACTAACCCTCAACGCAAGAATGATTATGTGTAATTGTGTTGGAGATGACGAAGAACGAAGATGAGAAGCCTTTGTGTATCTTTTAGTCCTTGAAGGGCCAAAGAGATCCATGTGAAGTAGTTCAAGAGGGCGTGATGTTGAAACCACGTTTTTTGATTTAAAAGAGATTTTAGTTTGCTTTCCCTTTTGACAAGCATCACATAGATGATCTTTTGAAAACTTCATTTTAGGTAAGCCGATTACTAAATCTTTTGTGACAACTTTATTTAGTAAGTCAAAATTTATGTGGGCGAGACGTCTATGCCAAAGCCATGAGTCTTCGCCTAGAGCAATTAGACACTCGGTACTAGACTTAGATACCTCATCCAAGTTTAGCATGTAGATATTGTTTACTCTTAAGCCCTTAAACATAATGTCTCTTTTCTTAGTATGTTCTATTGTGCAGCCAGAATTTGTAAACATTACTTTAAAATCTTTGTCACACAATTGACTTATACTTAAAAGATTATGTTTAAGACCTTCTACTAGCAGCACATCAGTTATAGTAGTGGTAGAAGGGTTACCTACACTTCCTTTACCAAGTATGGCTCCCCGATTGTTATCTCCATAGGTGACATACCCCTTTTTCTTTGCTTGAAACTCAACGAAAAGAGATAGGTCTCCAGTCATGTGTCTTGAACATCCGCTATCAAGGAACCACAACCTTTCGGCAGTGTCAAGACACTTTTCAGCTTTCTTTTTCTTGTGTTGATGAGCCATGAAACATAGGTTTGCTGATTCTTCTTCATCACTTGATGAGATTTCACTAGATGAATCACTTTCCCATGCTATGTAGGCTCTTTTAGATTTGTTATGACCTTTGCTTTGGTTCTTCTCTTTTTCCTTCTTAAGGTATGGACAATCCGGTTTGTAGTGACCGGCTTTCCCACAATTGAAGCAAAGGCCTTTGATTTTTCCTTTGTTGTCGTCATCTTGTTTGAACTTGTTTGATTGCTTTCTATAGTTGATCAAGCCTTTGTCAGAATGTTTTGCTCCATTTTTCTTTAGATATTTGTTGTATCTTCGCACAAACAGTCCCATTTCCTCATCATCGGAGTCTTCGTCATCACTTGTATCACTATCCTTTGGCTCTTGTCTTGAGGTCTTGGAGCTTGAAGCTTTTAGAGCTATTGACTTCTTCTCTACCACTTTCTCCATGTTCTTTTCTTTCTTTGCCCTTTTCTCATGCATGTCAAGGCATTTAAGGTGTTGTTCATGTTCCTTTAGTTTACCAAAGAGAGTGGTAATGTCTAAGGTGTTTAGATCATTTGCTTCCTTTATTGCTGTAACCTTGGGTTGCCATTCCCTGTTCAAGCATCTTAAGATTTTGTTAGTAGCAACTGCATTGGAAACAGGTCTATCAAGAGAATTTAACCGATTTTTCAGGTGAACGAATCTCTTCTGCATGTTTTCGATGGATTCACCATCTTCCATGTGGAAGAGTTCGAACTCTTGAGTTAACGTATTGATCCTAGCTAGTTTGACATCATCCGTTCCCTCGTGGGCAACTTGCAATGTGTCCCACATAGCTTTAGCGGATCTACAATGGGAAACGCGATAGTATTCATCAACTCCTAGAGCTGAGATTAGAATGTTTCTCGCTTTCCAATCGTATGCATATCTCTTTTCATCTTCAGCATCCCAAGTATTTTCTGGTTTTGGAACAACTGCACCAGCTGCATTTGTCATGGTTATCTGAAAGGGACCATTGACAATAGCTGTCCAGATGTTCCTATCAATTGCATTGATGTGGACACACATACAATCCTTCCAATAGCCATAGTTTTCACCGTTGAAAACTGGAGCTCTATTGTGAGCCCCTTTAGGTCCAGAAGCCATCTTTCCAATAAGTGTTTCACGTAGCACGGAATAAACCAGAGCTCTTGATGCCACTTGTTAGACGCTGGCCTTAGGATCTAGAGGGGGGGTGAATAGATCTTACACAGTTTTGCGGAATTAATTGAACTTTAAGCGGAAGTGATTCTGAATCGACTCGCGTCTATTTCGAACCACTATTGAAACGATTGTATATGTGTTAAAGCCACTAACCAGCTTGAGATAAACGATAAGAGAATACACTGTAGAATCAATACGCCGCTCTATTGAAAATCAATTAACTTCTTATATGATGAACGACGTTTGCAATGCAGTAATGATGAAAGAAGCAAAAACACAAACACTTGGTGATAATGATCAAATTAATGGTGATTCAATGTGTGATGGATTGTGATGTTTATATAAGTTCTTAATTCACAATCTTAACACTCGAATCGTTGATCAATTTGCTATTATAACCAAATATGAACAGAAAGTAAATGAAAAGGTAAAAGCGACAAGAACACGATATTTGTTTAGGCAGTTCGTCGATCGTCCTCGCTACGACTACGTCTGCCCCCAATTCCAAACTGAAATTGGGAAATCTTTCATTAATGTTGAAAGCAGTTCATACAAAGAAGATAACAAAGCGATAAACCATAAACCAATTATGTCGATCCTTTGATTCTTCTTCCCCCTTAATCTTGAGTCAGATCAAGGTTATCCAAGAGCTTCACTCGATCCCTTTTCTGCAGTGTCTTGAATTGCCTTGAACCCTTGTTCTTCAATCTTCACACTCAGATGGATCCTCGATGAAACCTCTTGATAAAAACCCCCAAGAAACACCTATCTTGGAGGACAAAACCCGCAGATTTTATTCACCAAAAACCCCACAAATCTTCACCCACTAGGAATCTTCAATTCCGTTCCATGGACGTTATCGAACTCGATCACTAACCCTCAACGCAAGAATGATTATGTGTAATTGTGTTGGAGATGACGAAGAACGAAGATGAGAAGCCTTTGTGTATCTTTCAGTCGTTGGTGTTGTTTGCAATGATTGAACCTTAGCATTCATAGTATAGTAGATAAAAGGTAGATAGTGATAGCATGAGACCCAAATATGTTTAAAGGTGTATTAAAGATGAGACACATATATGAACAAGAGAGATATATGCATGAAGTCACTATAAGCATGTTAATTGATAGCATATTATAGTATCAATAATATTTTTGGAAGTGAACAACAATTACGTTACCGCTTTCTCAATATGTAGGTGTCAACTTTAGTGGCAGCCTTTAGTCAATGTGGAATGACGCCTGGCTTGATGATGAACTACCTTCACGCTAAGAGAAATGTTAGCAGGAAAAATATATATATATATATATATATATATATATATATATATATATATATATATATATAAAGTAAAGGAATAATATTAAGAGAGAACAAACGTAATTAGCCCAAATTAGAGATATCGAGTATCCCTAATTCCCTACGAATGTTGAAGTATTGCTCCGTTGCTAGAGGTTTGGTGAAGATGTCAGCTAGTTGCTTCTTGCTTTCTACATGTTCAAATGTAACGTCTCCTTTCTCTACATGATCTCGTAGAAAGTGATGTCTTATTTCAATATGCTTGGTACGTGAGTGTAAGACAGGATTTTTACTCAAGTTTATGGCACTTGTGTTGTCGCACATGATAGGTATGCGATCAAGCTTAATACCAAAGTCAAGAAGTTGTTTCTTGAGCGATAATATTTGTGCACAGCAGCTTCCAGCAGCTACATATTCTGCCTCAGCAGTAGATAATGCAACCGATACTTGTTTCTTGCTATGCCAACTTATCAATGAATTTGAGAATAGATGACATGTTCCACTGGTGCTTTTTCTATCGGATTTGCAGCCAGCAAAATCTGAATCGGAGAATCCTACCAAATGGCACTCATTTCCCTTTGGATACCATAGGCCATATGTAGTAGTTCCACGTAAGTATCGCAGAATTCTTTTGACAGCTTTTAAGTGAGATTCTTTTGGACAAGATTGATATCTTGCACACATACACACACTAAACATAATGTCTGGTCTTGAGGCAGTAAGATACAATAGTGAACCTATCATACCTCGGTATAATTTCACGTCAACCTCTTTACCTTTCTCATCTTTGTCTAGATTAGTATTTGTTGCCATAGGTGTGTCAATTTCCTTTGCTTCACTCATTCCAAATCTTTTGAGCAGCTCCGTACAGTATTTAGTTTGATTCACAAACGTTCCATGACTGAGTTGCTTGATTTGTAGGCCAAGGAAGAAATTTAGCTCACCCATGAAACTCATCTCAAATTCACTCTGCATAAGCTTAGAAAAGTCTTTGACAAGTTTTGCATTAGTCGACCCAAATATAATATCATCTACATAAATTTGGACTAAGAGAATATCTTTATCTTTTCTTTTAATAAAGAGAGTAGTGTCAACTTTACCCCTAGAGTACCCTTGACTAAGGAGAAATTTGCTCAAACGTTCGTACCAAGCCCGAGGGGCTTGTTTAAGACCGTATAGAGCACGTTTCAGCTTATAGACATGAGTTGGATACATGTAATTCTCAAAGCCGGGTGGCTGAGCAACATAGACTTCTTCATTTATATAGCCATTTAGAAAGGCACTTTTAACATCCATTTGGAATAGTTTGAAGTCTTTAGAACAAGCATAAGCAAGTAAGAGACGAATAGCTTCGAGACGTGCTACAGGAGCGTATGTCTCTTCATAATCAATACCTTCCTCTTGATTATAACCTTGGGCAACTAATCTAGCTTTGTTTCTAGTAATAACGCCGTTTTCATCAAGTTTGTTACGAAAAAACCCATCTAGTGCCTATTACTTGATGATCTCCCGGATGAGGGACTAAGTCCCAAACATCATTCCGTTTAAATTGGTTTAATTCTTCTTGCATGGCCATTAGCCAATGCTCATCAAGTAATGCATCCTTAGCGTTTTTCGGTTCAACTTGTGAAACAAAAGCAAAATGATGACAGAAGTTACTTATCTTTGAGTATGTTGTAACGCCCCTTGAGATGTCTCCTATTATATTGTCAATTGGATGGTCTTTCACATTTGTCCAGGCCTTGGGAAGTTCTTCATTGTTTGAGATGCTTTCTTTTTCATTTTCATCGTGAGACTCATCTTTCTCTCTCTCAGCATCTTTCTTTACAATACTTTCATTCTCGTCTTCCTTATCCTTGACAATGTCTTCAGTGGATGGACCTGCACCATTAAACGAAAGACCTTTCTCGACATATTTTGTATAAGATTCATCAAAAGACACGTGTACTGACTCTTCTACTATAAGTAATCTCTTATTATATACCCGATATGCTTTGCTAGATAGTGAGTAACCAAGGAATATGCCCTCATCAGCTTTAGCATCGAATTTACCAAGATTATCCTTACCATTGTTCAAGACAAAACACTTGCAACCGAATACATGGAGATGAGATACATTTGGTTTTCTACCTTTTAGTAATTCATAGGGAGTTTTGTTCAGTATAGGACGTATTATTATCCTATTTAAAACATAACATGCGGTGCTAATCGCGTCAGCCCAGAAATACTTGGGTAGATTACCCTCATTCAGCATTGTTCTTGCCAGCTCCTCTAGAACCCGATTTTTACGTTCAACCACTCCGTTTTGTTGAGGTGTTCTAGGAGCTGAAAAGTTATGCTCAATTCCATGTTTATCACAGTATTTTTCAAAAAGATAGTTTTCAAACTCTCCACCGTGATCACTTCGAATTGCAACTATTTTGTTGTTCATTTTATTTTGACATAATCTTGCAAATTGTGTGAAAGCTGGAAAAGTTTGATCCTTACTAGGTAGAAAGATTGTCCAACAAAATCTAGAGTAATCATCGACAATGACAAAACCATAGGTGTTTCCACCTATGCTTTTAGTCCTTGAAGGGCCAAAGAGATCCATGTGAAGTAGTTCAAGAGGGCGTGATGTTGAAACCACGTTTTTTGATTTAAAAGAGATTTTAGTTTGCTTTCCCTTTTGACAAGCATCACATAGATGATCTTTTGAAAACTTCATTTTAGGTAAGCCGATTACTAAATCTTTTGTGACAACTTTATTTAGTAAGTCAAAATTTATGTGGGCGAGACGTCTATGCCAAAGCCATGAGTCTTCGCCTAGAGCAATTTGACACTTGGTACTAGACTTAGATACCTCATCCAAGTTTAGCATGTAGATATTGTTTACTCTTAAGCCCTTAAACATAATGTCTCTTTTCTTAGTATGTTCTATTGTGCAGCCAGAATTTGTAAACATTACTTTAAAATCTTTGTCACACAATTGACTTATACTTAAAAGATTATGTTTAAGACCTTCTACTAGCAGCACATCAGTTATAGTAGTGGTAGAAGGGTTACCTACACTTCCTTTACCAAGTATGGCTCCCCGATTGTTATCTCCATAGGTGACATACCCCTTTTTCTTTGCTTGAAACTCAACGAAAAGAGATAGGTCTCCAGTCATGTGTCTTGAACATCCGCTATCAAGGAACCACAACCTTTCGGCAGTGTCAAGACACTTTTCAACTTTCTTTTTCTTGTGTTGATGAGCCATGAAACATAGGTTTGCTGATTCTTCTTCATCACTTGATGAGCTTTCACTAGATGAATCACTTTCCCATGCTATGTAGGCTCTTTTAGATTTGTTATGACCTTTGCTTTGGTTCTTCTCTTTTTCCTTCTTAAGGTATGGACAATCCGGTTTGTAGTGACCGGCTTTCCCACAATTGAAGCAAAGGCCTTTGATTTTTCCTTTGTTGTCGTCATCTTGTTTGAACTTGTTTGATTGCTTTCTATAGTTGATCAAGCCTTTGTCAGAATGTTTTGCTCCATTTTTCTTTAGATATTTGTTGTATCTTCGCACAAACAGTCCCATTTCCTCATCATCGGAGTCTTCGTCATCACTTGTATCACTATCCTTTGGCTCTTGTCTTGAGGTCTTGGAGCTTGAAGCTTTTAGAGCTATTGACTTCTTCTCTACCTCTTTCTCCATGTTCTTTTCTTTCTTTGCCCTTTTCTCATGCATGTCAAGGCATTTAAGGTGTTGTTCATGTTCCTCTAGTTTACCAAAGAGAGTGGTAATGTCTAAGGTGTTTAGATCATTTGCTTCCTTTATTGCTGTAACCTTGGGTTGCCATTCCCTGTTCAAGCATCTTAAGATTTTGTTAGTAGCAACTGCATTGGAAACAGGTCTATCAAGAGAATTTAACCGATTTTTCAGGTGAACGAATCTCTTCTGCATGTGTTCGATGGATTCACCATCTTCCATGTGGAAGAGTTCGAACTCTTGAGTTAACGTATTGATCCTAGCTAGTTTGACATCATCCGTTCCCTCGTGGGCAACTTGCAATGTGTCCCACATAGCTTTAGCGGATCTACAATGGGAAACGCGATAGTATTCATCAACTCCTAGAGCTGAGATTAGAATGTTTCTCGCTTTCCAATCGTATGCATATCTCTTTTCATCTTCAGCATCCCAAGTATTTTCTGGTTTTGGAACAACTGCACCAGCTGCATTTGTAATGGTTATCTGAAAAGGACCATTGACAATAGCTGTCCAGATGTTCCTATCAATTGCATTGATGTGGACACACATACAATCCTTCCAATAGCCATAGTTTTCACCGTTGAAAACTGGAGCTCTATTGTGAGCCCCTTTAGGTCCGGAAGCCATCTTTCCAATAAGTGTTTCACGTAGCACGGAATAAACCAGAGCTCTTGATGCCACTTGTTAGACGCTGGCCTTAGGATCTAGAGGGGGGGTGAATAGATCTTACACAGTTTTGCGGAATTAATTGAACTTTAAGCGGAAGTGATTCTGAATCGACTCGCGTCTATTCCGAACCACTATTGAAACGATTGTATATGTGTTAAAGCCACTAACCAGCTTGAGATAAACGATAAGAGAATACACTGTAGAATCAATACGTCGCTCTATTGAAAATCAATTAACTTCTTATATGATGAACGACGTTTGCAATGCAGTAATGATGAAAGAAGCAAAAACACAAACACTTGGTGATAATGATCAAATTAATGGTGATTCAATGTGTGATGGATTGTGATGTTTATATAAGTTCTTAATTCACAATCTTAACACTCGAATCGTTGATCAATTTGCTATTATAACCAAATATGAACAGAAAGTAAATGAAAAGGTAAAAGCGACAAGAACACGATATTTGTTTAGGCAGTTCGTCGATCGTCCTCGCTACGACTACGTCTGCCCCCAATTCCAAACTGAAATTGGGAAATCTTTCATTAATGTTGAAAGCAGTTTATACAAAGAAGATAACAAAGCGATAAACCATAAACCAATTATGTCGATCCTTTGATTCTTCTTCCCCCTTAATCTTGAGTCAGATCAAGGTTATCCAAGAGCTTCACTCGATCCCTTTTCTGCAGTGTCTTGAATTTCCTTGAACCCTTGTTCTTCAATCTTCACACTCAGATGGATCCTCGATGAAACCTCTTGATAAAAACCCCCAAGAAACACCTATCTTGGAGGACAAAACCCGCAGATTTTATTCACCAAAAACCCCACAAATCTTCACCCACTGGGAATCTTCAATTCCGTTCCATGGACGTTATCGAACTCGATCACTAACCCTCAACGCAAGAATGATTATGTGTAATTGTGTTGGAGATGACGAAGAACGAAGATGAGAAGCCTTTGTGTATCTTTCAGTCGTTGGTGTTGTTTGCAATGATTGAACCTTAGACAATATATATGAGAGCTTTTCAGTTGATGCAGAGAAAACCAGAAATTTTGATAGTTTTGATCAGATAGGTCGACCTAATTTAGGGCTGGGTCGACCTAACAGAGCTGCATATCTTTTGGATGTCATTTGTTCCCAGTTAGGTCGACCTATCAAAGAGGTAGGTCGACCAGAATCCACTTCAGATGCGTTTTGGGGAAATTTTCTCAGATTAGGTCGACCTAGTTGTTGTGTAGGTCGACCTAGCAGAATGATATGTAAATTTCTTCATTTTAGGTCGACCTGTGTTGGGAGTAGGTCGACCTAACTGCTGATTTTCTGAGTTCCTTTTATTTTGCTTGTGTTGAGTCGACCTGTGTGCATAGTAGGTCGACCTGCTCTGTTATGAGAGACCAAAGCTTGCTTTTCTTTGAGTTCTTCTGCTTGTACCTTGTTGCTTGAATGCTTGTTGAGTTTGCCATGAATCAAAAACATCTTTGTGATTGTAATCTCTTATTCACATAATCATTACTTACCATAAATTCTCAAAAGTAATGATTACATAATCACATGTTCTTGCTTTTGGGAATCTTCTTCAATTCTTATGTGTAACACGGTGAACTGACTTTTTATCGATCGAAATGTCGCGGTTAAGCAAGAGTCGCCACCGACTTTTATTTTATCCAAACTAAATCAGAAAGGCAAAAAGAAGCAGAAAAAAACCTTTTAAGAAATCTAAGTTCGGGGGGTAATTTATGCAAAGGGAAGGTGTAAGGCACCCTTTGCATCCATGGTTTTCCATGGGCTCTTAATTGCTTTGCTTGCTCGTTTTCAGAAAAAGTAGATGAAAGAGATAGGGACTTTAGCTTGTGAATAAGCGTTGCCCTTTTGAAAAATTATGAGAAAGAATATAATAAAAAGGTTTGAGCATTGCAAGGCAATTAGGGGCAATTACCTTAAACTCAGATGATAGGTCTCTTTTTGCCTTTCAGAATGAAAGGGTCTATCCTTGCCATAAGAGGGCAGGAAGCCTTTCGTTTGGAGGTTGAAGGGTCGTCGAAGCATCCTTTACCATAAGACTGTCCCATGCCATAGAAGGGCAGGTAGTCTGAGGCAAGGATCAGAATAAGCCATTTTTCGTTAGGCAACCAGAAGATACCTCAGCCTTTTTCCGTAGGCAACATCCGAGGGTCGAGGTCATTTGTGTATCGAAGGCAGCATCATTAGGGTCGTGACCTTTTTATCGAGGCAACATGGCTGAGGTATCCTCGAATTCGAGGGACGAGGCTTATTCTGCAAAAAAACGAAGGCAACAGGCAACAGGCAACAGGCAACAGGCAACAGGCAACAGGCAACAGGCAACAGGCAACAGAGAGGGTTACCCAAAAGCGTGCGTGTGTGCACCAATCATGTGATTCAATTCAGATTATATTATCTTGTGTTTAGTTATTCTAATTAATTTAGGGTTGCACTCCCTATTTTACTAACCACGCAGTATATAAAGCAATAAAGGGGAAGGGAAATTGAAACCAGTGGATCCCTTATCAGGGTTTGACACAAGTAATAATAATAAAAATAAAATACAAGTGGATAAAATTTAGGGTTACCAAACGCGTGGCTTTGGCAATCCACAAACCCTGAAAGACAGAAAATAAAAGTTGAGTGAGTGTATGGCTAATTCGAAGATAATCAGGATTAATTAAAAAATGAGAGGAAAATAAATTGATAAGGCATGCATAAATAATACTTAGCTTCGATTCGTATTTGATCTGATATGGTTGTTAGGCGAAGGTTGCCTTGAAGGTAAACCCTGAAATAAGGCAGAAAATATGTGAAGGCAAGGCAAACCCTAACAACGATTCAATTAAAAGAATAAAATTAAATAAAGCAGCACACTTATCTTCGAGGTTTGTTGAAGGCGCGCGTTCGGGGCGAATCATATGGCTAACCCTGAAAAAGGCATAGAAAAAGAAATATATCAGTGTATTGGAATGTTCGTCATAAACCCTGATTAGGGCGAAAATTGAATTAACGGGACACAATCGATTTAATTAATTATTGGTCTCTCGACCTAATTAATTAAATCGGAGTAAAAAATAAAATCGAAGGTAAAAATGATTTTTATGAATTTTTGGGAGTTCAAATAAAATAAATATGAATTTTTAAGGGTTTTTAATAATTAAATCGAGTTAAATAACTATTATTATAAATAATATATATATTAAATATCATAAACAATAAACAAATAATAAGTATAAATTCATTCATAAAAATTTCATATAGTTTATATATATAAAACAATTTTATTTGAAGAAAACAATATATATATATATATTAAAAATAAAATAAAATAATACGTTGTATAATAAAAAATAAAAAAAATTATGAAAATCTTAACTTTTGATTCGGTGCTGCTCATCCATGATGGTTCATGATGCACCCTCACTTTGGCATGCGTTGGATCGGGGAGGAAAAGGTTCTGAAGGCTCAGATGACGCAGGAGCATGGTGTACGTGTTGATGAGGCACACCGGATCTCAGTGTCCCACGAGAGGAGAAAACGCGCGCGTTTTTTGAATGGACCAACCAGATCCTGCCACGAGTTCATCCCTGAGCTCCAGCCGTCGCTTTAGGTCCTGCACTTCTACCCACGGACGAAAACCATGGCCATAGCCCCTGCACATTACGAATAGCCCAAAAACATACAAGAAATTTTTCGCGACCCCTCCATTGTGATCGTCCAGAGGTCACGAGTTTCATGAACTATATGATTTGTCCTAATTCTTAGTCAATCAAAAAGCCCTAATTCAAAGTCCATAAACCCTAACATGGTGAATCACAGCAAATGTACATGAAAACTCAATTAAACATCCAGGATTGATTATAACATCACGATATGTACGAAAACACATCCAAAAATCAATTAGAATGCATGGAATGTGATAATTGAGTGAATACGAATTTGGTCAAACCTTGAAGGACTGGAGGCGTCTCCGGATGTATCGAGGCTTGCCAAGGATCGAGAGACGCTCAGTGATGCTTGGGGAACGTGTTGGAATCTTTGAATCCTCTTGAATCAACCTGAATCTCCAAGAGCAACTTCAATTTTCTTTGAGATTTGTGTGCTCGGGTTAGAGTTCTTTTAGGCCGAATTTCCTCTCCTTAAGGGTCTGCAATGCTTTTGTATATATACTAGAGTGTTTTAGGTCAACAAAATTGGAACAAATCTTCATTGAATCAAGAATTGAATGTGATTGGAAATTTGATTGAAATTTGCCATGGATCCTTTCTATATTAGGCCAATCTTGGGATTCAAGCATCATGAACGAAATATACTGATTGGTGGGAGATATTTGATTCAATTCTTGACTTCAAATTAAAGAAAAATCAAATCTTGCATTATTTTTGTATTTTATATAATTAAATCATGATTTTATTTAATTAAAATCATAAAATAATAAATAAAATAGCAAGAATAAAATGCTCCTAGTTCTAGCACGTGGATGGGCTTAGAATAAGGTTAGAACCAAAAGATTATAGGCCCATTTGGAAATTTTTAGAGTTTTGGCCCTTTTCCTTTCACATTTTTTCTCAAAAATAGTCCAACTTTGATAAGGTGTATCTCCCTCAATTTTTGAGGTATGGAGGTGTTCTATGATATTTTGGAAACCTTGGAGAGTCCTCTAACCAATGTCTTTGGTTCCATGTCAAAATCTTTTTTCATTCTCATTTTATGACCTTTTGATGAAAGTGCCTTTTTGTTGACTTCTGAAAAGGACCTGTAATGTATGAAGCCATATCTCTTGAACCATTGACCTATGGGCTCTGATTCTTGGACCATTGGATAGAGGAATGAATTCTCTTCAAAATGAGCTTTGGTGGGAATTTTTCTGATGAAGTATGAATATTTGGTGAATTTTCGAAGTTTGGTTGACCTTTTTAGTTCATGCCCAAAATAGTAACTCTTGACATTTGACTTCTCTGATCTTTCCTTGCATCATCATGATCAACCTTTGATCAAATGATGATTTTAGGGTTATGAGGATGCTTGTTGACCAAATATCTTGAACTTTGACTATATTTTGACTTGAAATGACTGTTTTGCCCTTGAGAGTCGACTGTTGACCTAATCAGGATTTGAGGGACTAAATTTGCTCTGTTTGACTTGAAACTTTATATGGAGATACTTTGGGATGTTGGTGACCCTATGGAACCATCTTGAGCCATTGATTCAATGATTTTCCATCGAATTAATCAAACCCTAGTTCAGAGCTTGTGTATAGGAGAGTGTATTTAGAAGCTTTGTGTATTGATTTGAATGTGAGCAAGAGAAATTGTATGGGCAAATTTTGGGGTATGACAGCTGCCCCTGTTCAATTATCTTAAACCTGAAGATGTAGAGTGGTTTGTGTGCCAGTCGGTATCTGAAGGTGGAAGATGATTGAACACTAGAATACCAAGAAATTTGCCCTAGCTGAAATAGGGACTTTTGCCGGAGATGGGCTTAAAGATGCCATATGACTTGATAGGATTGAGGGTTAGAATGTGTCGTATGTTAGACTGTTTGCATCCTCAGATGTCTGGAAAACCGTGCGTTAGGTTGTTGGATAGGTCGTGCGTTAGGCTACCCCATTTGCATCCGTAGATGTCTGGAAGACCGTTCGTTAGGTCGAAGAATGAATCGTGCGTTAGACTATTCTCAATTGCATCCTCAGATGTCTGGAAAACCGTGCGTTAGGTTGATGGATAAGTCGTGCGTTAGACTACCCAATTTGCATCCGTAGATGTCTGGAAGACCGTGCGTTAGGTCGAACGATGAATCGTGCGTTAGACTATTCTCAATTGCATCCTCAGATGTCTGGAAAACCGTGCGTTAGGTTGATGGATAAGTCGTGCGTTAGACTACCCAATTTGCATCCGTAGATGTCTGGAAGACCGTGCGTTAGGTCAAAGAATAAATTGTGCGTTAGACTTATCCCAATTGCATCCGTAGATGTCTGGAGCGCCATGCGTCAGGCGTTGCTTTGAATAAGATTCGCTTCTTTGTAATGTACCTGTCAAACATTGTTAGCTTTTATGTAATGTTATGATGCATGAACTATGTGCTTCTCAAAATAAATGAGGAATGTGTATGTGATGTATGAATATGTTTATGACTTATGATGCGTGTTTATGATTTATGATGTATGATTATGATCTGTGCTTCTCGGAACATCTCGATTGAGAAGATAGATCTCTATATCATTGTGAGTTTGATGTTTGATCTCGTCTTTGAGGATGCTCAGCTGGGGATTCATGGTTTCCACTTGGGGATGAAAGTAACTTGATGTATCCTGATTGGGGGTGAAATATACTAGTAAGCCATGTTGGAGAAGAGCAAAGTGTTGGAGAACCGGTAGTGTTGAAGATGTCAACTCTGTTGAGGAGCTATGTCTTTTATTGGACAAGAGCATTTGGAGATATCTTCTTAATGATTACTCTGTGGGGATGTGATTTTACGAACCTGGCTCTGTGGGGAGACATGGGCATCTTGAAAGTTGCCCCCAGTATTATAGTAACTACCATTTGATTCAGGGCACGCCACTGAGTATTGATCAAGATGTCAAACTGGACTTGCGTAGATTTGCCCCCAGCTAGTAGGAACTTTGGAAAGATTCGCCTCGCGAGGACTTTATGAGATATGCACTATGGGCGACATGCCCCTAGTAATCATAAACTTAGGACGATGCCCCTGACTGTTTTTGCTTCTGAGAGATTCTCGGAATCTTGATTTGATTGCCCCAGATTGATTGGGCAAAGCGTGTCATGCCCCTTGTATACGTAGGAGGCGTTGCTTCTCAGAGTAATCTCGTCTATCGGGATAACTTTCAGTCATTAGTTGTTTCATGTGCAAATTCTTTCTGTTGCTAACATTTGAAATTATGTAGCAGAATATGTTTAATAATGAATTCATGAGATGCAATGCATACGTTTGTCTTGAGTTTTTTTTGAAAAACATTAAAACTGGATATGTAAAAGCATGATGTTTATAAAAACGTGATGTTTGTAAAAACGAAGTGTCGACTCAGCATTTGTGGTAAACCTTAAGAAGTCAGGATACCTTTTTTGTGACAGTATGCTTTCGAACTAACCATGCTTCAGTTAGGACTTTTAAGGGTTGTAACGTGGCTTGGTTCACGGTTTAAGAAACGAAGGATAAAGGCTCAAAATTTGATTGTACCCACCCCTCTTCGTGATGATCTTCGATCCTAAGCTCAGTTAATTCAACTTATGCATTCAGGTTCCAAGAGACTTTTGGATTTGCGCCTTTGATAATGTTGATGGTTCGCAAACAAAGAGAACTTTTGAGATGGCAGTCACTTCTTCCTTTTGGTAGTCACAACATTGTGTTGTTTAGGAATTTATTAACTTCTCTTCTTTCATTTTTTTTTTTTGATATCCCTAACTTTTGCCTGGACTGTCTGTTTTGAGTTTACAGTCAGCGGGGTGCCTTGATTTTTGCCTAAGTCATCTTTTTGATTTTTGACTTAGCAGGCTTTTCTTTATATATATGTTTCTTCATTTTTCATTCATTTTTTGAAAGATATTGACTGCCTTGTTAATGACTGATGAAACATCATTGGCTTTTGATTGACATCTCTAATGCTTCTTTGATGTATGCGGATGAACGCTTGTGACTGAAACATTTGTTGGAAGGTGTAAAAATAATGATTCTCTTAAAAATAGAATGCACAGCCAAATTAAATGAGAACTACCCTGCCCCAGGTTAAAAATGCGGTTTTTTGTACAAAAGAAAAACTTCTACTCCTTAGGCTCAAAGGGGTTGACGAGGGATTATCATCCTTATATCTCCACTGTTTTGGGAATTGAAACAATGCCTGTACATCGTCAGCATAGTCTGTTTAAAAGCATATTGTGTGAGGTTGCGGTATCATTTTCGTCATCCTCCCTTAAAAGGCTTACAGCTTAGCAGGAGTTGAGTATCACAAAACATATGCAGAGTAAAGACATAATTTAAGAAAAGTGATAGCGAAATAATTTATTCAAGACAAACATATGCAATGCACTGATGATGATTATTAAAACAAATAATGTCTATCATAATTTGAGTGTTTAAACAAACAGAATAGAAATTGCAAGAGAAAGTAAATCTAATGATCTAAAGATTCATCCTTCTAGCCATCCATAACATTAGCAATCTTGTTGTGATTAGGCATGGGAGCAGTGATCACATTAGGAGTTGCAGGAGTGTCGAACTCAATTTCACCAGCTTCTATCATATCTTGAATCTTATTTTTCAATGCCCAGCAGTTGTCGGCATTGTGTCCAGTAGCATTAGAATGGTAGGCGCATGTAGCCTTGGGATCATAAGCTGGACTAGCAGTGTTGGTAAACTTCGGAGGATCCTTTAGGGTGATCAGCTTAGCCTTTAGTAGATGTTGTAAGGCTTGAGACAAAGGCATGTTGATCGGGGTGAATTGTCTCCTTGGTCTATCAGTTTTGCGTTGATACTCTTGTCTGGGAGATTGTTGAGATGTTGGAGTAGAGATGAGGACGGCACCAACAGACTGATTCTGATCGTTCTTATCACGGCCCCTCTGACTATGAACAACATTAGACTCATTTTTTCCATGATATGGATTCTTTGCAGCACTAGAGGATGCGCCCACTTGAATCTTTCCACTTCGGATACCACTCTCAACACGTTCTCCAGTCAAGATAAGATCAGTAAACCCAGACGAAGAACTACCCAGTAAGTGACTATAGAATGGTCCAGTTAGCGTGCCCATGAACGTGTCCACCAACTCCCTATCAGTCAAAGAAGGTTGGACTCTCCCAGCTAAATCTCTCCACTTTTGTGCGTACTCTTTGAAACTTTCTTTAGGTCCCATAGACATGCTTTGCAATTGCATGCGAGTTGGTGCGAGATCGGAATTATATTGGTATTGCTTATAGAAGGCAACAACTAAATCTTCCCAGGTATGGATGTTGGTACTTTCCAGTTGATAGTACCATTCGAGTTGAGTTCCGGATAAGCTTTCCTGAAAGAAATGGATCCAGAGCCTCTTATCAGCAGTGTGAGGTTGAATCTTCCTTACATAAGACCTCAAGTGTAGTTTAGGACAAGAGACTCCATCATACTTAGCAAAGGCGGGAGTTTTGAATTTTGGAGGAATAACGACTCCAGGAACGAGTCCTAATTCTTCAAAATCCAGCCCAGGTACCTTTTGAATTTCCACGCTTCTTAGACGTTCTTCCAACTGCCTATACCTCTCATCAGATTCATCCTCATCCTCGGGATACTCTTCTTCTTCTTCTTCTTCCCCATCAGAACCTACATGGCTTCCCTGATTGTTCTTGACACTGATATCATCTCTCTCTTCATCTTCCTCATTCTTGGGAATTTCAGCATCCTCAGCTTTCTTGGGACGACCTTTGAACCTTCTACCCAGATTGATCACTCCTTTGGGTTTCTGAGTCTTCTTTTCCTTCTTAGTCAGAAGGACTTTCAGTTCATTTTGCCCATTGGCCAGGTTCAGAATCAGGGCTTGAAATTCAGCATTCTGAGCTTGGAGATCCTTGACAGATTGTTCGAGATTCATCTTTCTTACTGAAATAAACAGCAACAAAGATGAGGCATTTGATTTTATGAAACCTGTGATGCGATGTTTATGAATGATATGATTATGCATATGCAATGTTTTCAAGGATCCTTGGGAATTTAGTTAGCAACATTAGAAATGATTTGGTCGCATCTTCGTTTGAAGAAATATGAACTTTGTCTTTGAACATCCTTCTTTTGAGAATCGAGCTCACCATATCAAGTGGGTCATAGCCTCCGATTCGGGATACTCTTAAATTTGAAGGCACATGGCTAGAGGAA
Organism: Vicia villosa; assembly: GCF_029867415.1. NCBI lineage: Eukaryota > Viridiplantae > Streptophyta > Magnoliopsida > Fabales > Fabaceae > Vicia > Vicia villosa. The sequence goes on along the minus strand of NC_081186.1, from coordinate 13,083,477 downwards.
AATAAATCCTCTTGCCCCTTGATAAGGAAATCAATCATTGATAGGTGTCCCTGAAATTGTGCGCCCTAAATCCCTAAGATCCTTGAAAGGGTTAGTTAAGTCATGTTATGCTTATGATGTCATGATGTCATGATGTTATGTGAATGCAGTTCATTAGGCATAGTGTGAGATAGTAAGGACAAACAAGTCCTTTTTAACAAAACCTGCAAGGAAACGAAGGTCAGTAGCAAACACAAACAAGTAACACAAGTCACACAATTTTTGGCTTAAGGACTGCATGGAGTCTGATCAGGTGTCCTTCCCAAGGGTATTTCTATGGATAAGGAGATTTCAGCAACGGGTTCTACAAGTTATCCAGAATTGTAAGCCCTTCTAAAGCACCCTCGGACATGATGCATTTGCACCATGCAATGATACTTTGAGAAAGAACCTATCTGAATTGTAGTATCGGGTAGCGGCTAGTCCTTAACATTTGTCAAGGGTAGTCCCCCCACTACGTTCCTAAAGGTCAGGATGGGTTAAGGGTAACTAAAGGTCCTTGAGCTCCGGCGCACCCACAGACACATACATAGACCCCCCTCATTTGAGAAAGGTGTGCATATGCTATGGAGTCCTAACTCAAGCGTGAACTTCATATTGACTCATCTCCCACATATGTGAAAGAGGTCGCCATGACTATGCCACTCCTAATCTTAAGTGTTCTTGAATCCGGGAATAGGATTCGTCCTTCAATTTTCCCAAAACGCCCCTGAAAGATAAAACAAACAAAGCAAACAATAGAAAACATTTAAGTGAATCCTAAACTTTTAAGGTAACCCCTCTTTTATCGAAAAATCCCCAGCAGAGTCGCCAGTTCTGTAACACGGTGAACTGACTTTTTATCGATCGAAATGTCGCGGTTAAGCAAGGGTCGCCACCGACTTTTATTTTATCCAAACTAAATCAGAAAGGCAAAAAGAAGCAGAAAAAAACCTTTTAAGAAATCTAAGTTCGGGGGGTAATTTATGCAAAGGGAAGGTGTAAGGCACCCTTTGCATCCATGGTTTTCCATGGGCTCTTAATTGCTTTGCTTGCTCGTTTTCAGAAAAAGTAGATGAAAGAGATAGGGACTTTAGCTTGTGAATAAGCGTTGCCCTTTTGAAAAATTATGAGAAAGAATATAATAAAAAGGTTTGAGCATTGCAAGGCAATTAGGGGCAATTACCTTAAACTCAGATGATAGGTCTCTTTTTGCCTTTCAGAATGAAAGGGTCTATCCTTGCCATAAGAGGGCAGGAAGCCTTTCGTTTGGAGGTTGAAGGGTCGTCGAAGCATCCTTTACCATAAGACTGTCCCATGCCATAGAAGGGCAGGTAGTCTGAGGCAAGGATCAGAATAAGCCATTTTTCGTTAGGCAACCAGAAGATACCTCAGCCTTTTTCCGTAGGCAACATCCGAGGGTCGAGGTCATTTGTGTATCGAAGGCAGCATCATTAGGGTCGTGACCTTTTTATCGAGGCAACATGGCTGAGGTATCCTCGAATTCGAGGGACGAGGCTTATTCTGCAAAAAAACGAAGGCAACAGGCAACAGGCAACAGGCAACAGGCAACAGGCAACAGGCAACAGGCAACAGGCAACAGAGAGGGTTACCCAAAAGCGTGCGTGTGTGCACCAATCATGTGATTCAATTCAGATTATATTATCTTGTGTTTAGTTATTCTAATTAATTTAGGGTTGCACTCCCTATTTTACTAACCACGCAGTATATAAAGCAATAAAGGGGAAGGGAAATTGAAACCAGTGGATCCCTTATCAGGGTTTGACACAAGTAATAATAATAAAAATAAAATACAAGTGGATAAAATTTAGGGTTACCAAACGCGTGGCTTTGGCAATCCACAAACCCTGAAAGACAGAAAATAAAAGTTGAGTGAGTGTATGGCTAATTCGAAGATAATCAGGATTAATTAAAAAATGAGAGGAAAATAAATTGATAAGGCATGCATAAATAATACTTAGCTTCGATTCGTATTTGATCTGATATGGTTGTTAGGCGAAGGTTGCCTTGAAGGTAAACCCTGAAATAAGGCAGAAAATATGTGAAGGCAAGGCAAACCCTAACAACGATTCAATTAAAAGAATAAAATTAAATAAAGCAGCACACTTATCTTCGAGGTTTGTTGAAGGCGCGCGTTCGGGGCGAATCATATGGCTAACCCTGAAAAAGGCATAGAAAAAGAAATATATCAGTGTATTGGAATGTTCGTCATAAACCCTGATTAGGGCGAAAATTGAATTAACGGGACACAATCGATTTAATTAATTATTGGTCTCTCGACCTAATTAATTAAATCGGAGTAAAAAATAAAATCGAAGGTAAAAATGATTTTTATGAATTTTTGGGAGTTCAAATAAAATAAATATGAATTTTTAAGGGTTTTTAATAATTAAATCGAGTTAAATAACTATTATTATAAATAATATATATATTAAATATCATAAACAATAAACAAATAATAAGTATAAATTCATTCATAAAAATTTCATATAGTTTATATATATAAAACAATTTTATTTGAAGAAAACAATATATATATATATATTAAAAATAAAATAAAATAATACGTTGTATAATAAAAAATAAAAAAAATTATGAAAATCTTAACTTTTGATTCGGTGCTGCTCATCCATGATGGTTCATGATGCACCCTCACTTTGGCATGCGTTGGATCGGGGAGGAAAAGGTTCTGAAGGCTCAGATGACGCAGGAGCATGGTGTACGTGTTGATGAGGCACACCGGATCTCAGTGTCCCACGAGAGGAGAAAACGCGCGCGTTTTTTGAATGGACCAACCAGATCCTGCCACGAGTTCATCCCTGAGCTCCAGCCGTCGCTTTAGGTCCTGCACTTCTACCCACGGACGAAAACCATGGCCATAGCCCCTGCACATTACGAATAGCCCAAAAACATACAAGAAATTTTTCGCGACCCCTCCATTGTGATCGTCCAGAGGTCACGAGTTTCATGAACTATATGATTTGTCCTAATTCTTAGTCAATCAAAAAGCCCTAATTCAAAGTCCATAAACCCTAACATGGTGAATCACAGCAAATGTACATGAAAACTCAATTAAACATCCAGGATTGATTATAACATCACGATATGTACGAAAACACATCCAAAAATCAATTAGAATGCATGGAATGTGATAATTGAGTGAATACGAATTTGGTCAAACCTTGAAGGACTGGAGGCGTCTCCGGATGTATCGAGGCTTGCCAAGGATCGAGAGACGCTCAGTGATGCTTGGGGAACGTGTTGGAATCTTTGAATCCTCTTGAATCAACCTGAATCTCCAAGAGCAACTTCAATTTTCTTTGAGATTTGTGTGCTCGGGTTAGAGTTCTTTTAGGCCGAATTTCCTCTCCTTAAGGGTCTGCAATGCTTTTGTATATATACTAGAGTGTTTTAGGTCAACAAAATTGGAACAAATCTTCATTGAATCAAGAATTGAATGTGATTGGAAATTTGATTGAAATTTGCCATGGATCCTTTCTATATTAGGCCAATCTTGGGATTCAAGCATCATGAACGAAATATACTGATTGGTGGGAGATATTTGATTCAATTCTTGACTTCAAATTAAAGAAAAATCAAATCTTGCATTATTTTTGTATTTTATATAATTAAATCATGATTTTATTTAATTAAAATCATAAAATAATAAATAAAATAGCAAGAATAAAATGCTCCTAGTTCTAGCACGTGGATGGGCTTAGAATAAGGTTAGAACCAAAAGATTATAGGCCCATTTGGAAATTTTTAGAGTTTTGGCCCTTTTCCTTTCACATTTTTTCTCAAAAATAGTCCAACTTTGACAAGGTGTATCTCCCTCAATTTTTGAGGTATGGAGGTGTTCTATGATATTTTGGAAACCTTGGAGAGTCCTCTAACCAATGTCTTTGGTTCCATGTCAAAATCTTTTTTCATTCTCATTTTATGACCTTTTGATGAAAGTGCCTTTTTGTTGACTTCTGAAAAGGACCTGTAATGTATGAAGCCATATCTCTTGAACCATTGACCTATGGGCTCTGATTCTTGGACCATTGGATAGAGGAATGAATTCTCTTCAAAATGAGCTTTGGTGGGAATTTTTCTGATGAAGTATGAATATTTGGTGAATTTTCGAAGTTTGGTTGACCTTTTTAGTTCATGCCCAAAATAGTAACTCTTGACATTTGACTTCTCTGATCTTTCCTTGCATCATCATGATCAACCTTTGATCAAATGATGATTTTAGGGTTATGAGGATGCTTGTTGACCAAATATCTTGAACTTTGACTATATTTTGACTTGAAATGACTGTTTTGCCCTTGAGAGTCGACTGTTGACCTAATCAGGATTTGAGGGACTAAATTTGCTCTGTTTGACTTGAAACTTTATATGGAGATACTTTGGGATGTTGGTGACCCTATGGAACCATCTTGAGCCATTGATTCAATGATTTTCCATCGAATTAATCAAACCCTAGTTCAGAGCTTGTGTATAGGAGAGTGTGTTTAGAAGCTTTGTGTATTGATTTGAATGTGAGCAAGAGAAATTGTATGGGCAAATTTTGGGGTATGACATTATGCCATGGTGAAAATGAATGCATGGTATGTTTGCAGATGTGTTATGGGTCGTGTAGCATCCATTAGTGAGTCCATATGCACAAAATTGCAAAGTTTCAAATTGTTCATGACCTATAATTTTACTTCATGAGGCCAACTTTGAACAAGCATAACTCTTAGCTGAAAATGAATTTGGAGAAGGTTGAGCACAATTTGGAAATTCCTAAACATCTACTTCAATTCATTAGTTTGGGGTTTCTTCGGAATCATTTGGGAAAATTGTGAAAAATGAGCCTAAAGTTGGAAGAAAACTAGGTCAAAAACACTTAGAAAAATTTCTAAGTTCGTAAGGCCTATAACTTCCAAAACCTAAATCTCTCAAATGATTGATCTTTTGAAAAAAGTTGCTATGTAAGATGTTGTTTTATTTTGCAAGATCTACAACTTTTATGTTGGAAGTTTTTTGAGTTATGTAGGTGAAATTTTGAGTTCCCATAATGCCCTTAAAAACCCTAATTCCTGACTTTTTGATCCATGATGAATTTTCTTGAATTTCTTTTGCCAAAGGACTTTAACAATCATATATTGATGATATTGATCTTTAAATGTCATGGTTTGACTAAAAATCCCAAAAGTCAAAGTAATCTTGTACAGTTGACTTTTTTCCAAGTGAAGTGAAATCTTGAATTTTTGTGATGAATCAAGTTCTCCTCCTTAAATGAGTGATGTGAATGGATTATATTGAGGTGATAGAAGTTCTTTAACCATGTTTTGATTTTTGGATCCATATCCTGATTAAAAGTCAACTGTCCAGGTGAATTAGGTTAAAAACCCTAATTGTCGACCAGATGTAATTGATGACTATAGATCTTGAATTGAAGTGTAATGTCCAATGGATAATGTCATATGAACCAATTGAAGATATTTGAACTAATTGATAGATGTCCTTGAGCTTTTTAGGGTTTCCCAAATGTGATCCCTGATTACAGTCCCTGATAGGCTCAAAACCCTAGATTAGTGAACTAAGCAAACTTGGGCCCAGATGATTGGGTGGCTAATCAATCATAGGTGAATAGAATGAAGCTTTTTGTGTAACACCCCACACATATTTGTCTAGAATAATATGCATAAAGTATTAAATATGGTTTCATAAAGACAACAATTACATAACATCGCAGCGGAAAGATAATATAACATCATAAGTGCAAGGTACAAAAGCCGAATGTATCATGGCCAAAATGATAATACATCCATAGTAGTATAATATCCAACAAGGTACTATAAAGGTGCGAAACATAAACAAAAGATAACATCTAGCAACAACGTCAAAGGACTAATCCCCCTTGCCTTTGCCACGATCTTGCCTCGAACCACCTGAAAAAGATAGAATTGGAATGGGATGAGATTACTAAATCTCAGTGAGTCAGCCTATCCTATTAGTCCACTCGGATCTAAAGGGTACATGCATCAAAACCGAATCCACCATTGATTCGGGGTTTATCCTCACATCCGGTACAAGCACGGAGAAAACAAGTGATTCATCCACCATTGGACTCATCTTATACAAATACACAAGTATATCAACAAACAAGTATGCCAAAACCCATACCCATGTACGGGGAATCAAGAAGTGTAGTAAACCTCGGCTAGATTATAGAGTGAACGCACCCTCGATGGGTTCGCCCATGCCTATTGTCAAGGGACTTGTACAAGCACACTACAAGATGGTTAAACGGGTTCGCACAAGCCTAAATGGCCGCGAGATGACCTTAGCCTAATTGGCGTCATTTTCCCATTAACCTTCTTCACGCAAGTGAGTTACGCCGAGTACAAACTGCCACCTTGACGCATGAGCCCACCGGGCGAAAGCCTAGTAGTAGTCTACATGACTTCACTAGAGGTGAGTTACCGAAAATGTATTGGCCTACGTGGTCACATAATCCCACCATACCGAGCACGCAAGTGTGTTAACGCCAAGTGAGTAAAAAGCCTCGTACGGCACTCACGAGCACACTGCAATGGTAGCTCAAGTGCGCAACCTTTGATCACATCATTGGACTATTCTACGGACTCCATGGTCCGGGAAAATACCTTGACTTCATAGTAAGAGGTATATCCCAATCTAGCCACCGGCCACTTCGATTCAAGCATGCAAACACTCAACAAGCGTAGGGTCATAAGACAAACCAATCCGAATGTTTAACCAAAACATTTGGATATCAACATTTTCCATACATTGTCTCATCATAGTATCCATATTTAATCTCAATGAATAGACAAGAATTGTTGAATAACATATTTAACATTATGCATATCATTCAACATAAGTAACTAAACGGAAATAATGGTAATGCGTATCATAAAACATCGCACATTAAGCGTACATATATGCACTAATGCTTAAGGAGAAGCTTGGTTACTATTAGGAACCAAAACTGCTCTCAGGGGAAAGAAGAATAAAATCCTGCTCAGCACTGGCCGCTTAGCGGGCTGCTAGCGCGCTTTCCAGTGGCGAACCTCAACTGTTCCTCCACTTAGCGGCCTCACGTTCGCTTAGCGGACTCGCGATAATTATTTTTCCACAAACAGCATCCTCCGCTTAGCGGCATGGGTCCGCTCAGCAGGACCGCGAATTTCTGGAAAAATGCTCAGCATCCGCTCAGCGGACCATAGCAGATGCAGAAAAACGCAGAACTCACCAGTTCTGCCCTGGGGTATCTTAACCCCTTGAATTCACCTGCATGCACGAATCAAGAGTATATACAACCAGAATACAACATAGATAAGCATATTTTAACACCATAACATGTCATTAGCAAGTATTTCATGCATCCTTTCTCAAATCCCTAAACCCCAAAAATCTCCCAATGGATCAAAATCCCATTTTCTATCTAGGGACTCACCTTATGTTGAAGAAGTAGAGCTAGAGTAAGGGAGATTTGGACGAAACTCAGGACTTCGGGACAGATTTTTGGACATGCAAGGATTGGAGTTCTTGGAGTGGTCTTCTTTTTCTCCCTCTTCCTTCCACGTTTCTATCCTCTTTCTCTCACAAAAATCTGTTTGTTCACAATTAGGAAGAATTACCTTAGCCAAACAACCCCTTGTTCTAATTAAGTGTACAAAGACCAAGATGCCCTCCAACTAGGTCCAAATGTCCAATTTGCCATTTAGTTCCATCTCAACTATTGTCATTACTATTTATTCTAAAAAGAAATAAATAGGATATTACATTCTCCCCCTCCCTTAATTAGAATTCGTCCTCGAATTCTAAAACTTACCAGAACAAATGAGGGTAGGATTTCCGCATCTCTGACTTAAGCTCCCACGTAGCTTCCTCAGGGCGCGTCTTTTCCCACAACACTTTTACGAGAGGTATCTCTTTATTCCTTAGAGACTTGCTAGCATGTTCCAAAATACCGCAAGGTTGTGGATCATAGGAGAGATCTGGTTCTACTTCAACAGAATCCGGGAGGATACGGTGGAAAGCGTCAGGCACGAACCTTCAGAGCTGAGATACATGGAACACATCATGTAGCCCGGATAGTGAAGGTGGCAATGCCAACTGATAAGCCAATTTGCCTACCCGACTAAAAATCTGGTATGGTCCCACATATCTCGGACTAAGCTTACGCGTTTTGAACGGTCCTCCCAATCTCAATCTCGGGGTAACCTTCAAATACACGTGGTCTCCAACATAGAATTCCAAAGGCCTCCTCCGTTTGTCCGCATAATTCTTTTTCCGATCTTGGGCTTTCTTAAGATTATCTTGAATCACCTTGACTTTCTCAGTGGTTTCTTGTATAACCTCCGGTCCAAGAATACTCTTTTCTCTTACTTCAGCCCAACACACAGGAGATCGACACTTTCTCCCATATAGAGCCTCATAGGGAGCCATACCCAAGCTAGCATGGTAACTGTTATTATATGCAAACTCTACCAAGGGTATATAATCTTTCCAACTCCCACCTTCTTCCAGAATACAAGCTCTTAACATATCTTCAATCGTCTGAATGGTTCTCTCCGTTTGTCCATCAGATTGAGGATGATTAGAGGTACTCACATTTAGTCTAGTCCCCATTTCCTTATGGAACGTCTTCCAAAACCTCGAAGTGAACTTTGGATCTCGATTAGACACTATACTGGATGGCACACCATGCAACCACACAATCTCCGCTATGAAAAGTCTCGCGAGATGTATCACCTTGTGAGTCGTCTTTACAAGTAAAAAGTGAGTAGACTTAGTCAACCTGTCCACTATTACCCATATAGAATCATATCCGCCTCGAGCACGAGGTAATCCCACAATGAAGTCCATGGAGATAGAATCCCACTTCCACACCGGTATCTCCAACGGCTGCAACATTCCGCCTGGTCGCTGATGTTCAATCTTAACCTGTTGACAGATAGGACACTGTGCTACATATTCTGCAATCTCCTTCTTCATTCCTGGCCACCAAAAGTCTTTCTTCAAGTCTTGATACATTTTGGTCGATCCAGGGTGAATGGAAAATTTACTCTTGTGGGCTTTATTGAGAATCAAACGCTTCAGTTCAAAATCATTTTATATACACATCCTTTTCTTAAACAAAAGGATTCCGTCAGGTGCTCTAGTAAATTCAGGCATGTTTTCACTTGCTTGCAATTGCTCGTCATATCCTTGAGTCACTCGAATCCTCCCTCGCGGTTCGTTCTGAATACTCAAGTTACTAATCAGTATACCATTGGGTGTCCAATCGAACTGGAGGTTGAGGTTTCAAAACTTCTCTAATAGCCCATGCTCTAACATCATCAATTCTGCAATCCGAAATTCCTTCCTGCTTAAAGCATCTGCTACTTTATTAGCCTTCCCTAGATGGTATTTCAATTCGAAATCATAATCTTTAAGATACTTCATCCATCTCCTTTGTCGCATGTTCAACTCTTTCTGATCAAAAAGGTATTTCAAGCTTTTATGATCACTGAACATCTCAAAGTGAATCCCATATAAGTAGTGTCGCCATACTTTGAGTGCAAAGACTATTGCAGCAAGTTCCAGATCATGGGTAGGATAATTCTCTTCATGAGATCTCAATTGTCGAGATGCATAAGCCTTAACTTGACCGTCTTGCATCAATACTCCACCTAAGCCTTTCTTAGAAGCATCACAGAATACTTCATAGGATAGATTTGGGTCTGGAATCACTAACACAGGTGCAGTAGTCAACTTCTTCTTAAGTTTCTGAAAACTCTGCTCACATTTGGAATCCTATTCAAAAGCAACTTCCTTTCGAGTAAGTTTTATCAATGGTAGTGCTAACTTACCAAATCCCATGATAAATCTCTGATAGTAACCTGCCAAACCTAGGAAGCTTTTGACTTCTGTCACACTCTTTGGTCGATCCCAATTCACGACCGCTTCTACTTTAGAAGGATCCACTGCCACGCCTCCCCCAGAGATGACGTGGCCAAGGAAACTTTCTTCGGATAGCCAAAATTCACACTTACTGAAATTTGCGTATAAATGTTTCTCTCTGAGAGTAGACAACACAATCCGCAAATGCTCTTCATGTTCTTCGGGAGAACGAGAATACACCAAGATATCATCAATGAAAATCACTAATAACTGATCCAGGTATGGTTGAAAAATTCGGTTCATGTAATCCATGAAAACTGCCAGAGCATTAGTCAAACCAAAAGGCATAACTAAAAAATCGTAATGACCATACCAAGTCCTGAATGCAGTCCTGGGTACATCTGAGCTCTTTACCCGAATTTGATGATATCCCGACCTGAGATCAATCTTCGAGAACACATTGGCTCCTTTCAACTGATCTAGGAGGTCATCAATCCGTGGTAAGGGATATTTGTTCTTTATGGCAACTTTATTCAGCTGACGATAATCGATGCACAAGCGCAAACTTCCGTCTTTCTTCTTTACCAAAAGAACAGGAGCTCCCCATGGAGAAACACTGGGCTGAATAAAATGCTTAGCTAAAAGCTCTTCTAACTGGCTCTTCAGTTCTCTGAGTTCAATAGGAGACATCCTATAGGGAGTGATGGAAACTGGGGCAGTACCAGGAACAAGATCAATTGAGAATTCCGCTTCCCTTTCCGGAGGAAGAGAAGTGATATCCTCAGGAAACACATCAGGATATCCGCACACCACAGGAATCTCAGACAATTCCACTCTTGCAGAAGGTTCCTTGGGAAGAACTAAAAGAAAAGATCTTTCTTGGGAAAAGAGATAATTGACCGTGCTGATCGTACCTTCTATCAACTTGGTAATTGCATCATCGGAAGAAGTCTCTTCAGCATGAATGAATATGGCCTTTTCCTTGCAACCAATATACACCGAATTAAGAGATAACCAATCCATCCCCAGAATGACATCGAGTCTCTTGAGAGGTAAACAGATTAGATCGATCGGGAAATCACGACCTAAAAGACACTAAACAATATTTACAAATCAGTCGAGCTTCCACCGTATCATCGGTCGCCGAAGAAATGACCACAGGATAGGGTAATGGAGTAACTTCCAAAACAAGTCGACAAACACATTCGGTTGAGATAAAGGAATGAGTAGCTCCACAATCAACTAAAACACATAAAGGTTGGTTGTTTACATAACACGTACCCGCAATGAGATTATTGTTCCCCTTAGCCTTCCTCGCATCTAAGGTGTACACACGACCTGTAGTCGTCTCAGGAGCCTTCTTCTTTCTAGGACAATGCGGAGAGATGTGACCCTGCTCGCCGCATTCGAAACAAGTAACTGGAGCGAATCTGCAATCTCTAGTATGCCTCCTCCTACACTTGTCACAAAAAGGAGGTCGAGAGTATTGGTCACCAGGGCCTTGTTTCTTCCTTGATGGAGAATTGTGGGGCTTCAAGTGTTGAGTAGATCTTCCTTGGTCTCTAAAATTAGTCCTGTTTTGGTTCCTCTCTTCTTGAACTCTCTTCAAGCTGTTTTTTACAACATAGCACTGCCTCAAACATTCAGCATAAGTAGTGAACTCCCTCTGGGATACACTATGAGCAATGTCGGCACTCAAACCCATCAAGAATTGATCAATCTTCCATAACTCATCAGGAGCATAAACAGCCTGTCGTGAGTAATCAGCCATATCTTCAAACTTCTCAGCATACTCAGAAACAGACAAGTTGCCTTGCTTAAAGTTCTGGAACTCTCTTTCCCTTTGGGTCCGAACACTATTAGGAAAGTACTTCTCCATATATTCCGCCTTGAAATGATGCCAGTCCTTAGGGATCTCCTGGGTAGTGAAATAGGTAGATGCGGTATTCCACCACCTAAGAGCCGGTCCTTTCATCTTTTCGTAGCAAAGATCACTTTCTCTTCTTCATTACATTGGATTGCCTGGAATATCCTCTCCATACTAGCCAACCAATCATGAGCTACCACCGGGTCTAAGCCACCTGCAAACTCTAGAGGATCCATTCTGAAGAAAGCACGAAAATCTGGCCATGTAGGAGCTTGTGGATAGGAACTGGAGCAGGAGGTTGTTGTCCCTGCATACCTTGCATCATCTGCATCATCATCTGATTCTGCTGCTGCATCTGTTGCATTATCTATTGCCAAGGTATGCCTGCATTTCTAGCTTCTTGCTCGGGATCCACATTCCTAGTTCTGGGCCTTCCGGGACCTCTGCGTTGCTCAGCCATCTCCCTGTTTGTCCTACATACGGAATTAAGTTGACCAGGCTCAATGCCATAGGTAAGACATATGGAATCATGCCGGCTATACACATATGAGGCAGAATTGTACTGCATTATGATGTGTCTTTAGCAAAGCCGAGAATCGACCTGCTCTGATACCAACTGTAACACCCCACACATATTTGTCTAGAATAATATACATAAAGTATTAAATATGGTTTCATAAAGACAACAATTACATAACGTCGCAGCGGAAAGATAATAGAACATCATAAGTGCAAGGTACAAAAGCCAAATGTATCATGGCCAAAATGATAATACATCCATAGTAGTACAATATCCAACAAGGTACTATAAAGGCACGAAACATAAACAAAAGATAACATCTAGCAACAACGTCAAAGGACTAATCCGCCTTGCCTTTGCCACGATCTTGCCTCGAACCACCTGAAAAACATAGAATTGGAATGGGATGAGATTACTAAATCTCGGTGAGTCCACCTATCGTATTAGTCCACTCGGATCTAAAGGGTACATGCATCAAAACCGAATCCACCATTGATTCGGGGTTTATCCTCACATCCGGTACAAGCACGGAGAAAACAAGTGATTCATCCACCATTGGACTCATCTTATACAAATACACAAGTATATCAACAAACAAGTATGCCAAAACCCATACCCATGTACGGGGAATCAAGAAGTGTAGTAAACCTCGGCAAGATTATAGAGTGAACGCACCCTCGATGGGTTCGCCCATGCCTATTATCAAGGGACTTGTACAAGCACACTGCAAGATGGTTAAACGGGTTCGCACAAGCCTAAATGGCCGCGAGATGACCTTAGCCTAATTGGCGTCATTGTCCCATTAACCTTCTTCACGTAATTGAGTTACGCCGAGTACAAGCCGCCACCTTGACGCATGAGCCCCCCGGGCTAAATCCTAGTAGTAGTCTACATGACTTCACTAGAGGTGAGTTACCGAAAATGTATTGGCCTACGTGGTCACATAATCCCACCATACCGAGCACGCAAGTGTGTTAACGCCAAGTGAGTAAAAAGCCCCGTACGACACTCACGAGCACACTGCAATGGTAGCTCAAGTGCGCGACCTTTGATCACATAATTGGACTATTCTACGGACTCCATGGTCCAGGAAAATACCTTGACTTCATAGTAAGAGGTATATCCCAATCTAGCCACCGGCCACTTCGATTCAAGCATGCAAACACTCAACAAGGGTAGGGTCATAAGACAAACCAATCCGAATGTTTAACCAAAACATTTGGATATCAACATTTTCCATACATTGTCTCATCATAGTGTCCATATTTAATCTCAATGAATAGACAAGAATTGTTGAATAACATATTTAGCATTATGCATATCATTCAACATAAGTAACTAAACGGAAATAATGGTAATGCGTATCATAAAACATCGCACATTAAGCGTACATATATGCACTAATGCTTAAGGAGAAGCTTGGTTACTATTAGGAACCAAAACTGCTCTCAGGGGAAAGAAGAATAAAATCCTGCTCAGCACTGGCCGCTTAGCGGGCTGCTAGCGCGCTTTCTAGTGGCGAACCTCAACTGTTCCTCCACTTAGCGGCCTCACGTTCGCTTAGCGGACTCGCGATAATTATTTTTCCACAAACAGCATCCTCCACTTAGCGGCCTGGGTCCGCTCAGCCGGACCGCGAATTTCTTGAAAAATGCTCAGCATCCGCTCAGCAGACCATAGCAGATGCAGAAAAACGCAGAACTCACCAGTTCTGCCCTGGGGTATCTTAACCCCTTGAATTCACCTGCATGCACGAATCAAGAGTATATACAACCAGAATACAACATAGATAAGCATATTTTAACACCATAACATGTCATTAGCAAGTATTTCATGCATCCTTTCTCAAATCCCTAAACCCCAAAAATCTCCCAATGGATCAAAATCCCATTTTCTATCTAGGGACTCACCTTATGTTGAAGAAGTAGAGCTGGAGTAAGGGAGATTTGGATGAAAATCAGGACTTCGGGACAGATTCTTGGACATGCAAGGATTGGAGTTCTTGGAGTGGTCTTCTTTTTCTCCCTCTTCATTCCACGTTTCTATCCTCTTTCTCTCACAAAAATCTGTTTGTTCACAATTAGGAAGAATTACCTTAGCCAAACAACCCCTTGTTCTAATTAAGTGTACAAAGACCAAGATGCCCTCCAACTAGGTCCAAATGTCCAATTTGCCATTTAATTCCATCTCAACTATTGTCATTACTATTTATTCTAAAAAGAAATAAATAGGATATTACATCCCCCCCCCCTTAATTAGAATTCGTCCTCGAATTCTAAAACTTACCAGAACAAATGAGGGTAGGATTTCCGCATCTCTGACTCAAGCTCCCACGTAGCTTCCTCAGGGCGCGTCTTTTCCCACAACACTTTTACGAGAGGTATCTCTTTATTCCTTAGAGACTTGCTAGCATGTTCCAAAATACCGCAAGGTTGTGGATCATAGGAGAGATCTGGTTCTACTTCAATAGAATCCGGGAGGATTGGGTGGAAAGCGTCAGGCACGAACCTTCAGAGCTGAGATACATGGAACACATCATGTAGCTCGGATAGTGAAGGTGGCAATGCCAACTGATAAGCCAATTTGCCTACCCGACTAAAAATCTGGTATGGTCCCACATATCTCGGACTAAGCTTACGCGTTTTGAACGGTCCTCCCAATCTCAATCTCGGGGTAACCTTCAAATACACGTGGTCTCCAACATAGAATTCCAAAGGCCTCCTCTGTTTGTCCGCATAATTCTTTTGCCGATCTTGGGCTTTCTTAAGATTATCTTGAATCACCTTGACTTTCTCAGTGGTTTCTTGTATAACCTCCGGTCCAAGAATACTCTTTTCTCCCACTTTAGCCCAACACACAGGAGATCGACACTTTCTCCCATATAGAGCCTCATAGGGATCCATACCCAAGCTAGCATGGTAACTGTTATTATATGCGAACTCTACCAAGGGTAAATGATCTTTCCAACTCCCACCTTCTTCCAGAATACAAGCTCTTAACATATCTTCAATCGTCTGAATGGTTCTCTCCGTTTGTCCATCAGATTGAGGATGATTAGAGGTACTCATATTTAGTCTAGTCCCCATTTCCTTATGGAACGTCTTCCAAAACCTCGAAGTGAACTTTGGATCTCGATTAGACACTATACTGGATGGCACACCATGCAACCACACAATCTCCGCTATGAAAAGTCTCGCGAGATGTATCACCTTGTGAGTCGTCTTTACAGGTAAAAAGTGAGTAGACTTAGTCAACCTGTCCACTATTACCCATATAGAATCATATTCGCCTCGAGCACGAGGTAATCCCACAATGAAGTCCATGGAGATAGAATCCCACTTCCACACCGGTATCTCCAACGGCTGCAACATTCCGCCTGGTCGCTGATGTTGTCGCACGCTCGCGAAAAATGAACAGAGTCGCCACCAATATATTTATCCCATAAGGGAAAGGAATATCAGAAAAACTAACAAAGGAAGGAACAAGGTCTTGCGACCAGAGAATCAAGGTACGGGAGTCGGTTACGCAAGGGGAAGGTGCTAGCACCCCTCGCGCCCATCGTACTCGATGGTATCCACCTATGTTTGTTTCTATCTAAAGGGTGTGTCTAATGTCTATGTCTATATGCGAATGAATGCAGAATGTAGGGAAAATAAAGAATTATACTCGCACGGGCCCTACCCCGCTGCCTACGTATCCTTTTCAGGAAGCAGAGTTACCGTAGCTCGGCTCACGATTTTCTGTTTGTTTTTGTGTTTTTTAGTTGGGCGGAGTTAACGCTCGCGCTCTTGCATAAGGGGACAGCCTAGGATGCAATAGAGCAGAGATAACAATGCCCTCAAGAAAGGAGAGAAGAGAGAGAGTTTGAGTGTTTCGAGGAAATCCCTAAAGCAAGGGAAACTCGAGTTACTCTTTGGTTTGTGTTTTTTAGAATTTGGGAACTTACGCCCGAATGGAACCCTAAAGCAAGGGAAATCCAGGCACTCGAATGATTCCCTAAAGCAAGGGAGATCCAAGCTTCCATTCCCTTTTTAAGAATTTTCACTTTGATTATTAGTGTTTTAAGTATTTTCTTGGTATGTTTTAAAGGGGTTTTTATTTTGAGTATTTATTAGATGTTTTATGTTGTAAAAGAAAAAGAATGAGAAAGGGGGGAATAGCCTAATTTCTAAGCCTAATGTTGTCATGGTTGCTTACAAGTCTAAATCTAAAGGAATGGGGAAAAGGTTATTTAAGCATTTCACAATATAGGAAAATATTTACAAAATAAAAGAAATAAGATCTAAATCAACCATGAAGATTATTTATAAGCAATTACATTTTCATTCATGTTTAAAGCTATTTTCAAGAATTAAACTAAAAACTACTCATTTTTATGGTTTATCAACCAATAAAAAATTAAAGAAAACAACAATTAAAATTTCTAAAAGATTCATAAAGTTCTAAAAAGTCTAATTGGAGAGGAAACAATTTTTATCAACTTTTATTTAAGAAAAAAAATGGATTAATGCAAAAGAATTAAAAGAAATCAATTTTATTATTGTTTTTATTAACAGCAGGGAGGGGTGTATTGGTAATCAGCAATATGAACTGAAATCACATACAAGCAGAGCTAGGCCTAAAAAAAGGGGGGTGCGGAAAAGCAAGGGGCGCGTAAAGGCCCAAGGACCGAATAGTGATGTATTAACAACAGTGGGGTATAGCTTCAGAAACATTGCAGGGCCCAGGATTTCATGGCCCAACGCTGCACCATCTATTCCATTATTTCACTCTCATTAATCAGCAATTATTTCATTATTATTATTTGGCAGCATGTGAAAATAAATGTAGCATGACATGAAAATGTTAAGGCCTCGCATCAATTGGTCACTAAGTTTTTTAAGTGAGATGAGGATAAAATACAGGCCTAGCCATTCAGGATATGACACTTCACTTTCCAATTATTGTAATAAGACAAAAAATCAACCAAACCAATGGGAGATGAGCTAATCACGACGTGCCACGTCAGCGGACGGAAACAAAAACATAACAAACAGAGACGCCGGAGCTAGGGCTCCGGTCGTCTTCTCCGGCCACTCTCCACCGGAGTCAAATGCGTTTTCGCCCAGAAATTCAAGACTCTACCATCAGTCCACTCGGAATTTTATGCTGAACACAGATCCGGTCTCCGTTTTATCTCATTTTCTTTCTAACATCATAACCGATCCACTTATTGGAACCCTAACGTCTAATGATTCCATGAAAACGTGACCTAAAGGCACCAACCAAACTCAGATTCACACATACGATCCATATATTGCATTCAAAATCAATAATCATGAGTATAGAATAAACACACAAAGAATAGAACCTATGCACATATCACCGAGAAGCCACCGCGTGTGAGGAGTTCAAACAGACGCTAATGTCATAGCCTATTCAACTAGCATGCTTAAATAGACTGGAAGACATACCTGGAGCGACTTGAGATCTTTGGAGAACTCCTACGTTCTATGCTTCAAGTCGGATGCGCTCGTAACAGTGGCCACCTCCGATCTCGCGTCTTTCACCGAGAAGTACCTTCCCCTACTACAAACTCTTACAGGATCTCAATAAGAACTATGATAACACCACGGATCTTGGAGAGAAATTAATGGTGACATTGAACTGTTATGCTACTGAAGCTTGAAGATGGCGACGAAGTGAGATAAAAGATCAAGGTGATGAAGAATGAAGAACTCAAAGGAGCTTGTGATGGCAGTGGTGGTAGAAGGTGGCGGTTGAAGGTTTAGTTATGGTGGTGACGAGTTGAAGATGATGATGAATATGGAGGAGGTTCAATGATGGAGACTATGGTGGTGAAAGAGATTGAAGGAAGAAAACGGTTATGGAAGTTTGTTATGGCGGTTATGGTAGTTACATGAAGATGAAGGTGAGAGAGAGAATGTAGAGAGAGAGAGTGATGAGAGAGATAAGAGATGAAGAGAGAGCTTGGTGAGTTGAAACTGAAAATGAAGAATGGAAGTGTGTGTGTGAAATGCGAAGAAGGTTGAAGCTTATATAGGGTGCATGGGAGTGCATGGTTGTTGTGGTGTGGATGAGGGTAGTGTAGAATTTCTCTCTCTTAATGAACAAGCACTTGCTTTTGTAGTAGTTCCTTCGGTTACTTTCACCCATCAGAATAATGCATGGCTCTTATGAAGTAAGTGGTGAGTGTGTGATGTGCTTGCTGCAGCCTTGCATCATATATCTTACCAAGTCAAAACACTTGTAATGCTTACTTCACACATGTGTACCTTTGAACATAGGCCACCATTCAACTTACATTTGCACCCAACATGAAGAAGGCACAAGGTGGATGAGAATTGGTGTTGGAGAGTTTCTGAAATGAAGCTTGGAAGGATGAGAAATCTAGCTTCAAACTCATAGCATCATCACTGAAATTTCGCGCGCTTTAGCCTTGCCCTTAATGCTAGCCAACACGCAGCTTGGTAGAGGGGTGACTTTGAATGCCTCTACCTTGCCTATTACGTGTCCACCCTTAGTGATCTTAGATTCATTGGAAAGAGAGCATAGCAAGGAGTAGTTTGACACTAATGTTGTTCAAAATGGAGACTTGTGGAGAGAGAAAATTGAACTTGAATTCAGCCCACCATGTGTTTGTAGAAATGCCTTGCGCATGACCTGGAACTTGGCCTGCCTGATGCTGCATTCTGGCCAGTGTGAGGGCATGACTTTGAAAGCTTGCATATCACTCAATATTTGTTCAATTACTCCAATTCTTGTTTCAATGGATAGAGGAGATGGCAAAGAAGAGAATGATACCAAGTTTGCATTCATGGCACTTCTGTAGAGTTCTAAAAATGGCTGGAGATTTGGCATGCCATGCGTTTGTTAAAATGCCAGGTCATGACCTGACTTGTGACTTGTATTATGACTTGGTTTAAATGAATTTTCAGAAACTTCACACCACTTTAACTCTTCATATAAGCTTCAAATGAATAAGTGTCCAACTACAAAGTTGTTCCCCGCCATGAGAGGAACAACTTTGATGTTGGAATTTTCTACAAAAAATGCCATTTGCCACGTGTAATCTAGTGCTGAAGTGGACTGCTCAACAAGATTTAAAGCATCAAAAAATTTTCTAAGTGTTGGAAACTTGTCTTTTTGCTATTTTGGCAACTTTTTGTCGAACTCCCGATTTTATCCATTCTTCGACTTTTCTTGATTAATTTTCCACCAAAAGTCAATATTTGAATAATTCTTCTGATTTTGACTCAAAAGTTAACTGTTCTGATTTTTCCGACTATTGATGAAATTCCCGATTAAATCTCTTCCAGTCAAATCCAGTCAAACAAACACATCCACATAGTCAGTATGAGAACTTTTCCACACATAGAAGCCATTCCTGATTAAATGTAGACCAGAAAGTCAACTGGTTGGCTTTGGCCAAAGAAACCCTGATTTAAGGAACCAGATGATTTGCAAGCCAGTATCCTTCAACCAACGCCTTGAATTGAGATTGAGAAAAAACCCTAATCCAAGAGGGCTTCAATGAACATAGAGCCACATGATTACCTCAGATCCACACATCTGGTAGGAAATTCCTTGCCACAAAAGTTCTTTCCTGCTAGTCTTTGATTGATACCAATGATATGCATGCATGGGTATGGATTATGACCTAAGTGATGTATGTACATGAATGTAAAGCCTAAGCCAGTTAGAAGTAGAGGGGTAGGACAAATTTGGGGTATGACAGATGTTCAATCTTAACCTGTTGACAGATAGGACACTGTGCTACATATTCTGCAATCTCCTTCTTCATTCCTGGCCACCAAAAGTCTTTCTTCAAGTCTTGATACATTTTGGTCGATCCAGGGTGAATGGAAAATTTACTCTTGTGGGCTTCATTGAGAATCAAACGCTTCAGTTCAAAATCATTTGGTATACACATCCTTTTCTTAAACAAAAGGATTCCGTCAGGTGCTCTAGTAAATTCAGGCATGTTTTCACTTGCTTGCAATTGCTCGTCATATCCTTGAGTCACTCGAATCCTCCCTCGCTGTTCGTTCTGAATACTCAAGTTACTAATCAGTATACCATTGGGTGTCCAATCGAACTGGAGGTTGAGGTTTCAAAACTTCTCTAATAGCCAATGCTCTAACATCATCAATTCTGCAATCCGAAATTCCTTCTTGCTTAAAGCATCTGCTACTTTATTAGCCTTCCCTGGATGGTATTTCAATTCGAAATCATAATCTTTAAAATACTTCATCCATCTCCTTTGTCGCATGTTCAACTCTTTCTGATCAAAAAGGTATTTCAAGCTTTTATGATCACTGAACATCTCAAAGTGAATCCCATATAAGTAGTGTCGCCATACTTTGAGTGCAAAGACTATTGCAGCAAGTTCCAGATCATGGGTAGGATAATTCTCTTCATGAGATCTCAATTGTTGAGATGCATAAGCCTTAACTTGACCGTCTTGCATCAACACTCCACCTAAGCCTTTCTTAGAAGCATCACAGAATACTTCATAGGATAGGTTTGGGTCTGGAATCACTAACACAGGTGTAGTAGTCAACTTCTTCTTAAGTTTCTGAAAACTCTGCTCACATTTGGAATCCCATTTCAAAAGCAACTTCCTTTCGAGTAAGTTTTATCAATGGTAGTGCTAACTTACCAAATCCCATGATAAATCTCTGATAGTAACCTGCCAAACCTAGGAAGCTTCTGACTTCTGTCACACTCTTTGGTCGATCCCAATTCACCACCGCTTCTACTTTAGAAGGATCCACTGCCACGCCTCCCCCATAGATGACGTGGCCAAGGAAACTTTCTCCGGATAGCCAAAATTTACACTTACTGAAATTTGCGTATAATTGTTTCTCTCTGAGAGTAGACAACACAATCCGCAAATGCTCTTCATGTTCTTCGGGAGAACGAGAATACACCAAGATATCATCAATGAAGATCACTACAAACTGATCCAGGTATGGTTGAAAAATTTGGTTCATGTAATCCATGAAAACTGCCAGAGCATTAGTCATACCAAAAGGCATAACTAAAAAATCGTAATGACCATACCAAGTCCTGAATGCAGTCCTGGGTACATCTGAGCTCTTTACCCGAATCTGATGATATCCCGACCTGAGATCAATCTTCGAGAACACATTGGCTCCTTTTAACTGATCTAGGAGGTCATCAATCCGTGGTAAGGGATATTTGTTCTTTATGGCAACTTTATTCAGCTGACGATAATCGATGCATAAGCACAAACTTTCGTCTTTCTTCTTTACCAAAAGAACAGGAGCTTCCCATGGAGAAACACTGGGCTGAATAAAATGCTTAGCTAAAAGCTCTTCTAACTGGCCCTTCAGTTCTCTGAGTTCAATAGGAGACATCCTATATGGAGTGATGGAAACTGGGGCAGTACCAGGAACAAGATCAATTGAGAATTCCGCTTCCTTTTCCGGAGGAAGAGAAGTGATATCCTCAGGAAACACATCAGGATATCCGCACACCACAGGAATCTCAGACAATTCCACTCTTGCATAAGGTTCCTTGGGAAGAACTAAAAGAAAAGATCTTTCTTGGGAAAAGTGATAATTGACCGCGCTGATCGTACCTTCTATCAACTTGGTAATTGCATCATCGGAAGAAGTCTCTTCAGCAGGAATGAATATGGCCTTTTCCTTGCAACCAATATACACCGAATTAAGAGATAACCAATCCATCCCCAGAATGACATCGAGTCTCTTGAGAGGTAAACAGATTATATCAATCGGGAAATCACGACCTAAAAGACACTAAACAATCTTTACAGATCAGTCGAGCTTCCACCGTATCATCGGTCGCCGAAGAAATGACCACAGGATAGGGTAATGGAGTAACTTCCAAAACAAGTCGACAAACACATTCGGTTGAGATAAAGGAATGAGTAGCTCCACAATCAACTAAAACACATAAAGGTTGGTTGTTTACATAACACGTACCCGGAATGAGATTGTTGTTCCCCTTAGCCTTCCTCGCATCTAAGGTGTACACACGACCTGTAGTCGTCTCAGGAGCCTTCTTCTTTCTAGGACAATGCGGAGAGATGTGACCCTGCTCGCCGCATTCGAAACAAGTAACTAGAGCGAATCTGCAATCTCTAGTATGCCTCCTCCTACACTTGTCACAAAAAGGAGGTCGAGAGGATTGGTCACCAGGGCCTTGTTTCTTCCTTGATGGAGAATTGTGGGGCTTCAAGTGTTGAGTAGATCTTCCTTGGTCTCTAAAATTAGTCCTATTTTGGTTCCTCTCTTCTTGAACTCTCTTCAAGTTGTTTTCGACAACATAGCACTGCCTCAAACATTCAGCATAAGTAGTGAACTCCCTCTGGGACACACTATGAGCAATGTTGGCACTCAAACCCATCAAGAATTGATCAATCTTCCATAACTCATCAGGAGCATAAACAGCCTGTCGTGAGTAATCAGCCATATCTTCAAACTTCTCAGCATACTCAGAAACAGACAAGTTGCCTTGCTTAAAGTTCTGGAACTCTCTTTCCCTTTGGGTCCAAACACTATTAGGAAAGTACTTCTCCATATATTCCGCCTTGAAATGATGCCAGTCCTTAGGGATCTCCTGGGTAGTGAAATAGGTAGATGCGGTATTCCACCACCTAAGAGTCGGTCCTTTCATCTTTGCGTAGCAAAGATCACTTTCTCTTCTTCATTACATTGGATTGCCAGGAATATCCTCTCCATACTAGCCAACCAATCATGAGCTACCACCGGGTCTAAGCCACCTGCAAAATCTGGAGGATCCATTCTGAAGAAAGCACAAAAATCTGGCCATGTAGGAGCTTGTGGATAGGAACTGGAGCAGGAGGTTGTTGTCCCTGCATACCTTGCATCATCTGCATCATCATCTGATTCTGCTGCTGCATCTGTTGCATTATCTATTGCCAAGGTATGCCTGCATTTCCAGCTTCTTGCTCGGGATCCACATTCCTAGTTCCGGGCCTTCCGGGACCTCTGCGTTGCTCAGCCATCTCCCTGTTTGTCCTACACATGGAATTAAGTTGACCAGGCTCAATGCCATAGGTAAGACATATGGAATCATGCCGGCTATACACATATGAGGCAGAATAGTACTGCATTATGATGTGTCTTTAGCAAAGCCGAGAATCGACCTGCTCTGATACCAACTGTAACACCTCACACATATTTTTCTAGAATAATATACATAAAGTATTAAATATGGTTTCATAAAGACAACAATTACATAACGTCGCAGCGGAAAGATAATAGAACATCATAAGTGCAAGGTACAAAAGCCGAATGTATCATGGCCAAAATGATAATACATCCATAGTAGTACAATATCCAACAAGGTACTATAAAGGCACGAAACATAAACAAAAGATAACATCTAGCAACAACGTCAAAGGACTAATCCGCCTTGCCTTTGCCACGATCTTGCCTCGAACCACCTGAAAAACATAGAATTGGAATGGGATGAGATTACTAAATCTCAGTGAGTCCACCTATCCTATTAGTCCACTCGGATCTAAAGGGTACATGCATCAAAACCGAATCCACCATTGATTCGGGGTTTATCCTCACATCCGGTACAAGCACAGAGAAAACAAGTGATTCATCCACCATTGGACTCATCTTATACAAATACACAAGTATATCAACAAACAAGTATGCCAAAACCCATACCCATGTACGGGGAATCAAGAAGTGTAGTAAACCTCGGCTAGATTATAGAGTGAACGCACCCTCGATGGGTTCGCCCATGCCTATTATCAAGGGACTTGTACAAGCACACTGCAAGATGGTTAAACGGGTTCGCACAAGCCTAAATGGCCGCGAGATGACCTTAGCCTAATTGGCGTCATTGTCCCATTAACCTTCTTCACGCAATTGAGTTACGCCGAGTACAAACCGCCACCTTGACGCATGAGCCCCCCTGGCGAAAGCCTAGTAGTAGTCTACATGACTTCACTAGAGGTGAGTTATCGAAAATGTATTGGCCTACGTGGCCACATAATCCCACCATACCGAGCACGCAAGTGTCTTAACGCCAAGTGAGTAAAAAGCCCCGTACGGCATTCACGAGCACACTGCAACGGTAGCTCAGGTGCACGACCTTTCATCACATCATTGGACTATTCTACGGACTCCGTGGTCCAGGAAAATACCTTGACTTCATAGTAAAAGGTATATCCTAATCTAGCCACCGGCCACTTCGATTCAAGCATCCATACACTCAACAAGCGTAGGGTCATAAGACAAACCAATCCGAATGTTTAACCAAAACATTTGGATATCAACATTTTCCACACATTGTCTCATCATAGTATCCATATTTAATCTCAATGAATAGACAAGAATTGTTAAATAACATATTTAACATTATGCATATCATTCAACATAAGTAACTAAACGGAAACAATGGTAATGCGTATCATAAAACATCGCACATTAAACGTAAATATATGCACTAATGCTTAAGGAGAAGCTTGGTTACTATTAGGAACCAAAACTGCTCTCAGGGGAAAGAAGAATAAAATCCTGCTCAGAACTGGCAGCTTAGCGGGCTGCTAGCGCGCTTTCCAGTGGCGAACCTCAACTGTTCCTCCGCTTAGCGGCCTTACATCCGCTTAGCGGACTTGCGATAATTATTTTTCCACAAACAGCATCCTCCGCTTAGCGGCTTGGGTCCGCTCAGCGGGACCGCGAATTTTGGGAAAAATGCTCAACATCCGCTCAGCGGCCATAGCCCGCTCAGCGGACCATAGCAGATGCAGAAAAACGCAGAACTCACCAGTTCTGCCCTGGGGTATCTTAACCCCTTTAATTCACCTGCATGCACGAATCAAGAGTATATACAACCAGAATACAACATAGATAAGAATATTTTAACACCACAACATGTCATTAGCAAGTATTTCATGCATCCTTTCTGAAATCCCTAAACCCCAAAAATCTCCCAATGGATCAAAACCCCATTTTCTGTCTAGGGACTCACCTTAGGTTGAAGAAGTAGAGCTGGAGCAAGGGAGATATGGACGAAAATCAGGACAGATTCTTGGACATGCAAGGATTGGAGTTCTTGGAGTGTTCTTCTTTTTCTCCTTCTTCCTTCTACGTTTCTATCCTCTTTCTCTCACAAAAATCTGTTTGTTCACAATTAGGAAGAATTAACTTAGCCACACAACCCCTTATTCTAATTAAGTGTACAAAGACCAAGATGCCCTCAAACTAGGTCCAAATGTCCAATTTGCCATTTAGTTCCATCTCAACTAATGTCATTACTATTTATTCTAAAAAGAAATAAATAGGATATTACATTTTGAGTACTATGATTATATTAGTGACTAATCCTTTTATTGATTGATCCTTTGCCTGAGCTCTTTTGTTTCTGAACATCCTCGATTAAGCACCAGATGAACAAGTGACTGTTCTGGGTATCTATTTTGATTATGATGAAAAGCCTGAAAGTATGACATCTCAGGGGGGTCAAAATTAGGGTATGATAGCAAGATTTGAACCTGATAAGAATTTTGGGGAAGGGGACTCGCCTTGTTACCAAGTGCCTACATATCTCCTTAGGGAGAATCAGAGTCAACGTAGTTCGGGCACAGGGTTGTACGCCTTAGAATTAATTATGAAATTGTTTGAAGGCTTTTTGAATAGCCTATCGTAGTTTTAGAAATTGTGATTTGAAGATGAAATGCGTGTTTTAATTTTGGGCGTACAACCCTGATTTGATGTGTTTTCGTTAGGTGCGATAATCAATAGATTTGATCATTATAATTAATGAATTATATGAGGTATTGCTGGTTATTCTGATCGATAGGTTCGATCGTCACGGACAGCAAATAAAGTATATTTTAATCTCGTAGTTAAATTATGAGTTTTATCATCGTCTCTCATAACCAATAGATTTGGTTATTACATGACAACGAATTTAGTTATTTATGTTTTATTATTTCATCTCTCACCAATGCGACTAATAGATTCAGTCGGATCGACGAGAGAATTAGTGATCAGTGCATTTTGATGCACATTCCACTACGGTTGTACTTATACATTTCCATGGTTTGCTTGTCTTATTTTTGTATTTTATAATGTTTTTATATTTTAATTTATTTTTATTGTTATTTGATTTTCGTATTTAATTTTCAGCTTTAGCAGTCTGCACGGAAACGATCATAACTGGAGTTCCAGGAGTCCGATTGAGGCCTTCTGATAATTGACGGAAAGCTAAGAGAAAGAGACGCAATTCTTATGTTGGACTCGAAGTCAGAATCGGACTGTAGAAGGGCCAAAAAATTCGTTGAAGTTGCAGCACTAGTTTTAGTTAAGTATCGGGTCAATTAGTTTTGGGCCTGGGTCGTATGTTTGACCCAGTTGGATTGTAAAACGGGTTGTACTCTTCCCATTAGGGTAGCAGCCGCGGTACTGTAGCAACTATCACCATTCACGTAAAAAAAAACTAGGCTTGTACGATCCCATGGCGAACTAATCCCTATTGAGTTGATCTGCTGTAATTCGGATTCCAAGACTTGAGGTTAATATTATTTTGCAATATAATTTCTATTCATACCAATCTTATTTTGTGTCATTCGTTTGCTTAATCCGAATTATCATAGAATAACATTGTTAATTCGATTGATTTATGCTTCCTGAATTTATATGCGTTATATCGTCTGCTTAATTCGTTATTCCGCTAATTGTTGAACCGTTTTCTTAATCCGGTGAAAGAGGAACATAATTCTTATAATTTCATTCTCACTTGTTGAATGTTTTTGTGCTTCGAATGTGAATAAAATCCGCAGAATTATATTTATCGATGATAGTAGGAACCGAAACAGCTGGTTAGCTTAACTCCATAATCACTTATTTTCAAAACAGCTCATTTTATAATCACTTATTTTAAGCGCTTTTTCTATAAATCGAACCTGAACCACCACCCCCCCAAATTCGACTTGCATTCGGTTAATAAGAATAGGAATCCTTGAGAGACGATACACGAGTTACCGTTATCGTCGTACTATAGTTTTATAAAATTAACTCGTTTTTGACTCGTGCGCGACAGCGGATCAATTAGACAAGAGTCAGTTAAATTAACATTAATAAGTAAATTAATTTGATTAAAAAAATATTTCTCGCCAATGCGACTAATAGGTATAGTCGGATCGAGGAGAAAATTAAATTAAAAAAAGTTGAATAAACAATTAACTAAAATTAAGGTTTACAAAAATTAATTAAATTTTATTTATTTTACACGGCGGGTGGGTTTTTTCAAGAGATAGTAATTATTGGGTGTGTTAATAGCAAAGGCTTAGGCCCAATTGGTTTCAAGACCCGTTAGATCCTGTGTGACGCAACGAAAAAACTATGGTACGCTACCAGGGGCAGTGGACGTTTGATTTCATGGCATGATGAACACGGGGTTGTGATCTAAAGTTGGATGAGGATACAATGGTGGAACACACACCGAATCATGTTCACGTGTGAGACCATGTGGCCATCAGAAGGCCACATGGTGTAAATTCAACGGCCAGAGGGAAGGGTAAACCAATTTTCTCACGCAAATCCTTCTCATTTTTCATTCTTTTTCTCTCTCTTCCCTCGTTTCTCTCTCTTTCTATCTTACTCTCTGCGACTTCATACCACCCAGAACAACAACGACTACCCACTACCCTCAGAACCACTGCTCTTCCCAGTTTTCCGATGAAGATTCCTATGGATCTTCATCGTTCCCCACCCCACCTTCATACATAATACCCAGAACCCCTGAATACCACCTTCTACCACCGCGAGTCCCCTTTCTGACCATCGTAATTCCCAGAAAACGATGAAAGTTCATCGTCAACCTTCATCCGTATCACCCAACTAAGAACCCTAACCCTTAAATGAAACCTAACCCTAACATTTTCAGAAACAAGAATCAAACCAAATCGCATGCAACCAAGATCCTAAGCTAAGTTTTGGTTTCGGTACCTTATGTCTTGACTGTTGGAACGTGTAAGCTCCCTCCCTCTAATCTCCTTCTTCTTTCTCTGTGGTTGCAGGTTCGATCGAGATGAAGATCCAAGTGCTAAGGGCGGCGGCGCAAGGGTTTTTTTTCCAGAAAATTTCCGAATCCCTTCTTCTATTTTTTCTTTTAGTTTTTAAAGTGTTAGGGCTTTGATTTGTTAGGAAATTATAGATTAGATTATTAGGTTAGTTTGATTTGATTTGATTGTAATTGATTTGCATCTTTAATAAAATTAGATTTGATTTTCTTTTATGTTTAATTCAGATTTGATTTTGCTGAGGATTTTGTTTGATTCATTCCGGGTTCGTTTATGTTCTGATATCTGATTCATGTTACCATCCATGGGCCTGGATCAGATTGTTACATTAGAGTTAGGGAAAAGTTTTAGGGTTTGATGGTCACTAATGGTGGCTGCGGCGCCGGATTGAAGATGATGAACAGGGTTTTCGTAACCCTAGTTGACCAAGTCCACCATTTTAATTAATTAATTAAAACTAATGATAATTTTAATAATTAATAATAGTCTTAGTGAGAACAATAATCAGAAATTAAAACAAAATGTTAATATACTTAATATATGTTAATAAAAGGTTAAATTGAGATTTAATTAATAATTGAGCCACTTAGATTAAATAAACAAGCAAACTTATTATTTTTCGGGAAATATATATATATATATATATATATATATATATATATATATATATATATATATATATATATATATATATATATATATATAAAAGAATAAAAATGAGCAAATTATCATAAAACTATATACCATAAGCATTCTAGAGGCAAATGAGTAAGAGCAATGCAATGGGCCAAATGTTAATTTGGACTTAAAACATTTGCTATCCACACCCCTTATCTTAACCAATTTCTAAGAGGATTTTATAAGAGATCGAGTTTAATAGTAGATATATTAAACCCTATGGCCCTTAATTTTTAACACCCTTAGTAAATTAAAAGATGTGACTTATATCGGGTAAATTTTGGGGTATGACACAGGAATTGAAAAAGAAGTTGAATTTTCAGATTTGGCCAAAGCTTTAGGAGTGCCTGCTACGGATTTGGAATCTAATTACAAGACTGATGGTGATGTACATGGGATTAAGAGATCCTACTTAGAATCTCAAGCTTTGTGTTATGCTCAAAAGAAACAATGGGACATTTGCGGACATTTTTTGACTCTTTTAATTTTTGGTGTTGTTTTATTACCGAAAAACGTTGATTATGTTGATCCTGCTGTGATTCATGTTTTTACATCCTTTAGGATTTTTTATAAGGATCCAACTCCCACCATTCTTGCTAAAATTTACTATGCCATCCATGCTCGGTGTGAAAGGAAAAAGGGGATGTTATTTTGTTGCATTCACTTATTGTACTCTTGGTTGACTTCTCACATTTACAAAGCTAGTTATTTGATCATAGACTTGACTAGACATGAGTGGTCTCAAAAACTAAGGGCTCTCAAAGCAAATTCTATCTTCTGGTATGCAAGAAAGTTGAACTCCGAAAGGATCATTTACAAGTGTGGAGAATTTAACAACGTGCCTCTAATGGGAACTTTAGGTCGTATTAATTATAACCCCGTGTTAGCATTGCGCCAATTGGGCCATTCTATGGATAATGAACCTTCCAAACAACAAGGGGAAGAATTGATTTTGCATGAAAACAGAAAGGGTGATCCTAGAACACTAAATAAAGTAATCCAAGCTTGGAAACACATCCAAACAAAGAACTTTGGGCCAAAGAATGTCATAGCTAAGGAGCCTTACACTAAATGGGTTCAAGAAAGGGTCAGAAAGATTTCACTTCCATTCATTGTGGATCTATCATACAAGCCTGATTCTCCTAATCCTGTTCCTCTATCCATTGAAGAGATAGAAGGGACCAGGGCTGCCCTAGAGGCGTCTTGAAAGGAAAAATAAAAATTAGAGCTTCACGTACATCAACTAACCAATGAAAAGAGTCAACTACGCTTCGAACTTAAAGAAAAGAGCCAAGAGCTTCAAGCCATTAAAGAAGAGAACGAAAGAGAAAAGGGTAAAAGGAAGCATGCAACAGAAGGTGTCCTAAGTGCTAAATTCAATTTAATTGCACATAACGAAAGGTTAGAGCAAGAAAGCGTGGAAATCGCAAATTGGAGAAGGTATTATGAAAAGGCTTCCCGCGACAAAAAGGAGTCCGAGGAAAATTTAGAAGTTGTAGTCTTTGAATTGACTGATAGGACCAAAGATCAAGAGGTGCAAATAAGGGATCTTAAATATGACCTTCAAGAAGCCCACAATTCTGGACAAGAAGAGCGCTCAAGGAGACTAACCACAGAAGAAGCACTTGTATAACGCACCAATGAGCACAATATAGCACTTCTAGCTTTGGCTGCACTTAGGGAAGTATTTGTAAAACAAAGAGAGCTATTTGAGGAAGCAAGGGATGAAAAGGATTATTGGAAAATTCAATATACAATTGTTTCTACGGCAAGTAGCATGGTTCCTAAGCTTCTTAAGGATTATGAAAAATGTCAAGAGAACTATGACAAGCTAGTCTTCTTGTGCAATGACTTAATCTAGGACATTCTGAAGAGTTTGGAAAGAGCGGAATCTTCTCCCGTCATTCTTCCCGAGGTAGTAAAGGAATTCATGGAGCTTTGTAGGAGTATGGTGGACAAGTTCAAAGCGGATAGTCAAAGGCGTTCTTAGACATTTACTATTTCCTTGTTGCATTTATTTTTGGGTGTTTAATTTTCAGTTTCTATTTTCATTTGTAATTCAACAATGAATTTGTAATTCCTTTTCAAGTTTTTCAATTAATAAAGTGTGTTTACTTTCGCATTACTCATTATTCCTATAATATTCACCAAAGGATTATTTAAATAAAAATGTTTTAAAAAAATATAATAAACATGGATAAGACATGAACATAACCATAACATTCATGACATGCTTATCATTTCAAATTGTTTTCAAAAACATTAAAATGGGGAAATTATCTTTATCTCCAGTCACGTCATTGGAGAAGATAACCAAGCAACCATACCACCGTATCAAACAAGGTCTCAAAGGAAGAAAGCAATGGAACAACTATAATAGAATCAAGCCGCCCTTCGCGAAGAAGTGACCCAACTGAAGGGTACCGTGGAGGAAATTAAGGGAGGTATGAGCCAAATGCTGAGTTTCATGAAGGATCTCAGGGATAAATAGGAAAAGGCTAAGGAAACTAAGGATCAGTCCGAGGACATACCAAATCTAAATTTTTAGGGCAGGTTGCTACACCGAGGGCCACAGGTGTTGCATCAGGCGGCACAGTAGGAAGGAGTAAAGTGACTAATAGCACGATTAGCGGGACGAGCAGCACAATGCGGTAGTCTGAGACTTGGAAATTCAGTAATGGCTCGAGAATGGATAATATATGATATTAATTTAGCAGAGCTAATATTTAATAATGAACTTGATGTTAATTTAGCAGAGTAATATTTAATAACAAGTTAACATTAAGTAACAGAGGCATATATATATATATATATATATATATATATATATATATATATATATATATATATATATATAGGGGACGACTCAAGTGAGAACACTTGGTTATTATGAGAAATGAGAACAATGAATCACGACCATTAAATTTTGATTTTGTTAATTTTAATGGACTGGATTGGTTTCTCTTTCTATGATCCTTAATATTTATTTTAAATCAATATAGAAAGAGAAACCAATCCAGTCCATTAAAATCAACAAAATCAAAATTTAATGGTCGTGATTCATTGTTCTCATTTCTCATAATAACCAAGTGTTCTCACTTGAGTCGTCCCCTATATATATATATATATATATATATATATATATATATATATATATAATCTCACCCCAATCAACTTATATTTTTTCAGGTGCAGTTTAGTAGCGTTGGTCAGTAGCAGGTTCGGATTGACGGCTTAAAGTGGTGACGGCTCGGAGACCTCGTCAGATCTCATTTTCCGCTGTGCAGATCCATTGAAGACACATGTGTTGTAATTCTTAGTAGAATTTCATGTTGTATTTTATATGGATCTCTCTATATCTATAGCTTTTGTATGTACTCAATATCAATTTTTAATGTTTCATGCATAATATACTAGTCAGTTATGTATGGGGTATATATATATATATATATGGATAACAAAGTTAGTGTTAAGTTAATATTTTGTAACAAACTTGATATTGAATAGCAGAGTTAATATTAATTTAGCAGAGTATTATTAAATAATAGAATTAGTAATAATAAGAGTTAGTTAGTAAACTTGCAGTGTTGGTAAATACGTACTGAGTTAGTTTATAACAAATCCAGGTTAGTAGTAATATAGTAGAGTTAATAAAATTATACTATAGAGTAGTATTGGTAACAAGAATATATTAATGACAGAATTAATGTTAATGATATATCAGAGTTGTTATTTGGTAGGGTGTTGATATTAGTTTATAACAGAGTTATATTAATGTAGCAGAGTAAGTAAATAAAATAGTAGAGATACTAGTAGCAGATAACATAATAATTATGGAGTAGTAATTGTTGAAATAAAAGCAGAGTATATGTAGTAGAAAGGGGAGAACTGTAGGAGTTGCTTGTATAAGAATTAACAAGAAACTGTAGTAACACATTGAATAAGAAGTGCCTAGTAGACACTAGTAGTATTAGTAGGACTTGTTAATAATAGTATTAGCATATAAAAGTCGTTGTAATAATGATGTTTGTTAATTTGGGGAGTTGCAGGTGGTGTTGCTATAGTTGTTATGTTGTAGTTGTTGATAATTGATCAGAAAATAGCAAGTGTACTATTTTTCACCGATGTAGTTTTTAATAGGAGTAGATACCCAGTATCGAACTCGAGGACTCCAGATTTTTGATTGAAGCACTGGTGTTCCTATGGTTGTTTCTCGTCTCTTCTTGGAACTGAGAACATTGTCCGGCCAGTCTCTCAATAGCTACTTCCCATTCTGCCCTCTGAGGCACTTGTTGTTGATGATCTTTCCAAGATAAGTTTGGATGATTCTTCCACCCCGGATTATAGGTGTTAGAATAAGGATTGTTCTGCTTCAATAACTTTATCCCTTCAATTTGTTGAGGAGTTGCCAAACAATACACAGTTTGGTGAGGGTCGTTACAAATCTCACAGCTGACAGTCTGAGCCGGTTGAACTTGAGCCACAGTTTGAGTCTCAACAGTCATCTTCTTGAGTTTTCTCTCGACTTCAGCTGCCATTTGGTCTTCCATTTTTATAACTTTATTAGCCAACTTCAAATAAATTATCCCTTCAGGCTGGCTTACACTACGGTGATGTAATTCCAAATGCTCATTCGCAGCAATAGCTTCAATGATCTTCTTGATACCAGTGGCTGTTGTAAAATTAGATGAGCCACCGGCAGCTGTGTCTATGAGTTTCTTAGCCTTCATATTGAGGTCATTCATAAAATTCTGCATTTGTTCAGTTGCATCCTGTAGCGGTGAAAATGTGACTCAACGCGTTTCCACGCATTCGAAGTACAACAGAGTCGCCACCGAACTTTATTTATTCCAAAAAGGAAAGAGAAAATATTGATAAAACCCACGAAAAAAAGAAACGGATAAGATGGTCGTCACAACCAAATTTAAGTTCGGGAGTCGGTTAAGAAAGGAACAAAGAAAGGAACAAAGAAAAGGTTTTTTATTATTGTGCTCGGCAAGACATTTGTATCTTGTGCCTACGTATTCCCTAGTGCAATGGGAAAGTCGGAGCAATCGTAGTTCAGGATAAAACTACGAAAGTTTGTTGGTTGATTATAGCGAGAGGTACTCGATCGCTTTCAAATGGAAATTCTACACGCACATGGATATGAGATCACTACAAGAATGGATGACTAAATCAAAGATAAAACGAGAAACATTTATCATCATTTTTTTTATAAAAAAAAAAAGAAAGGAAAAGAGATAATAATTTATAGAATAAAAAGAAAAAAAAAGATAATGGGCCATGGGGGGTGTGAAATCTGGATGGAGGTTAATGAAGGCCCAAGAAAAATAACATAAGAAAAAAAAAGAAGGATAAATTAAAAAAAATAAAAATAAAAAATAAAAAAGTTTGGGCCGTACCGGGTCGGGTCAGTGTGACCCAGATCCGTCTCCCATTCTGAATGTAGTTGGGTTGAGAAAAAAACCTAAACAACACAGAGGCAGTAGCGCCTCTCTTTCTTCTTCCCCGGCTTCTTCTCACGAGTTTTCCGAACACACCCTTTGTACTCTCTCTCGATAATTCTCCATGAACGAAAAAAGACAAAGACCGAAAGTCTTCTCACTTCTCAGCTCGTGATTCTCTCACGTTAATCCCTCCTTGTTCTCTCTCGCTGGATCGAAACAAAGACAACAACAATGAAACTCTCTTCACCTTTCTCTCGCTCTCTCGGTTCTCTCTTTCTGTGAACAGACAACAAACTCAAAAAAATAAAGTCCTTCTCACTAGATTTCGCACACTCAGTCTCCTCTCTCGTCGCTCTCTCTGATTCACTCTCGTGTCTCTCTCGTCGTTCTCTCTGATTCACTCTCGCGGATTCGCTTCTCTCTCGGTGTTATGAACAGAGCAAACAACAACACATCGGTTTGCTTCGTATCACTTTCGATTGCTCTGTTCTTTGTCTCTCTTCCACTTTACTTTGGAGTTCCGATTTTGTTGCTATGTGATGTGTGTTGCGATGTTGAGACGTATGGTGTCGAAGCTTCTGAGCTTGTGTTGTGAACAGTTTTGAGTGAATGCGTTTTAGTTATGTCTGAGAGTGTGAGTGCATTTTTCTGTGTATATGGTCGATGCAGGGAGGAATGTTTGAAGGGTTGAGGTTATGGCAGAGTTTGGTTTATTTGAGGTTGTTTGGTTGAAGAGTCTATAAGAAATTATTGCAGGTTCTGTATGAGTGTTTATGATATTGTGATAAAAGGTTGTCCGTGAAGGTTTTTTCTCTGTGTATGCTCTTGTGTTTTCGTTTTCGTTTCTCCCCCAGCAAAGTTTTTTTTCTTTGTTTTATAGATGGATCAATTGATTTAGGGGGGAAATTTTGGTGGATTTTGAACTTTTGTGGCTAACTGTTTTTGGTGCTTTTTTTGGATGCAGGTTTGTATTGTTAAATTGGTGAAATTTTTGGCTTCTTGTGTATGGCATGGCATGGCATGGTTTTGTTTTGCAGAGTGGTGAAGAAAGAAAAGCGTGATGACAAAATTTTGTACTATATATTTTTTTGTTTGACTTATGGTGTAATATCAAAAAATAAATAAAAAAGTGGACTTAAAATAAACAAAAGGTGCAATTGGGCCCAAAAAACAAAACCCTTTTTATTTGTTTGTGTTATATACTTTTTGAATAAAAAAAGATTAATTTAAATTAATGTAATAAAAATAAGTAAATGAGTAAATAAATAATGTTAATAAATAAAATTTATACTAAATCTTAAAACTAAACATATTTTAATTAAACTAAGAAATAAAACGCCTATTTTTGATATCTTTTTATTAATTGTAATGATGTAAGACCTAAATCTAAATGAACTTAATAAAAATGAAAGGACGAATAAAATCGAGAAATGCGCAAGAAATGCGACAATTAAAATGCAAATGAAATGTGAATGTGACATGACCAGATGAATGGCATTCGTAGGGCAAAAAATAGGGTGCGGCAGATGCCCCTATTTAATTATCTCAAGCCATATAGCATGAGAGACTTCAGTCTTATTGGTACCAATGGCGAAGAGTAATTAAATACAAAAAACCCGAATTTTTGGCCTTATGCAAATGCAATGTGTCATACCCCAAAATTTACCCATCCCATTTCTCCTTTTAAGCTGATACCAAAGTTCAAGACTCAAAGATACATCCTCCTAGACAATGACTCAATGAACTAGGGTTTTGACTTCCCTGAAGAAAATCAATGAAGCAAAGTCTCCAATGGATTTCATATGGCTTATGATGTTTTAAACTATCTCTATGACAAAGTACAAGCTTCAATTCCAAGTATTGCCCAGTCAATTGCTCAGAAAGTCAACAGTCGACTAGTTTGACCTAAAAGTCAACTGTGGTCAAAGTACAGTCAAAATTCCTGATTTTTTGTCAACATCCTAATTTCGAAGTATCATTCAACATTTGATCAAGGGTTGATCATGATTCATCAAGGAAAGTTCAGAAATCAACAAAACCTAAAGTTTCTAAATTAGGGTTTTTTGACCTAAAGTCAACTAAACTTTGATCGACCATAACTTTCACATGGAACATCAGAAATTTCCCATCCAAAGCTCATTTTGAAGGAAACTCTACAATTTTGTCTCTCACAAGCCAAGTCTAAAAATGTTTCAATTGGGAGATATGGATCAAAACATTATAGGTCCTTTTTGAAAGTCAACCAAAAGCAATTCTTTGTCAAAGCCCATATCTTCAAGATAAAACCCTCAAATGGAAAAAAGCTTCCAAAGTGGCTTGTAGAGGACATCATGATATTTCCAAAAAGTTCTAGAACTCCTCCATATCTTAAAATTGAGGGAGATATGCCTTGTAAAAGTTGGACAATTTTAAAGGGAAAAATGTGAAAGAAAATGCCTCAAAATGAATTTCTTTGCAAATAGGCCCATATTCTTAGGATACAATCTTCATCTTCATGATATGTAGAGCCCAAAATCCAATTGCCACGAATTTATTTGATTTATTTGGTTTATTAAGGATTTTTATTCATTTAAAAAGTGATTAAATTCAAATAAATCAAAGGAAAAATCAAAGATTTAATTTGGCTCATAATTCTAATAAAATCCAATCAACATTAACATCAAAAAATCAATCAAATTTCGTGCAAGATTGATTGGAAAGAGAATGGAGCAAAAATAGAAAGATTTGAATAAATTTTCAATCAAATCTTCATCAAATTTTCTCACACAAATTAACTTGATTTCCAAGCAAGTTTGTAACCCTAAATATCACCCCTTATATATATTCTAAAAGATATCAAACAAGGGGAGAACGAAATTTGGAGAGAACGCACTAGGGTTTGCAAACTTCAAAAACTTCAAGAAAGTTGAAAAATTGGCATAGGTCACTCCAAGCACTCTCAAGAAATTTTGATCATCCTATCAATCTCCAAAGGTAATAAACGAAGGTTTGAATCCTTATCCATGCTTGAATGCCCTTAAAAACTCATATATCATGATCATCATATTTGCATACATTCTTGATTCTTGCACCTTGCGAATTACTGTGTTTAAATAAGATGTGATTACATGTATGAGGTCCTGGTAATGTATGGAGAAGAATAGAACCATTGGTTGTGAGTTTTGGTGCAAGATACGAGTTACACCATTGTTAGGGTTTCAAGAAGAACCTTTTCGTTTTACGTGTTCCAAGCGTTTTTAGATAAAACTAACACCACCATTAGATTCAGAAGGTGCCAATTGGTGGATCTGGGCATGTTTGCATTTGTGTATA
This sequence comes from Vicia villosa, assembly GCF_029867415.1. NCBI lineage: Eukaryota > Viridiplantae > Streptophyta > Magnoliopsida > Fabales > Fabaceae > Vicia > Vicia villosa. The sequence goes on along the minus strand of NC_081186.1, from coordinate 13,045,660 downwards.
TCTTGTTTTTGCAGGTTTCCAAAACACAGCCATGGAAGAAACAAACCTGCGGAAAAATCCGCAGGTAAATCCGCACCAAAATCCATAATAAATTCTGCAGGAAAAGAGGTCAGGGACGATGAACAGCGCAAAGACCTTTTGAATCACACACGTGGAGCCTTCCGGTTTGCTGGTCAATGTGTTCATATCTCTCTCCATGCGTGGTGTGTGTTCATAGGCCATTAAACTATCAGGTTCTCTCTCTCTCTCTCTCTCTCTCTCTCTCTCTCTCTCTCTCTCTCTCTCTCTATCATTGGTCCCTACGCGCATTAGTGGGCCCAAACTAACTTATTTTTTTGACTTTCATGTTAACCTTTTGTATTATATTTATTTTATTGGGACTAATTAGTTGACAAGAAACATGTGTAGCAAGAATGGCAAAGGCTTGGCGTGGTAACCTTGAGGTCACGAGTTCGACCCCTGGATGTGTCAAATGTTATTCTTTTTTTTCTTCAATTCTCCCAGGCAATTCCAGGGCAATTGATCCTATGCAACAGGTACTACACGCCTAATGGTGCACCTCCGTTCATCAACCATCAGATCATCCCCCAGTCTGATCTGATGCACACCAAGTTGCAAGTACACCATGGGTCTTCAGGAAGCAACCACACCTGATCAGAAGCTAAGTTTTTTTTTTCAATTTATTTATTTATTTTTAATTACATAAACCTTTTTTTGTTATTTATTTATTTCTTTTCTATCTTAATATTTTTATTTAAATTACTTAAACCATCTTTTATTTTGTAAATAATATTTTCATGACCTTTGCATTCATTTAATCGAACTTCTGATTTTTTAAAAGTTATTTAAAGATATTAAAGTATTTACTTTTCATATTTAAACCAGTTGCTTTAAAACCTGATTTTTATTTTTGGCTAACTATTTTTCATCATGACTACTAATCATTGTTCTCCTTTAATCCTAAAAAGATTCATTACTGGTAGGTGTAGCCCATTAACCCAAGTCTAGGTTTTTACCTGTTTCTTTTATTAACCCTGGTTAACTTTTGTCCCATTCAGGGTTTGCCTTTTGTCTTGCATTTTTATTTGTTTGCCTAAATTTTTGATCTGTTACATTACAATTGTTGTGGAACTTTAATGCACTAACATTTATTTTCTTTGTGCCCAATTTTCAGGGTTAGCCAAGATCCTTCAGCCACGCGCCATACCAGATCGAAAAGCTAAGTTTCTGTTTTTTTTGTTTAATTTAATATTATTTTATTTTTTATTTGGCCTTTTGAATTAAAATAGGGTTTGCTTCAATCGTCAATGAATTTGTAATGCACTCACCCCTTTTATTTTGCCTTCGTTAATTTTCAGGGTTGACCAACCGATTAAAGCTCAAACATTTGGTAACCCTAAACTTATTCTCATATTATTACTTGTGGTTGACCTATTAATGTTTCGAGTTATTTTATAAACTGCTTCCCCCCCCCCCATGGTTGATATATTTTGTAACTGCTTCTAGTTTGTATTGTTTGGCCTTGAAGGCACTTAAACATCTATGCTTTACATTATAACTGTGTGGTTAGTAATTATAGGGAGTGCAACTCTGAACAAAATCAGAATAACTAATTTACAAGATAATATATCTGAGTCAACCACGTGATTGTGCAGCCACACACCTTTAATGGTAATCCCTCTTGTTGCTTGTTGCCTGTTGCCTTGTTGCCTTGTTTGTTACAGAATAGTCAAGTCCCTCGGATTCCGAGGATGCCTCAGCAAATGTTGCCCTCAATTCATTCTCATCAATAAAAGATCATAAGTCCCTTCGATGGTACCTTCGGTTATATGATCTCGTCCCTCGAGGTTGCCTATAATATGATGTGATAGTCTCTTTCGATTGCTGAGGTGTCCTCTTTGGTTGCCTACAATGACTATTCTATCCTTCCCTAAAGACTACCTACCTCTACATGGTAGGGACAGTTTTATGGCGAACGATATCTCGATGACCCTTCAATCTCCAATAAAAGGACTTCCTACCCTCTTATGGTATAGATAGCCTTGAAATGCTAAAAGAACCTTTTCAATAGGGGTAATTATCTCCTAATTGCTTGCTCTGGTTTAAATTTATTTTTGCCCTTTTTTTATCAAAAACCTTCAAAAAGGCCACGCTTATCTACAAGCTAAAGTCCTTATTCAAATCTTTATTCACTGCAAACATTTTCAAACATTTCAAAGTGAGCTAAGCAATTAAGAGCGCATGGAAAACCATGGATGCAAAGGGTGCCTTACACCTTCCCTTAGTATAAATTACCCCCCGAACTCAAAATTTCTTTTAAAGGTTTTTTTCTATTCTTTTAGCCTTTCTTTAAATTGGATAAAATAAAAGTCGGTGGCGACTCTTGCTTACCGCGACATTTATTTAAAGTCAGTTCACCGTATTACAGAACTGGCGACTCTACTGGGGATGCTTTCGAATAAAAGAGAGGTTACCTTAAAGTTTAAGATTCACTTTAAAATGTTTTCTATTGTTTGCTTTGCTTGCTTTATTTTTTTCAGGGCTATTTTGGGAATTAAATGAAGGACGAATCCTATACCCGAATTCAAGTACACTTAAGATAGGAGTGGCATAGTCATGGCGACCTCTTTCACATATGTGGGAGATGAGTCAATATGAAGTTCACACTTGAGTTAGGACTCCATAGATATATGCACACCTTTCTCAAATGAGGGAGGTCTATGTATGTAACTTTGGGTGCGCCAGAGCTTAAGGACCTTTAGTTACCCTTTAACCCATCTTGGCCTTTAAGACGTAATAGGGGGGCTACTCTTGATGAATGTTGAGAGCCTAGTCGCTACCCGATACTACAACTCAGATAGGTTCTTTCTTAAAGTATCATTGCATGATGCGAATGCATCATGTTCGAGGGTGCTTTAGAGGGGCTAGCAATTTTGAGTAACTGGTAGAACCCTGTTACTAAATTCACTCTTATCCATAGAAGTACCTTTGGGAAGGGTAGTTACCTGGTCAGACTCCATGCAAGCCTTTAAACTTAAGGACACTTGTGTGACTTGCTTGTGTGTATTACTAACCCTTTGATTTCCTTGCAGGTTTTGTCATAGGACTTGTTTGTCCTTACTATCTTACGCTTTGCCTAATGTACTGCATTCGCATAACATCATGACATCATGACATCATAACATTGCATGTAAACTAACCCTTTCGAGGATCTTAGGAATTTAGGGCGCACAATTGTAGGTGCCCTTATTAAGGACTAAATTCTCATCAAGGGGCAAGAGGATTTATTTTTCTCTTGCCATATGTCTTCCAATTCAAAGACACCATACATATCAAGGGGCAAGAGGATTTATTTTCCTCTAGCAATGTACCTTTCAATTCAGAGATATCAAGAATCAGAGGCGATGACTCACTCGATATGGTGAGCTTGATTCTGAAAGAAGGACGTTCAAAGACGAAAGTCAGAATTCTTCAGACAAGGCTGCGACCGACTTAATCTCTAAATGTCGTAAACTAAATTTCCTAAAGATCCTTGAAAATATTGCATTTGCATTCATAACATTGCATAACAGGTTCATGACACAGGTCTCTCATCTCTCGCTGTTTATTTCAGCACAAATGGATCTCGAGCAATCTATTAGAAATCTCCAGGCTCAAAACAACTGGTTCCAAGAGATGATCTTTAACTTGGCCAAGGGAAAAGAAGAACTGAAGGCACTCCTATTCCTGGGTACAATTACAATGCGAGATGTGCTTATTATTTGAACAATCCTAATCATGATGTAAAGGATTATAGACCGTTGAAGCATGTGATTCAAAACTTAATTCATGACAAGATCATTGATTTCAACTCACCTGAGGAGCCTCATATGGCTTATACTGCAGAGGTCGTAATGAACGTAACCAATCTGATAGGGCATTTCTGATCTCTACACCGGCACCACAACAACAACGTAAGCTAGATGCACCTAAGCGTCAATTCTCAAAAATTAACATGTCATTAGGTCAGGCGCTGCAACATCTGTTGAAAGCAGGAATGATTACTGTGAGGTATCCTCCTCAACACATCAACACTTCCTCTGCTAGACACAATCTAAACGTGCGATGTTCCTACCATTCCAATAGTCCTGGGCACGGCACTAATAGCTGATGGGCATTAAAGATCAAGATCCAAGACATGATCGATGCTGATTGAGTTCAATTATCCCAAGACTCCTGTGGTGATCACTGCTCTCATTCCTAATCATGACAAGACTTATTAATGTCTAGAAGGATGACTATTGGTTCATTAGCTTTATTTTCATTAACAAATTCTATCCCATTTGTTTAAACATTCGACTTCTGATAGACATTATCTATTTTAATAATCATCATCAGTGCATTGCATATGTTTGTCTTGAATAAATTATTTCGCTATCAATCATTTTAAACTGCATATTTACTTTGCATATGTTTTGTGATACTCAACTCCTGCTAAAGTTGTATGCCTTTTGAGGGAGGATGACGAAGACGATGTCGCAACCTCATACAGTGATGCTTTTGAACGGACTATGCTGACGATGTACATGCATTGTTTCAATTCCTAAATAGTGGAGATATAAGGATGTTAATCCCTCGTAACCCCTTTGAGCCTAAGAAGTAGGAGTTTTCTTTCACGTGCAAATTGAAACCCTTCAATCATAACCTAGGACGGGGTAGTTATTCAGTTAACTCAATTATATAAGCTGTTGTTTACACTAACAATGATGGGTTCCCATAACCGTTAGACAGTCAACATCTATCAAAAGAAAAAAAGCTATTAAGTCAAAACCTATGAAGGAGACTTATCAAAAATTGAAACATCCCGCTGACTGTAATCTCAAAATAAACAGTTCAGGCAAACGTTAGGGATAACAAAGCCAAAAAGGAGGTCACTAAAAATCCTCGACAAAAGAAAACATTTCAAAAGAGGTCGCTACAAATCCTCGACAAAAAGAATGTGCTACAATAAAGGATGACTGCCTGTCCAAATTAAACCTCTGATAATTTAACCATCATCAAACATCAATGTTACAACTTCAAGCTTTGCTAAAGGCTTAAACGCAGAATTAACTGAGCATAGGATCGAAGAACGTCACGAAGATTGGGATGGGTATAAATAAATTTTTGAGCCATTATCCTTTGTTTCTTAAACCGTGAACCAAGCCACGTTACAACCCTTGAAAGTCCTAACTGAAGCATGGTTAGTTCGAAAGCATACTGTCACCAAAAAAGGTATCCTGACTCCTTAAGGTTTACCAAAAATGCTGAGTTCATATTTCATTTTTACAAACATCACGTTTTTACAAATATCACGCTTTTACATCTCCTATTTTACTGTTTTTCAAAAAACACAAGACAGACATATGCATTGCATCTCATGAATACATTATTAAACATATTCTGCTACATAATTTTAAATGTTAACATCAGAAAGAATCTGCAAAGGGTACGACTAATGACTAAAGGTCATCCCAACAAATAATTACTGCAGAAGCGACAACTCTTACACTTGACTCAGTTATATACAAGGAGAATAACATGCTTTGTCCAATCAATCTGGGGAAATCAAGTCAAGATTCCAAGAATCTCTCAAGAATCAGGGGTATGCATCCAAGTGGGTCAGAAACTACCTCCCGATCAATCAGGGGCATCTTACTAAGTTTATGGCTACTAGGGGCATGTCACCCGTAGTACACATCTCGTAAAGTCCTTGCAAGGCGAATCTCTCCAAAGTCCCTACTAGCTGGGGCAAAGCTATACAAGGCATGGTCAAACACTTTCGATCAACACACATTGGGGTGTCCCTATCAACACAAGTCCAGGAATGACAATTACTATAATACTGGGGGCAACATTCAAGTCATCCATGCCTTCCCACAATACCGGTTTCATAGGATCATATCCCCACAGAGTAATCCTCAAAAAAGATATCTCCAATGTTCTCTTCCCGACAAATACTTAGTTCCCCAACGGAGTTTACATCTTCAACACAGCCGGTTCTCCGATACTTATGTTTTCTTTAAACAAGATTATTCAACACTCCTATCCCCAGTCAGGGTACTCAAAAGATCAATCATTTAAATCATTTTCATCCCCGAGCAGAAATCATAAATCCCCAGCGGAGCATCTTCAAGACAAGATCAAACATCAAAATCACAATAATACAGAGATTTATTTTCTCAAAACACTTCAAACAGCATCAGTCATACATCATATACATCACATACATATTCATACATTGCATACAGTTATAATTCATACATAACATACAAAGTTCCCCATTTATTTTGAGAACTCCATCTCATTCATTACATGCATCATAAACATTGCATAAAATTGACATCGTTACCAAGTGAATATTATCTTACAGGTACATTACAAAGATAGTCAACCCAATAATTCAAATCTGAAATCCATTCAAAGGAAAAGCCTAACGCACGGCTCTTTCTGACAACAAATTGGATCCAGTCTAACGCACGACTTTCCAGACATTTAACAATGCAAATTGGACCCGGTCTAACGCACGACCCGTCCTTCAGCCTAACGCACGGCTTTCCAGATATTTATCGATGGAAATTGGATCCGGTCTAACGCACGACCCATCCTCCAGTCTAACGCACGGCTTTCTAGACATCTACCGATGCAAATTGGATCTGGTCTAACGGACGACCCATCCTTCAGCCTAACGCACGACTTTCCAGACATCTACCGATGCAAATTGGATCGGGTCTAATGCACGACCCATCCTTCAGTCTAACGTACGGCTCATCCTAAGTACATCCTTCAACCTAACGTATGACTCATCCTATGTATATCCTTCAGATACGATCTAACGTACGACGTAATCTGACTCTCAGGTCTATCAAGCTGGATGACATCTTTAAGCCCATCTCAATCAAGTCTCTCAACATCCGAATGGCATCTTTAAGCCCATCTCCAACAATACTCTGCCTGGATGGCATCTTTAAGCCCATCTCCTATAAAAAGTCCCTATCTCGGCAAGGGCAAATTTCTTGGGTATTCTAGTGTTCAATCCTCTTCCACCTTCAGATACCGACTGGCATACAAACCACTCTACATCTTCAGGTTTAAGAAGATTAAACAGGGGCAGCTGTCATACCCCAAAATCAATGAAGCGAAGTCTCCAATGGATTTCATATGGCTTATGATGTTTCAAACTATCTCTATGACAAAGTACAAGCTTCAATTCCAAGTATTGCCCAGTCAATTGCTCAGAAAGTCAACAGTCGACTAGTTTGACCTAAAAGTCAACTGTGGTCAAAGTACAGTCAAAATTCCTGATTTTTTGTCAACATCCTAATTTTGAAGTATCATTCAACATTTGATCAAGGGTTGATCATGATTCATCAAGGAAAGTTCAGAAATCAACAAAACCTAAAGTTTCTAAATTAGGGTTTTTTGACCTAAAGTCAACTAAACTTTGACCGGCCATAACTTTCACATGGAACATCAGAAATTTCCCATCCAAAGCTCATTTTGAAGGAAACTCTACAATTTTGTCTCTCACAAGCCAAGTCTAAAAATGTTTCAATTGGGAGATATGGATCAAAACATTATAGGTCCTTTTTGAAAGTCAACCAAAAGAAATTCTTTGTCAAAGCCCATATCTTCAAGATAAAACCCTCAAATGGAAAAAAGCTTCCAAAGTGGCTTGTAGAGGACATCTTGATATTTCCAAAAAGTCCTAGAACTCCTCCATATCTTAAAAATTGAGGGAGATATGCCTTGTAAAAGTTGGACAATTTTAAAGGGAAAAATGTGAAAGAAAATGCCTCAAAATGAATTTCTTTGCAAATAGGCCCATATTCTTAGGATCCAATCTTCATCTTCATGATATGTAGAGCCCAAAATCCAATTGCCACGAATTTATTTGATTTATTTGGTTTATTATGGATTTTTATTCATTTAAAAAGTGATTAAATTCAAATAAATCAAAGGAAAAATCAAAGATTTAATTTGGCTCATAATTCTAATCAAATCCAATCAACATTAACATCAAAAATCAATCAAATTTCGTGCAAGATTGATTGGAAAGAGAATGGAGCAAAAATAGAAAGATTTGAATAAATTTTCAATCAAATCTTCATCAAATTTTCTCACACAAATTAACTTGATTTCCAAGCAAGTTTGTAACCCTAAATATCACTCCTTATATATATTCTAAAAGATATCAAACAAGGGGAGAACGAAATTTGGAGAGAAAGCACTAGGGTTTGCAAACTTCAAAAACTTCAAGAAAGTTGAAAAATTGGCATAGGTCACTCCAAGCACTCTCAAGAAATTTTGATCATCCTATCAATCTCCAAAGGTAATAAACGAAGGTTTGAATCCTTATCCATGCTTGAATGCCCTTAAAAACTCATATATCATGATCATCATATTTGCATACATTCTTGATTCTTGCACCCTGCGAATTACTATGTTTAAATAAGATGTGATTACATGTATGAGGTCCTGGTAATGTATGGAGAAGAATAGAACCATTGGTTGTGAGTTTTGGTGCAAGATACGAGTTGCACCATTGTTAGGGTTTCAAGAAGAACCTTTTCGTTTTACGTGTTCCAAGCGTTTTTAGATAAAACTAACACCACCATTAGATTCAGAAGGTGCCAATTGGTGGATCTGGGCATGTTTGCATTTGTGTATATCTTGTTTTTGCAGGTTTCCAAAACACAGCCATGGAAGAAACAAACCTGCGGAAAAATCCGCAGGTAAATCCGCACCAAAATCCATAATAAATTCCGCAGGAAAATAGGTCAGGGACGATGAACAGCGCAAAGACCTTTTGAATCACACACGTGGAGCCTTCCGGTTTGCTGGTCAACGTGTTCATATCTCTCTCCATGCGTGGTGTGTGTTCATAGGCCATTCAACTATCAGGTTCTCTCTCTCTCTATATATTATTGGTCCCTACGCGCATTAGTGGGCCCAAACTGACTTGTTTTTTTGACTTTCCTGTTAACCTTTTGTATTATATTTATTTTATTGGGACTAATTAATTGACATGAAACATGTGTAGCAAGAATGGCAAAGGCTTGGCGTGGTAACCTTGAGGTCACGAGTTCGACCCCTGGATGTGTCAAATGTTATTCTTTTTTTTCTTCAATTCTCCCAGGCAATTCCAGGGCAATTGATCCTACGCAACAAGTACTACACGCCTAATGGTGCACCTCCGTTCATCAACCATCAGATCATCCCCAGTCTGATTTGACGCACACCAAGTTGCAAGTACACCATGGGTCTCCAGGAAGCAACCACACGTGATCAGAAGCTAAGTTTATTTTCAATTTATTTATTTATTTTTAATTACATAAACCTTTTTTTGTTATTTATTTATTTCTTTTCTATCTTAATATTTTTATTTAAATTACTTAAACCATCTTTTATTTTGTAAATAATATTTTCATGACCTTTGCATTCATTTAATCGAACTTCCGATTTTTTAAAAGTTATTTAAAGATATTAAAGTATTTACTTTTCATATTTAAACCAATTGCTTTAAACCCTGATTTTTATTTTTGGCTAACTATTTTTCATCATGACTACTAATCACTGTTCTCCTTTAACCCTAAAAAGTTTCATTACTGGTAGGTGTAGCCCATTAACCCAAGTCTAGGTTTTTACCTGTTTCTTTTATTAACCCTGGTTAACTTTTGTCCCATTCAGGGTTTGCCTTTTGCCTTGCCTTTTTATTTGCTTGCCTAAATTTTTGATCTGCTACATTACAATTGTTGTGGAACTTTAATGCACTAACATTTATTTTCTTTGTGCCCAATTTTCAAGGTTAACCAAGATCCTCCAGCCACGCGCCATACCAGATCGAAAAGCTAAGTTTTTGTTTTTTTATTTAATTTAATATTTTTTTATTTTTTATTTTGCCTTTTGAATTAAAATAGGGTTTGCTTCAATCGTCAATGAATTTGTAATGCACTCACCCCTTTTATTTTTCCTTCGTTAATTTTCAGGGTTGACGACCAACCGATTAAAGCTCAAACATTCGGTAACCCTAAACTTATTCTCATATTATTACTTGTGGTTGACCTATTAATGTTTCAGGTTATTTTATAAAGTGCTTTTTTCCCCCTCCCAATGGTTGATATATTTTGTAACTGCTTCTGATTTGTATTGTTTGGTCTTGAAGGCACTTAAACTGCTATGCTTTACATTATAACTGTGTGGTTAGTAATTCTAGGGAGTGCAACTCTGAACAGAATCAGAATAACTAATTTACAAGATAATATATCTGAATCAACCACGTGATTGTGCACCCACACACCTTTTATGGTAATCCCTCTTGTTGCCTGTTGCCTTAATGCCTTGTTTGTTACAGAATAGTCAAGTTCCTCAGATTCCGAGGATGCCTAAGAAAATGTTGCCCTCAGTTCATTCTCATCAATAAAAGATCATAAGTCCCTTCGATGATGCCTTCAGTTATATGATCTCGTCCCTCGAGGTTGCCTATAATAAACCTTGCTTCAATTAGGTCTTTTGAAGGTTGTAACGTGGCTTGATTCACGGTTTATGAAACAAAGGATATAGGCTCAAAGCATATTTGTACCCACCCCATTCTTCGTGATGAACTTCAGTCCTACATTCAATTAAATCTGCTATGCATTCAGGTTCCAAAAAGCTTTTTGGAATTGCACCTATTCATGTGATGATGACTTATAAGTCAAGGGAATCTTTTGATATGGCAGTCACCTCTTCCTTTCGATAGTCACAACGTTTTATTGTTGTTCAAGGGATTTATTGACTTCTCTTTTTATTATATCCCTAACTTTTTCCTGAACTGTTTTCATTTGTGGTCACAGTCAGCGGGATTCCCTAATTTTGCCTAATTCTCCTTTGTAGGTTTTGACTTAGCGGGCTCTTGTTTTTCTGAGATTATATTTTTTGGAAAGATAGTGACTGCCTTTATAATGATTAATGATAACCATCTTGGTCACTTTTGATTGAAACCCTTATTAAAAGGTGTACTTTAATGATTCTCTTGAAATTTAATGCATAACCAAATTAACTGAGAACTATCCTGCCCAGGGTTAAAATTGCGGGTATTTTTTACAACAAGAAACACCAACTTCTAGGCTCAAAGGGGTTGACTATGGATTAACTTCCTTATTTCTCCAGTGTTTAGGGATTGAAACAATGCCCGTACATCATCAGCAAAGTTTTATTTGAAAGCATACAATTCAACAATTTGGGTATTTCGTTGTCATCATCCTCCCTCCAACCTTTGCATAAAACACAAGCTTGGTTGAAGAAAGTGAACAAGAGATATAAAGCATAAAGATAAACACGATGAATTGAATCAAAACACGCAATCCTCATTTCATTAAAATTAACAATCAAGAACAAACAAAATTCAAATGCAGTACACAAGATAAAACAAGGAAATTGCAAACAGAAAGAAACAAGGCCTAATGACTAATTAGTGGCGAGGAGGAGATATCCTGCCTGAAACACTTGGCTTCGGGGAAGTAACTTGGCTTGCTTTGTCTTCAGCCACTCTGTTTTGGCAAGGGATTGTTGACAACATTGGGATTGATGTCTTTAAAAGAAAGAATCTTTGCATTAATCAGCTCTTGCACTCTAGTCTTCAGTGCATAGTAACCTTCCAAGTCATGGCCTATACCACCTTGATGAAACTCACAATGAAGGTCAGATCGGAATCCTTTTGGAGGAGGATCTCGAAGTGGAGGTGGAGCCCTAGTCGTAATCAAACCTTTATGAACCAACGCGGGATACAATTCAGTGTATGACATAAGAATAGGATCAAAGTGGGTGTCAGCGTGGTTCTGATTTTGATTAGTAGCTTGAGGTTGAGGAGCTTGAACTTGTGGAGCCTTGGTCGTAGGGGAAACTGTAACTACAATAGGTTGATCATAGTTATTAGTCCTTTGACGAGGTCTTTTGTCTTCACCAATCACATCATTTGTCTCATTCTCCATCTTCTTGATGAAGTTTCCATAAGACTTCCTTGCCCCATTAGAGGATTCAGCAGCATTGACAACCTTGCCATTTTTGATTCCTTCCTCTAGCCTTTGAACAATACTCACCAAGTCAGTAAAGTTGGAGGACACACTTCCAATCATCTTCTCCCAATAGAAGGGTGAGAGAGTATCCATGAACATTCCAGTTAATTCCTTTTCAGCCAAAGGAGGTTCAACTTGAGAAGCTAGCTCTCTCCAGCGTTGAGCATATTCCTTGAAGGATTCTCTTTCTTTCTGAGACATGTTTTGTAGTTGACGGTGATTAGGTGCCATGTCTAGATTGTACTTGTATTGCTTCATGAAAGCATCAGTCAGATTTTGGAAGCAATGGATACGACTCTTCTCAAGTCCCATATACCATTTTAGGGAAGCAACAGTCAGACTATCTTGAAAAAAGTGAATCAACAGTTTGTCATTCTTAGTATAGGAAGCCATCTTGCAGTAGTACATGGTCAAATGACTTCTTGGGAAAGTGTACCCTTTGTACTTTTCAAACTCAGGAGTTTTGAATTTGGCAGGTATAACCAGATCGGAAACTAAGCACATGTTTTCAGTAGTAACCCCAAAATAATCAGCGCCTTCCATAGCTCTTAATCTTTTCTCCAAGATTTGATACTATCGTTTGACTTCATCAATATCAACAACTTCTCTTTGGCTTTCATTTTGACGATATCCAGCATGGTACTCAAAGAGAGGATGTTCATAAGTGGTTTGGGCAGCAGCATGCACAATTGGTGGAGACTCAGTCATGATTGGAGCTTGGAACATTGGTCGTGAAGGTTGACCCAACTTAGCAGCAGTGGCGTGAGGTGGAGAATAATCCGGAGGTAAACCAAATTCAGGCCAAGTAGTGGCTGGCCTTTGAACGGGAATGGGGTCTTCAACATCGTCGGCGACCTCTTGAATAACAACCCTTTGAGGTGGTTCTCCTCTAGCAATCAGAACTTGCAACATCTCAGTGAGCTTAGTTATTCCTGACTTCAAATCTTCAATCTCCATTCTGACTTCAGAATTATGTTGCTCTTGATCTGCCATTCTTCTTCTGACGTTGGCTCTAGTCTCATACTCGTATGGAGGAACCAGTTTGACGGTGAACAGAAGACTATTGAAGATGAATACAGACGACATGAGTTGACAACTCGAATGAATATGGATGCATGAAATTTTTGTTATTTTTATGCAAAGATGTATGCCATGCCATGTCATGTATGGTTTACATGTAAAGGATTTCAAATCATATGGAACAGAAATATTCTGATTTCTCAACACAAAGTTGCACACAGCAGGATAGTTCTAAGGTTTTTTCCAACAAGGTTCTAGACATGGTTCTCAGAGTTACAAGCTACTTTTGAAAACTTGATCATCTAGCAAATAAATTCCCATCCAACCTCATTTTAAAATGAAGCCTATTCTGAGTGTGGTTTTCGCACTTACCCACAGTAATAGTTACGTTACACAAGTTGGGCGCGAAACCACCATTTCCTAAAAATTCATGGTTTAAGGGTTTTTCTAAAGGTCTCTAGAGTTAGCGATCCAAATTGAAAACATCATCGCTCAAGTAAATAACTTACTTAACCAAAGACATCTTCTCAAAGGACCTACTCTAGGCGGGGTATTAGTACCTCCCACTTGACACTACGTCAAGCAAGTTTAATACTAAAGCACCATCTTATCTTATGTGTTTCTTGAGTTCGGGTGTAGAGCTTTGTCCACAAAGTGCCAAAAATAAAGATATTCTAACCATAAAATAAGAAATCAAATAAAGGCAATAAATAAACAAATAAATGAGCTAACAATATCACAATAAAAACTAAACTAGGGTTGACTCTTTAAGGTAGTCCCCAGCAGAGTCACCACTTTCTGTAGCGGTAAAAATATGACTCGACGCGTTTTCACGCATTCGAAGTACAACAGAGTCGCCACCGAACTTTATTTATTCCAAAAAGGAAAGGGAAAATATCGATAAAACCCACGAAAAAAAAGAAACGGATAAGATGGTCGTCGCAACCAAATTTAGGTTCGGGAGTCGGTTAAGCAAGGGGAATATATTAGCACCCCTCACCTCCATCGTACTTGATGGGACCCATTTAGTTATTCTTGTGATTAATTGTTAGCTTATATCTACTTGCATTATTTACTTGGTTGGAAAAAGAAAGGAACAAAGAAAATATTTTTTATTATTGTCCTCGGCAAGACATTTGTATCTTGTGCCTACGTATTCCCTAGTGCAATGGGAAAGTCAGAGCAATCGTAGTTCGGGATAAAACTACGAAAGTTTGTTGGTTGATTTTAGCGAGAGGTACTCGATCGCTTTCAAATGGAAATACTACACGCACATGGATATGAGATCACTACAAGAATGGATGACTAAATCAAAGATAAAACGAGAAACATTTATCATCATTCTTTTTATAAAAAAAAAAAGGAAAAGAGATAATAATTTATAGAATAAAAAGAAGAAAAAAAATGGGCCATGGGGGTGTGAAATCCGGATGGAGGTGAATGAAGGCCCAAGAACAATAACATAAGAAAAAAAACAAGAAGGATAAATTAAAAAAAATGAAAACAAAAAATAAAAAAGTTTGGGCCGGACCGGGTCGAATCAGTGTGACCCGGATCCGCCTCCCATTCTGAATGTAGTTGGGTTGAGAAAAAAACCTAAACAACACAGAGGAAGTAGCGCATCTCTTTCTTCTTCCCCGACTTCTTCTCACGAGTTTTCCAAACACACCATTTGCACTCTCTCTCTCGATAATTCTCCATGAACGAAAAAAGACAAAGAACGAAATTCTTCTCACTTCTCAGCTCGTGATTCTCTCACGTTAATCCCTCCTTGTTCTCTCTTGCTGGATCGAAACAAAGACAACAACAATGAAACTCTCTTCACCTTTCTCTCTCTCTCGGTTCTCTCTTTCTGTGAACAGACAACAAACTCAGAAAAATAAAGTCCTTCTCACTAGATTTCGCACACTCAGTCTCCTCTCTCGTCGTTCTCTCTGATTCACTCTCATGTCTCTCTCGTCGTTCTCTCAGATTCACTCTCGTGGATTCGCTTCTCTCTCGGCGTTATGAACAGAGCAAACAACAACACATCGGTTTGCTTCGTATCACTTTCGATTGCTCTGTTCTTCGTCTCTCTTCCACTTCACTTTGGAGTTCCGATTTTGTTGCTATGTGATGTGTGTTGCGATGTTGAGACGTATGGTGTCAATTGATTTAGGGGGGAAAATTGGGTGGATTTTGAAATTTTGTGGCTAACTGTTTTTGGTGTTTTTTTTTGGATGCAGGTTTGTATTTTTAAATTGGTGAAATTTTTGGCTTCTTGTGTATGGCATGGCATGGCATGGTTTTGTTTTGCAGAGTAGTGAAGAAAGAAAAGCGTGAAGAAAAAATTTTGTACTATATATTTTTTTGTTTGACTTATGGTGTAATATCAAAAAATAAATAAAAAAGTGGACTTAAAAAAAACAAAAGGTGCAATTGGGCTCAAAAAAACAAACCCTTTTTATTTGTTTCTGTTATATACTTTTTGACTAAAAAAAGATTAATTTAAATTAATGTAATAAAAATAAGTAAATGAGTAAATAAATAATGTTAATAAATAAAATTTAAACTAAATCTTAAAACTAAACATTTTTTAATTAAACTAAGAAATAAAACGCCTATTTTTGATATCTTTTTTTAAGTTGAAATGATGTAAGTTCTAAATCTAAATGAACTTAATAAAAATTAAAGGACGAATAAAATCGAGAAATGCGCAAGAAATGCGACAATTAAAATGCAAATGAAATGTGAATGTGACATGACCAGATGAATGACATTCGTAGGGCAACAAATGGGGTGCGACACATCCATGTTATGAGTAGGACATGCAATCAATAATCGTTTAAACCTCTTGTACGTATCTCTAAGTGATTCTCGTTTCTTCTGTTTAAAATTCACGATGCCATAACTCTTGCAGATATACACAGAAGCGGGAAAATACTCGTTGAGTAATGTCGTTTCCATCTGTTCCCAAGTTGTAATGCTCCCAACAGGTAAAGAGTAGAACCACTCTTCAGCATCTTCTGAAAGGGTAAAGGGAAACATTACCATTTTTTTGCTTCCTCGCAGTGCCCTTCAATTTTCAACGACGTGGTCATCATAAAAAATCTCTGTAAATGCTTATTTAAATCTTCATTGATTTTTCCAGTAAAAGGTCTCCTCTCGAGTTGCCGGATCGATGAAGGGTTCCACTCAAAATGAGCCGCATTGATCGGTTGATTTACTATTGTCCACCGTCCAGTTGGAGCATTTGCTCCTCCATTGTCACCCATAAGTCTTTCCACTGGAGGTGGATCTGCAGCCATAGTTTCAGACTCGGTGCCTGACTGCTCTGAATAAGCAGAAATTAATTCTTCTTCTTTGGATTCAGAAATTGTCAGTTGTAATACGGTGAACTGACTTTATAGAAATGTTGCAGTAAGCAAGAGTCGCCACCGACTTTTATTTTATCCAAATTAACAGAAAGGCTAAAAGAACAGGAAAAACCTTTTAAATAAAAACTGAGTTCGGGGGGTAATTTATGCAAAGGGAAGGTGTAAGGCACCCTTTGCATCCATGGTTTTCCATGGGCTCTTAATTGCTTTGCTCTTTCAGAAACCAAAAGTTTAGAAATGTAGAAGAAGAAGAAACAAGGACTTTAGCTCGTAAATGAGCGTAGCCTTATTGAAGTTTTTTAAGAAGAGGTGTAATAAAAAGATTTTTAAACCAGAGCAAAGCAATTAGGGGAAAATTACCTGGTTAGATGAAAAATATTCTTTTAGCCTTTCAGGGCTATCCATACCACAGAAGGGTAGGGAAGTCCTTTTATTTGGAGGTTTAAGGGTCGTCGAATTATCATTCGCCACAAGATTGTCCCTGCCATAGAGAGGCAAGTAGCCTAAGGGAAGAATCAGAATAGCCATTTACTTTTAGGCAACCGGAGGATACCTCAGCAGTTTCATAGGCAACTTCGAGGGACAAGATCATATTAGCGAATCAAAGGCAGCATCATTAGGGACTTATGATCTGAATGAACTGAGGGCAACATTGCTTAGGTATCCTTGTATTCGAGGGACTTGGCTATTCTGCACTGAAAAACACAAGGCAACAAGGCAACAGGCAACAAGAGGGGTACTGATAGGAAAATAGCAAGTGTACTATTTTTGCCTATGTAGTAGTAATGGGAAAATCCCAAGTATCGAATCTCATGGACTGCTTGACGATACAGAGTTTCACAGCAATTTCAATTAACAAAAAGTAATAAGGGTTTTTGTTGGTTTTGCAAATAATGTAAATACGCAGAATGTTAAAATGATGAACAGAGATGAGTAGGTTGCTAGGGGTCGGTGATTGATTCTTCCTGTAACAACTATCCTTCTCAATGCAATAACATAGTTTCATAATTGATTACCGGTTCTCAAGAATATCTAATCCTAAGGCCTTAGTGAAAAGATCTTTGACGTCACAACCTAATTACTATGTCCATAGATAATTATAATTATGATCAAGCATTCCAATACCAAGAATTTCCGGTTAAGATACAATATTCCTAGTCCTAGGTGATAATTATTATCCTATATTCTTACTCATGTCAATGAACAATTGCTGTCCAGCTAAATTTATTCATACAAATTCATTATCCGTTTTTCCGACGGTTAAGGCATAAAGAACAGATGTAAAACAAACCAATAGTATGAAAACCAAATTGTTATTGCATCAAAGAAATAAAGTTATCACATTCAGAATCAAGATCACCCCCTAGCAATGGGGGGTTTAGCTACTCATAAAAATAACAAAAACCATAGTGTAAATTGTAGACATTACAGATAAATGAAGGAAATCCAATCTTCAATGGCAAAAGCTCATAGAATTCTTCAATCCTTGCATAAAATCTGAGTTCTCCAACCTTCTACAATGTATTTTCGCTCCCAAATTCGTCGAACCCTTGTCTAAATGCAATCTCCTTCTTTTATTACTGTCATTCTGGGCTTTTCAGCAAAACAGGCCCAAAAATCACGTGCAAACGCGTGTTGGAACGCGTTTGGGCAGACGGGACGCGTCCCGGAACGCGTTTGTGCAGACGGGACGTGTGTGGGGACGCGTTTGGGCAGACAGGCATTTTCCTTTGTATTTCTTTCTTCTGGGACGCGTGTGGGAACGCGTTTGGGCAAACGGGACGCGTCCCAAGACGCGTCTGGGCAGCAGATGACACTTTTCACTTCCAAACGCATGTGGGGACGCGTTTTGGCAGCAGATTGCATTTTTCTTCTTCCACACGCGTCTGGGAACGCTTTTTGCCAGTTTATTCACTTTTCTTCAATTTTTCACTTTTCCGCCTCGATTTCTCCCATTTCATTTACTGAGCCTACAAACACTATAACACACAACCAAAGCATAAAATGACGAATAACAAAATAAAACACTAAATAAAATAACTTAAAGATAACTAAAAACAATGGTAAAAATACGTGTGAAAACCACTGATCAAACTCCCCCAAACTTAAACTGTTGCTTGACCTCAAGCGACAATTACAAGAGTTAATGACCTTCAAGGCACACTGGTATTCATACGTGAGATATCCAGTTGTATTGATCAAGAAACAGTTGGTCCGGCATTCACATGGCGCGACGAGTTTCTGCGACCACTTTAAACCTTAAGCTCCCCTTTCAGATACCTCTCCAATTATGCTTTGCACTTAAGTCTCTTTCCGATTTTTCTCCTCTTTCATTCGGATAATCACATTAAGGCACTGCATTTCTTATAATAATCATCACATGCATGAGACGGATCAAGGCTTTATATTTTCTTTTTCTGGCACCAAACGAGCAGCATTTGCTACTTTTCAAACACCGATGAAATTTTCAAACTTCGCAGTTATATATTGTCCTTTTGGACGACGTTTGGGGATCAACCTCCTTTGGGCTGAATAACCGGGTGAGGGTTACCCAACTTAGCGAGCAGGTTGCCTTTTACCGCCTTTTCATCATTTTGTGCCAACTTTATATCCCTTTTTTTTCTCAATCAATCATCATGCATGTGAATCTGAATTATGCCAGATTGTATCAATAAACTACTTGAGGAGTACTTCTCAGGATACAAGTACTATGGTGCAAATCTACACGTTGGACTCGTATTTCTTTTAGGGAACCAAGGGTGTTTAAATAAACCTCTTCTTGTCACATTATTCCGAACTTCCTGTCCTAAGACAATCCTCCCTTCATCTCTATATACTATTCCCGATCGCTCTATAAGATCAAAACTTCTTCAAAAATAAAAATTTCGGTCAAAATTTGGCAAAAATTTGGGACAAATATGATTCTGTAGATCTTACACATATTATAGCAGCAATATAAATTAAAAAGCAAGGAGTAAAACCTCCCCCAAACTTGAATGAAACATTGGCCTCAATGTTTTAGAACAAGCCTGAGAGAGGTGACTCACAGAGGGTAATGCACTCTAAAGCTTCCACTTGAAATGCCCCTTTTATTTCCTGAAATAAAATAAACAAGAAGACAAAGTAATTATTAAAACCGTGGGTTGCCTCCCACGAAGCGCTCCGTTTAACGTCGCATAGCTCGACGGTCCATTACCCTTTATTATGGAGGGTATTTTCTATTCCACACTTGGTTGCTTTTCACCTCCGCAACCAAAAACTCATGAAGATGAAAAGCATGGACAACTTTTCTCTTCAATTCACTTCCCACTTTCTTCTTTACTTTCTTATCCTTTTTAGGACTTTTGATAGCTCCATGAGTTGTTTCCACCCGAGAAGCTATGCTTGAAACTTTTTCTTGGTGCTGCTCAGGCCTTTTGTCTTTTTTCTCACTTTCTGTCATACCACCAAAAGTTTGATCATTTACAACCGCCCTATGTTTCTTAATTCCTAACATCTTCAAGGTTACTTCTTCATCAAAAGATCTCAGCGTTAGTGTCCCTTTTTCAATATCGAGGTTGCAGCGGCCTGTCGACAAAAATGGCCTCCCAAGAAGGATAGGAGTTTCTTCGTCTTCCGGAATGTCCATGATGTGGAAGTCAACAAGGAATACAAACTTATCAACTTCCACTAGTACATCTTCAGCTACCCCATATGATTTCTTAATGGTGTGATCAGCGAACCTTAACTGTGTCTTACTCTCACTAATCTTTTCCAATTCAAGCTTTTTGAAAATGGACAAAGGCATTAAACTCACACTAGAACCAGAATCGAGGAGTACCTTTTTAAATGTTATATTATTGATAGTGCATGGTATCGCCACCGCTCCAGGGTCTATCCTCTTTATTGGGATCTTTCTTGCTGACGAGACTATTCCACACTTCTCAGTTGCAATTTTTGATTCTCCTTCCACTGATCTCTTCTTTGTCATTACCTCCTTCAGAAATTTATTATACAATGGCATGTGCTCAAGTGCTTCTAAGAAGGATAAATTCACCTTTAGCCTTTTGAACAATGTAGTAAACTTCTTAAAGTCTTTCTCTTTTGAATTCTTCTTTGTCACTCTGGAAGGGAAAGGTAGTTTGATCACCGGTTCAGCATCTTTCTTATTTTTTTCTTCAACTGGTTTAACCGGTGGTATCACAACTTCTGGTTCTTTTGGATTCTCTCTTATTTCCAAATCCACCTCTATTACCATAGGGTCATCTAAAAATATTTAAATAAATAAATTAAATTAAAAATTAAATATAAATTTTAAATAAAAAAAATGGCACTAGAAGAAGGGGGGGTTGTTTCGTGTTCAATTATAAAAATGCAGAAAATAAGTTATTTTGAAATAAGTGATTATAAAGCAAACAGATCCACTGACTCGGTTCTTACTTATCATCGATTGCTAATATTACAATTCCCTAAGTGGATTTTCTATCCTATTTGATTACAATATCAATCAACAAGCGTGATTGATACTATGAGAAACATGTTCCTATTGCCGGATTAAGCATACGGTTATGAATAGCGCAAATTAACAATTAAGCAAAGTTAACAGCGATTAAAATTGGGAACACGAATCAATCAAATTAAATCAACAATGTTATATGATAATCGAATTAAGCAAACAAGAATCTTATAGCATAATTGAAAGGAATAGAAATCAAATTGTAAATATTATAACAATCTCAAAGTTTGAAACCTGAGTACAGTGAATCCGTAAGAAGGTGTTTAGTTCTCCATGAATTCGTTAAAGCTTTCAAAATCGTGAATGGAAGATGGCTGCTACAGCACCCCGGCTGCTACCCTAAGGGGAAAGAGTACAACCCGTTTTACTATCCAACTGGGTCAAATATACGACCCAGGCCCAAAACTAATTGACCCGAAACTTAACTAAAACTAGTGCTGCAACTTCAAACGCAATTATGGAAAATATTAACTCCGAATCTGACTTTGACTCCAACACGAAAGTTGTAGCTCTTTCTCTTAGCTTTCCGGCGATTATTAGAACGCCTCAATCAGATTCCCGGAACTCCAGTTATGATCGTTTTAGTGCAGACTGCTAATGCTGAAAATAAAGTACGAAAATCAAATAACAATAAAAATAAATTAAAATATAAAAACATTATAAAATACAAAAATAAGACAAGCAAACCATGGAAATGTATAAGTACAACCGTAGAGAAATGTGCATCAAAATGCACTGATCATCATCTATTTCCTCTTTTTCTTTTTTCAGATTCAGCCACTCTTTTGCTCCTTGTTGTAACTGCATTAATCTTCTCTTGGTCTTTCGGATTTTTCACAACTGAACTCGGAAAGTTACCTTGTGCATGTAGAGTGAGGTGCTGTGCTATTTGACCCACCTAAACTTCTAGATTTTTGATTGACGCTGTGGTGTTCCTGTGGTTGTTTCTTGTCTCTTCTTGAAACTGAGAGCATTGTCCAGTCAATCTCTCAATAGCTACTTCCCACTCCGCTTTCTGAGGACCTTGTTGTTGTTGTTGTTGTTGTTGATCTTTCCAAGCGAAGTTGCGATGATTCTTCCACCTAGGATTATAGGTGTTAGAATATGGATTATTTTGCCTCAAGAATTTGATTTCTTCAATTTTCTTGGGAGTAGCAACACAACAAACAGTTTGATGAGGACCATTGCAAATTTCACAGATTACAGGTTGAGCTTGTTGCACTTGAGCCACCTGTTGTGTACCTATATTCATAGCCTTCAATCTCTTTTCAACTTCAGCCGCTATTGCATCTTCGACCCGAATTTTGTTGGTTTCTAACTTCATATCAATTACTCCTTCAGGTTTGCTCGTACACCTGTCATACAATTCCAAATGCTCATTTGCAGCTATTGCTTCAATGATCTTGATGATACCAGAGACCGTTGTGAAATTTGTTGAGCCTCCAGCTGCTGTGTCGATTAACTGCTTTGTCTTGATTCTGAGCCCGTTGACAAACATTTGCATCTGTTCATTTTTGTCCATATTGTGTGTTGGACATGCCACCAGAGTCCTCTTGAACCTTTTATAAGCATCCCCCAATGACTCACCCTCCTTTTGCTTGAAGTTCAGAATTTCATACCTTTTTCGTACAAAGACTGACGCTGGAAAATATTCATTTAGGAAAGCTTTTTCCATCTCTTCCCACGATGTGATACTGCCCGCTGGTAGCGAATAGAACCACTCTTCGGCCTCTTCTGCTAGAGTAAAAGGGAACATCCTCAGTCTCTTTGCTTCTTCAATATGACCATCAATTTTTAGATTAGTGCTCATGGTCAAAAATCTCTGCAGATGCTTGTTTGCGTCTTTGTTAACCTTTCCGGTGAAAGGTTTCCTTTCAAGCTGATTGATGGTGCTTGGGTGTAGTTGAAAATTTGCAGCATTTACCGGTTGGTTGACAATTGTTTGTCTTCCCCCCGGTGTGTTTGCAACACCGTAGTCACCAAGGAGCCTCTCAGGAGGAGGAGGATTTTCACCCATGACTTCTTCTTCACTTTCAGAATCTGAACCTGAATGAACTGAAACAATTTCTTCTTCAGATTCCAGCTTACCCAACCGAGTTTGTCTACGCCTTGCGTGCAGAGTTCTTTCAATTTCTACGTCAAAAAGAAATTTAGCTGAGGCCTTACCTCACATACACAGATTAGACAAATATTAGAATTAGGAAAATTAAATAATGCAGAAAATTAAAATTTTAGTCGCAGAGCAACAAAATTTTAATTGAAATAAATCTAAAACTCAATTATCTTCGACAGTCCCCGGCAACGGCGCCAAAAACTTGATAGGAAAATAGCAAGTGTACTATTTTTGCCTATGTAGTAGTAATGGGAAAATCCCAAGTATCGAATCTCAAGGACTGCTTGACGATACAGAGTTTCACAACAATTTCAATTAACAAAAAGTAATAAGGGTTTTTGTTGGTTTTGCAAATAATGTAAATACGCAGAATGTTAAAACGATGAACAGAGATGAGTAGGTTGCTAGGGGTCGGTGAATGATTCTTCCTGTAACAACTATCCTTCTCAATGCAATAACATAGTTTCAACATTGATTACCGGTTCTCAAGAATATCTAATCCTAAGGCCTTAGTGAAAAGATCTTTGACGTCACAACCTAATTACTATGTCCATAGATAATTATATTTATGATCAAGCATTCCAATACCAAGAATTTCCGGTTAAGATACAATATCCCTAGTCCTAGGTGATAATTATTATCCTATATTCTTACTCATGTCAATGAACAATTGCTGTCCAGCTAAATTTATTCATACAAATTCATTATCCGTTTTTCTGACGGTTAAGGCATAAAGAACAGATGTAAAACAAACCAATAGTATGAAAACCAAATTGTTATTGCATCAAAGAAATAAAGTTATCACATTCAGAATCAAGATCACCCCCTAGCAATGGGGGGTTTAGCTACTCATAAAAATAACAAAAACCATAGTGTAAATTGTAGACATTAGAGATAAATGAAGGAAATCCAATCTTCAATGGCAAAAGCTCATAGAATTCTTCAATCCTTGCATAAAATCTGAGTTCTCCAACCTTCTACAATGTATTTTCGCTCCCAAATTCGTCGAACCCTTGTCCAAACGCAATCTCCTTCTTTTATTACTGTCATTCTGGGCTTTTCAGCAAAACAAGCCCAAAAATCACGTGCAAACGCGTGTGGGAACGCGTTTGGGCAGACGGGACGCGTCTCGGAACGCGTTTGGGCAGACGGGACGCATGTGGGGACGCGTTTGGGCAGACAGGCATTTTCCTTTGTATTTCTTTCTTCTGGGACGCGTGTGGGAACACGTTTGGGCAAACGGGACGCGTCCCGAGACGCGTCTGAGCAGCAGATGGCACTTTTCACTTACAAACGCGTGTGGGGACGCGTTTTGGCAGCAGATTGCATTTTTCTTCTTCCACACGCGTCTGGGAATGCATTTTGCCAGTTTATTCACTTTTCTTCAATTTCTCACTTTTCAGCCTCGATTTCTCCCATTTCATTTACTGAGCCTACAAACACTATAACACACAACTAAAGCATAAAATGACGAATAACAAAATAAAACACTAAATAAAATAACTTAAAGATAACTAAAAACAACAGTAAAAATACGTGTGAAAACCACTGATCAGGTACCATAAAAGGTGTGTGGGTGCACCAATCACGTGATCAGATTCAGTTATATTATCTTGTAATTAATGACTCTAATTCAGTTCAAGGTTATCACTCCCTAGGATTACTAACCATGCATTTAATATAAACAGTATTAAGTGCCTTCAAGGCCAAGCAATACAAACCAGGAACAGATACATGATAAACCATGGGGAAGGGGAGAAAAATCAATAAATTTAAACCCCAATAAAGCAATAGAGTTTGGCATAAGTAATAATTTAAAATAAATTAGGTTTTAGGGTTACCGACTAATCGAGCTTTGACCGGCTGGTTAACCCTGAAAATTGGAAAAGAAAAAATAAACAGAAGGGTGAGTGTAGGAAGAGTTCATTGACGTTTGAAAGTAAATCTTGATTTAACCTATAAGGAAAAAATTAAAAGATAAAATAACATTTAAATAAGAAAAGGATTAGAACTTAGCTTTTTGATTGGCATGGCGCGTAGCTGACGAATCCTGATGGTAACCCTGAAAAACTGCACAAAGAAAAAAGGGAAACTTTCAGTGTAGGAATGATCAACAATAAGGGTTAGCAAGACAATTAGTGATTTTTTATGGTGATAAATTCTAAATCTCGAGGGTTAATGAACAAACCTAAAAATATAATTTAATGGTTAAAATTAACAAACCTAAAAATTAATCTAATTAATCTATTGAAAATTAATCTTAAATTAAATTATTTAAATAATTAACATAAAATTAGTTACTAAATTATTTACTAATTATATTAATTAAACCTAAATTCATTTTTATAATAAACCTAATATTAAGAAATTAATTAAATAAATTAAGATTAACTTTTGTAAAAAAGGATTAATTAAAATTTTGAAAGAAATAAAAAGAAAAAGGTTGGAAATAAAAGGGAAAATAAAATAAGAGAATAGTTAAATTTAAAAACAAAATAATAAAAGTAAATAAACTTAGCGTAGCCGATCCAGTGCAGTACTGATCTGAGAGACCATGATACACCTATAATTCCCTGCACGTTGGATCATCTCTGGCCGTGATCTAATGGTCCTTGCATGAGGTTCACCATGGTCCTCGTTGGGTGTGACATACTGGAATCTGCAAGCAACATTATCCAAGAAAATAAAGGAACAAAACGCAAGAGGCATGGATCGAACCCCTGCCCTTGCATACGAACGCCTTTGCTACACGCTGCTTCACCACTGAGCCAAGTTTTATATGCTGTTAACATGACAAACTACTAACATAATATATAAAATTTAATCACCCAGAAATTTAAAAAAACATGTGCGCCTTCTTCTTCCTCGTTGGTACCCTGGTTCTGGCCACGAACCAACCACGAGTTGGCTACGATTGCTGCCGTAGGTAATCCCCGGCAAACATGTAATTCACTGAATATAAAGAATAAATCCCAACTAACTACAAAATTCAACCCGAAATCCTCTTATGAACATGATAAGGCTCTTGATTTTGGTTAATTTTAACCCTAACTAGCAATCCCCAATTTAGAGCTTATAAACCCTAACCATGGTAAAGCTCTTAAACTGCAACCACAACCAAATTAATTATCTAGAAAGATTGTAAACATCAATGGAAACACAAATATGCAATTGAAAATAGATTATGATGCGTAGTTAGGCGTAATTGAATTCGGAAATATGGTACAAACCGCAACGTGCGATGAACTCGATTCCAGGCGTCCTATGCTTCGGAGATGGCTGGGAAAGCTTGCTACACCTTCAGCGATTACCCCTGAGTCTTCAAAAGTATTCTAATTGGCATCAAACTTCAAAACTGATTTGCTTTTTTTTCTTGGTTTTCTTGAAACTTCAACACGGTTTTCAGGCTGTAAAAATCCCTATCTCCTCTCCTCCTTTTCAGAATAAGTTTAGTCCTTTATATGGATTGAATTAGGTCAACAAATGTGAATCAAATCTTGTTAAATTAGGAAATTGGAATTTGAATGAATCTTGGATTTTAAGTTTCTACTTTTGCACCATACTTACCTTTTACTTACTTGCCACGATCTCAATCAAATATTTGAGACATCTTGGATAATTATTAGTTGATTTGGAGACCAATAAATAATTTAAAACAAATTATTTTATATTTTGTCTAATTTATTAAAATTTAAATGAATAAGACTTCAAATAAATATAATAAATATTATAAAAATAAAATAATTGGTTTTAGGAATCCTCATATGGGCCATGGTCAAGTTGGGAATCCATAACTTAAGCCCGTTGTTTCAACAAATCCATTTCGCTCATATTGGATTTTATGCATTTCGCCAAAATTGCCCAACTTTACCAAATCATAACTTTCTCAATTTTAATCATATGAAAATGTTATAGGACTTTTTAGAAACCTTGAAGAGTCCTCTAATCAAAGTTTTTGGTCCCATGTCAAAATAATTTTCCATACTTCTTGTGTGGTCTTTTGAAAAAAATGACTTTTGGTTGAATTTTGAAAAGGACCTATAATGTTTTGATCCTTATCTCTCAAATGAAGTATTTTTAGACCTGACATGTGAGAGACAAATTTGTAGAGAATTCAAATTCCTTCAAATTGAACTTTGGATGGAAAATTTCTGATGTTCCATGTGAAAGTTATGGCTGGTCAAAGTTCAGTTGACTTTCTCTATGAAAACCCTAATTTAGAAACTTTTGAATTTGTTGATTTCTGATCTTTCCTTAATGAACCGTGATCAATCCTTGATCAAATGGTGAATGATACTTCAAAACAAGGTTGTTGACAAAAAATCAGGAATTTTGACTATACTTTGACCACAGTTGACTTTTAGGTCAAACTAGTCGACTGTTGACTTTCTGAGCAATTGAGTGGTCAATCCTTGGAATTAAGACCTGAATTTTTTTATAAGCCATATGAGATGTATTGGAGCCTTTGATCCATTCACTTTCTTCAGAAAAACAAAAACTCTAGTTCCTTGAACCATTGTTTAGGAGGAGGTATCTTTGAGCATTGTGCCTTGGTATGAGTTTGAATAAGAGGAATGAGATGGGCAAATTTTGGAGTATGACAGCTGCCCCTATTCAATTTTCTTATATTTGAAGATGTAGACTGGCATGTGTGCCTGCCGAAATCTGGAGGTAGAAGAGGATTGAACACTAGAATACCCAGGAATTTGCCCTAGCTGAAGTATTGACTTTTGTCGAAGATGGGCTTGAAGATGCCATCCAGGTGTTTGGAAAATATGTATGATTAAGATGGGCTTAAAGATGCCATCCAGCTTTATAGACTTGAGAGTCAGAATACGTCATACGTTAGACCGTAGCTGAAGGATATGATTAGGATGAGTCGTACGTTAGACTAGAGGATGGGTTGTGCGTTAGACTGAATCCAATTTGCATCGGTAGATGTTTGGAAAGTCGTGCGTTAGGCTGAAGGATGAGTTATGCGTTAGACTGAATCTAATTTGCATCGGTAAATGTCTGGAAAGTCGTGTGTTAGGCTGAAGGATGAGTCATGCGTTAGACTAAATCCAATTTGCATCGGTAGATGTCTGGAAAGCCGTGCGTTAGGCTGAAGGATGAGTCGTGCGTTAGACTGGATCCTTTGTATTGAGAAGTATTTGTTGGAGATCGATCGATTCAGCACCGTTCGTAGTAACTAAGTTAGATTTTTGAAGGATGATTGTGTCTACACCATTCGTGATGATAGAATTAGATCTCTTGTCGTGTCAGCACCGTTCGTAGAAACTGAATTAGACTTTGGAAAAGTTGATCGTGTCCACACCGTTCGTGATGATGGAATTAGATCTCTTGTCATGTCAGCACCGATTGTAGTAACTGAATTAGACTTTGGAAAAGTTGATCGTGTCCACACCGTTCGTGATGATGGAATTAGATCTCTTTTCGTGTCAGCACCGTTCGTAGTAACTGAATTAGACTTTGGAAAAGTTGATCGTGTCCACACCGTTCGTGATGATGGAATTAGATCTCTTGTCGTGTCAGCACCGTTCATAGTAACTAAATTAGACTTTGGAAAAATTGATCGTGTCCACACCGTTTGTGATGATAGAATTAGATCTTTGAACGTTGACCGTGTCAGTACCGTTCGTAGTAACTGAATTAGATCTTTGAAAATTGGAGATTTTGCTCATCTGCTTGTACTTGTGTCCTGAAAAAGTAAAGTTAGTCTTTATGCAATATCATGATGCATGTTTTAAATGAGAAACTCATATGTTTGCAATGTATGTGATGTATATGATGTATGACTGGTGTTGTTTTTGAGAAAATAAATCTATGTATTGTTGTGATTTTGATGTTTGATCTTGTCTTGAAGATGCTCAGCTGGGGATTTACGATTTCTGCTTTGGGATGGAAACGATTTGAATGATTGATCTTTGATGTACCCTGCCTGGGAATAAGAGAGATGAATAACCCTGTTTGGAGAAGAGAATAGTATCGGGGAACCGGCAGTGTCGAAGATATAATCTCAGTTGAGGAATTAAGTCTTTGTTGGGACGAGAACATTTGAAGATATCTTCTTAATGATTACTCTGTGGGGATATGATCCTGTGAAACCGGCTTTCTTTTACGTTTTTTAAAACTTTTTTTCTTTTTGGCCAATGATGACACCTGAGGCCTCCCATTTTTCAAAATGATTTTTCTGATGTTCTTGGCCAATGATTTTCAATATGAGACCCCATTTATTTTAATTTTAATTTGTTGGCCTTTTTTTTTAACCCCGTGATGATCTTAATTTGATGGTTATTCTTTATTGTAAATAACACTAGACGGCCAATTTATAAGCTTCTGATTCATCTATTTTTCATGTTGATAATTCACGGAACTTGTTTTCCTGTATATAAAATCACCTGGTCTCTTCACACGTACATATTTACTAACAATCTCAAAATTCTTTTTTTAAAACTTTTTTTATACAAAACCCCTTTACCTTTGAAATCTCTAAAAAGCTGACCCTTCATAAATTTTTCTTCAAAATTAACATCCTCCTGTCTAACATTAATTCCAGAAAAAGCAAATATATATGTCTCCATCGTCACTTTTGGTTTCTTTGAAAACCATATGAACCATAACAAAAAAAAATAGAGTTTTTTTAATTCTAAACCTGCAAATAATTTCAATCATTGAACCACCAAATTCACAATCAAAATAAATTAAGAATAAATCACCATATGCCAAAATTCATAAACAAAAGAAAACAATTCATAACAATTCTCAGCATAAATGATTGTTTATTTTTATTTTTTTCAGAAAAAGAAGAAGAGGAATCGGAAATCAATTCCGCAACCGGACCTCCACCGCGAATCGCTCAGCAGCGCCTCCTCCCTCAAGTGATGAACAACCTCCGACCCTCAGCCACGTTCATCACTGAACCCAGTCACGCACTTTCGATTTGAGCTGAAGGATTCGCAAACTGCTCCGACTCGCTCACAAACAACATCGATCGTTCACCTCATCGACACCAACAGCAAATCGCGGCATCATCATCTTCACACAACAATAACCACGGCCATCTCATGATTTAGCCCATTCCTTGCTTTTGATTTCTAATGCTAACTATAGCTGATTTTGTTTGAAACAGGTGAAGGAGAAAAGATGAGATGGGAGATCTAGATTTTCATGGATCTTATAAGAAAGAAGAAGAAAAGTATGTGATGGTGTTTCACGATATGTGTGGGTACCGAAATATGTTTTTCACTTCCTTAATTCACCGCCACAACTTCCGACGAGATACACCATCCATCACTCCGCTGCTGCCGACCGAACCGGATTCACGAGAACCACTCCAACGCCAGGCATCAACTCAACAACTCAGGTTCCTTTTTTTTACATTCTTGATTTCGATGTCGATCTGAGTTTGTTGTTGTGCAATCAATCTCTCGCGACTGTAGGTTCATGAGAGGTTAGAGGGATGAATTGATTTTGTTGTCTTTTCTTTTTTGATTCGATTTCATCACTTATGTATATGGAGGATTGTTGTATTTTTCATGGTGAGAGCAAGGTGTGTTCTGGTTTTGTTTAGAAGCAGTTTAGTGATGAGGGAGATACACGAAATATTCTGTTTCTATCCATTCCTTTATTTTTTTTATTTGTTTTATTTTTCATAAATGCCAAGTGTCTTAGTTATATTGGTTCTTGTTATAATTTGAAAAGTCAAAGATCCATCATTATTTTTTTTCCTGATAGCATGTGATTTGTTCCATAATTCCTTTTGTAATGTATTATATCTCTTTTTTAAAGTGAGACCATGTCCATAAGTAAATGAGAAGAATTAGGAAAACCATAATTTTGCTGATGTCAGGAAGTGGGACGCCCCATTTGAATTTATTTTTTTTATTTTTTTTCATATTAAGTTTAATTATTACTAACAATTTCGATTTAAAAAAGATTAATTTAGTTCTCAAACCTCTAAAATCAATTTAGTTTATTCATTTTAATAATAAAAAACACAAAAAATTCAGGTTATTATTTTAATATCATTTTAGAAGTTAATACGGCTATTGTAGATTTTTCTTTTAGTCAATAATCATTTGTATTTTTTATCATTTTTGCATATATTATTTTTATATTCCTACTAACATTTTTCTTGATTTTTGCGAGGTACTATCGTTGAGGCTTTAAGGACATTTATAAGCTTTATACTTGATAGTTTTGTTCATATTTTATTTTCGCTTTGATTTCATGTTTGGGGTTTGTAATAATTTTTTCCCCCATTTGGCAAGTTTGTAATCCCCACCCCGAAGCCATGTAATAGTTTAGGGCTTTACTTTTCGCTTTTACTTTCCGCACCTTATAATTGTTTAGATGTATGACTAATAGGATTGTATGGCAAGATTAACTAAAATCAAACGCTAGTTAACCTAATCCAAAGATAAATAACTGAATCTAACACACTCTTGCACTCACTCACCTCTAGGGTACGCCCCTCTTGGTTGCCTTACGAATAAATAATGGTCGTGTCCCTTGAATATAAAGGTGCCAATAGCAAACGTCCCTCGATTCAAAAATCATCAAAGATCATGGTCCCTCGATGACCCTCGAACTGCTGCCTATGTAAACATGATCTTGTCCCTCGAATGGTTGCCTAACGAAAGATGATTGTCCCTCCGATATTGCTAAAGGTACCTCTACGTGTTGCCTTCAACGACCTCCGATGACCCTTCGATTGTCCCGCACGTCCAATAAAAAGGAACTACCTACCCATAAATGGTATGGTTAGTCCTAGGAAATTTAAAAAGCATAGAAAAGACAAAGTATAGGGTAATGCTCCTAGTTTGCTTGCTCAAAACAAAGAAATTGTTTTTCACACCTCTTTCAAAAACAAAGGCTACGCTTTTAAGCTAACGACCTTTTCTCTTCAAAAATCTCTTTTTTTAAACAAACAATAAACAAACATGAGCTAAGCAAACTAAGAGCCCACAGAGAACTGTGGATGAAAAGGGTGCTTACACCTTCCCTTTTCATAACTTACCCCCGAGCCCGTTTCTTCTAAAAAAAGGGTCTTTTTCTGTTCTTTTTACCTTTCCTGAAATTGGACAAAATAAAAGTCGGTGGCGACTCATGCTTACCGTAACATTGCTTGCTTTAAAAAATAAAAGTCAGTTCACCGAGTTACAGAACTGGCGACTCTGCTGGGGAGTATT
This sequence comes from Vicia villosa, assembly GCF_029867415.1. Taxonomy (NCBI): domain Eukaryota; kingdom Viridiplantae; phylum Streptophyta; class Magnoliopsida; order Fabales; family Fabaceae; genus Vicia; species Vicia villosa. The sequence goes on along the minus strand of NC_081186.1, from coordinate 13,013,408 downwards.
TAAAGAGGGGTTTACCTTAGAGCTTAGTTCATTAATATTTGTTTGTTTTTTGTGCTTTACTTTTAAGTGTTGTTTGGGTATTTGCTTGTGTGAAAGATCCTACACCCGGATCTAGTGAACCTTAGGTAAATGGCATGAGACCAAGGAGACTGCACAGCGTATACTGATGTGGTTGATATGGTGGCCATCGTTAGTGTGACACATTGGTTTGTCCTGGTGTTCCTTGGGATCCGACTTGAGGAAACACTTGGCTACTGCGTGGTGTCATTAAGCACTAATCTGCCCCTAGAACCTTAGTTGAACTTGACTTTGGCCTATAGGAAGTAGTGAGATGGCTGGCTTTGGTTTCGACCGAAGTTGGTTGATACCCGAAGCTACACTCATATGGACTGGACTTTCAGGACGTTTTCGGTTGGTGATTCGATTGCTGAACTGAAATAGTGCCTTCGAGAAAGGTAAATGATATGAGCTCCCTAGAACCCTATCTTAATCTAGGACAAGTTGAACCAACTAAACTTCAGGGGGAGGGTATTTACATTTGAACTTCGTGCAAGCCTTTAAACCTAAGGACACTTGTGTGACTTGCTTGAGTGTGTTATCTAACTACTTCATTTCTTCGCATGATTTGTTTATACCATAACCGTTTGGTTTTCCTTGCAGGATTTGTTTATACCCTAATCGTTTGGTTTCCTTGCAGTATTTGTTTATACCCTAACAATTTGATTTCCTTGCAGGTTTTGTGTGTAGCACTTACTTGTCCATACTACCTTATGCTTTTACCTAACATGTTGACTGACCTTTTTCAAAGATCTTAGGGATTCATGGCGCATACTTTCCAGGTACTATGGAAGGACTATCAAGAGAATAAACTTCTATCAAGGGGCAAGAGGATTTATTTTCCTCTAGCCACATGCCTTCAAACTCAAGGGTACAATTCCTATCAAATGACAAAAAGGATTTATTTTCCTTTAGTCACATGCCTTTAAGCTCAAAAGTACCGGACCCCGAATCAGAGGCTATGACCCACTGGATATGGTGAGCTTGATTCTTATAGAAGGACGTTCAAAGATGAAAAGTCAAAGTTCTTCAGAAAAAGATGCAACCAAATTCATTTTTAATGTTGCAGAGATCCTTGAAAACATTGCATATGCATTGACATATATATCATTGCATAACAGGTTTCCAGACCACGAGTTTCCCATCTTCTTCCACAAAACCCTAAAGCTGGATACTTACAACTCTTGTGTGACTTCGTCGGAATCTCTTTCCTAAAAGTAATCTAAAGTGTACTGCAGGCTCAGACACTAACGCTTGGCTTATTTTCCACTATGGGGCACTTGGTCAATCGATTGATGATTGTCAGCCGATCTGAGACAAGGTTCAAGACTTGATTGATGCAAAGGTCATCACATTCACACCTACAATCCAAATTTGAAGTTCTCCTTCGACTCAACTGATCTTCTGAAGCAATAAGTCCATACGGAGAAAATCTCCTCAACTCTGACAATCTCTACACATCATGCATGTTCATGCGTAGTCTTTCTTGTTTTGATTCAATACTGTTTATATGCAATACTTGTTTGTTTTTGAACTATAATAATGATGCATTGAATATGTTTGTCTTGAAAAAATTCATTCGCTCTCGCTCTAACATGTTTTCTTTGCTTGTGATACTAAACTCTCGGTGATAAAGCATGATGACTCTGAAGGGAGAATGACGAACATATAATACCAATGATCTCAAATGGTGTGCTTTCGAGTAAAACCCTGTTGATGATGTACAGGCATTGTTTCAAATCCCCAAACACTGGAGATAGAAGGAAGTTAATCCCTTGTCAACCCCTTTGAGCTTTGAAGTAGGAGTTTCTTTTCTATACAAAAAAAACCCTCACATTTAACCCAAGGGCAGGGTAGTGTTCAGTTAACCTGGTTAAGCATTCAAAATTCATCAGGAGCACGCATATAAGGATACAACAATGGTTATCCTTCAAAAGGATGAGGAAAATCGAGACCGCAATGGTTATCCCTCACATCAGGAGGTCAAAATATGGCGATGCCACAACGGTTATCCCTCGTCAACCAAGAAATGAGGTAGTCAAAATCTTTCCAACGAATCGAAGAAGTCTCAAGATCATACAATTTGTTCAAAAAAAATGAATGAATAAAAAAAAGAGAAAAGAAAGCCCGCCAAGTCAACAAACTTGAAAACAAGTGACTTAGGCAAAAGTTAGGGCATCCCGCTGGACATCAAAATCAAAATTCAAAAGAATGTGTCCAAAAAAAAAGTTAGGGCAAAGTCGTGTGACTATTAATTCAAGGAACAAGTCGTGTGATCAAACACAAAATACGAAAGGTAAAGTGACTGCCATCAATTCCTCAACCGTCTCAAACTCCTCTTGAAGGATGAATGCTCGCATCGAGTTAACTGAACTTAGGTTGGAGAACATCACGAAGGGGGTGGGCACCAATAAAATTTTGAGCCTAAAAATCCTTTTTTCTAAAAACCGTGAACCTGGCCACGTTACAACCCTCAAAAGTCCTAATTGAAGCAGGGTTAATTCGAAAGCATACTATAACGAGAATACGGTAAACCGACTCCTAGGAGTTTTTACTAAACACTTGATTTGGTATCGCACCACCTTTCACAAAAAATCGATGTTTTGACATCCTTTCAAAAATTTCTTCTTCTAAAAACAAGCATGAACTTTGCATTAAAATTATATTTCTCATACTAAACATTCTTTGCATATGAACAAGTACTTGACACCAGGAAAGCTTCCATCATAAGCTGCAGATGAAAATTTCAATCCTCTCAAGGGACAAGTTTTCTTCAGAACTCCGTTGAGTTCGAGCATGAACATCTCAAATTATGATCACCCTTAGGGGCACAAAAACGGTCGAAATACTCCATCGAGTAAGTGTTCAGATATCTGGGGCAATCAGGCCAAGATTCCAAGGATCTCTCGAAAATGCTAAACAACCAGGAGCCTTCACCCAAGCACAGTTGAAATTACCTCCAACCCTGATCAACCAGGGGCATGATTCCTAAGGGGCATGTTGCTTATGATAGCACGAATCTCAGAAAGTCCCCCCGACAGAGAAAGCTGCAGAGACGTCTCGTACGCCTGACTCAGTCAGTCAAAAGCTTGTATATACAAGGGGCATGGCATGTTATTATCTCCTTCATCTGGGGCAATCAAGTCAAGATTCATAGAATCTCTCAAAGGCACTAAACAGTCAGGGAGGCGAACCTATCACTTGGGGCATATTGCGTTAGTCATAAATCTCAGCAAGAGCTATTCAGTTACCAGCATCAGATGGTGTCAGCATCTATCTCACCTTCGAAGTTCTAATTCCAATCTCAAGCATACCAGGTTACTGACTCTAGGGGCAGGTAGTCTCCCACGTTAAAAAGTGTTTTTCAACAGCAAGTACTCAAAGACATGGGGCAATGGAAAATTTGAAAATCCCGGGAATCTTCCCCACAAAGTTGTTTTCACAAATCTTCCCCACAAAGTTGTTTTCACAAAACATCCCCACAGAGTAATCCTCGAGGAGTTATCTTCAAATATTCTCTTCCCAACAGAGACATGTTTCCCCAACGGAGTGTACGTCTCCAACACTGTCGATTCTCCGACACAATCTTCTTCTCCAACAAGGTTTGTTCAAACTCATAATCCTCATTAAAAGTAGACACACGTAGATTCTTCTCTCTTGTCCCCGGTCAGGATACATCAGGATCAGATCACTCAAGCTACTACCATCCCCAAGCAGCAACAGAAATCCCCAGCTGGATGTCCTCGAACAGAAGACAGAAACTCTAAAAAATTACCTTGTCATTATCACGAGCAGCATACCGAGATTTATTTTCTCAACCAGCAATTGATATACAGAGTTACCAATATGCTTCGACTATATAGTTTATCCCTGCATTATTCATAATCCATACATAACATTCAGCATTCTCGTTTATTTCGAGAACCTCATTACATTACATGCATCATGACATTGCATAAAACTAATTTTTACCTTTTCAGGTCATTTCTCAATCAAAGGAACTTTTGGTGCAAAGACGATCGTATCAACGATTTAATATTGGCACTCATTCAAGATACAAATACAATTCTGATACTTCATTTTGGGTCTTTCTTCAAAGATAATTCAGAAACAATCAAAGACATTTCATATCCTATCTAGGAGCCTTTCTAGGTAGTCTTTTCTAAGACGTTTCATATCCTTTCTAGGTAGCCTTTTCTAAGACGTTTCTTAACCTTTCTAGGTAGTCTTTTCTAAGACGTTTTTTATCCTTTCTAGGGGCCTTTCTAGGTAGTCTTGTTTAAGACGTTTATTATCCTTTCTAGGCAGTCTTTTTTAAAACGTTTCTTATCCTTTCTAGGTAGTCTTTTCTAAGACGTTTCTTATCCTTTATAGGAGCCTTTCTAGGTCAGTCTTGTTTAAGACGTATCATATCCTTTCTAGGAGCCTTTCTAGGCCAGTCTTGTTTAAGACGTATCATATCCTTTCTAGGAGCCTTTCTAGGTCAGCCTTGTTTAAGACATATCATACCTTTCTAGGTTAGTCTTGTTTAAGACGTACCATAGCCTTTCTAGGTAGTCTTCTCTAAGACATATCCCCACCTTTTTAGGTAATCTTCTTTAACATGTCCAATCTTTTCCAAGACATCTCTTGCACTTTCAAGGAGCTTTTAGTCAGTCTTCTCTAAGACAGTTCTTCCCGAGCTTTGTTTAAAGCCTAATCCTCTTTACATCAGTCAATGATCTACCCTATTCAGGAACCTCTCCAGGTAGTTTTCTGTAAGACATTACTTCATTTTGATGAATCTCTCCTTCAGATACAATCAATGCATATGATCCAGTCTGAAGAGCATCTGCTTTAGACAAACATCTTGTTAAAACATCTGGATGGCATCTTTAAGCCCATCTCAGACAAACAAGTGGATGACGTCTTTAAGCTCATCTCCAACATTATTCTTTGCATCAGCAAGCGCAAATTTCTATGTATTCTAGTGTTCAATCCTCTTCCACCTTCAGATTCCGACAGGCACACAGGCCAATCTACATCCTCAGGTTTAAGAAGATTGAACAGGGGCAGCTGTCATACCCCAAAATTTGCCCACACTTTTCAAAAAATTCGAAGCTATTTCAAAAATTGGGTTTTATAAAAATCTTGGGTTCATTTACATTGATATCCTATTTTTATAAATTTTCAATTTAAAATCTACTTTAAAAATATAATAGTTTATACTTAAATTGTTATATTTTAATAAATAGAAAAATGTTTTCCTATGCTTCATACACTTTCAATTGGCTTTTTTTTTTCAAATAAATAATATAACACAATTGGTTAGGAAGTAAGGTTTGCAAACAAAAGGGCATGGGTTCAATTCCTGTTTGGTGCATTTCCATGTTTGTTTTTTTTAACTTTTTTTTATTTGCTTTTTGCACCTGAACGTACCTGGACACAAGCACGTCCAGGTTCTCAATCTTGGTCATCAAGGAAGGTCCATGGGCCTTTGGGTTGGATCATTTCCTTTTTAGGATCGGCCTTGACCTAATTTCGCTCTATAAATAGAGCCCTCTACATTCACAGTGATGATCAACAATTTTCTAAACAATCATCAGTTTTCTAACCCTTATTTTGATAATTTCACTAACAATTTTACAAAGCTTTTCTTTTACGTTTTTTAAAACTTTTTTTCTTTTTGGCCAATGATGACACCTGAGGCCTCCCATTTTTCAAAATGATTTTTCTGATGTTCTTGGCCAATGATTTTCAATATGAGACCCCATTTATTTTTATTTTAATTTGTTGGCCTTTTTTTTTAACCACGTGATGATCTTAATTTGATGGTTATTCTTTATTGTAAATAACACTAGACGGCCAATTTATAAGCTTCTGATTCATCTATTTTTCATGTTGATAATTCACGGAACTTTTTTTCCTGTACATAAAATCACCTGGTCTCTTCACACGTACATATTTACTAACAATCTCAAAATTCTTTTTTTAAAACTTTTTTTATACAAAACCCCTTTACCTTTGAAATCTCTAAAAAGCTGACCCTTCATAAAGTTTTCTTCAAAACTAACATCCTCCTGTCTAACATAGAGTACCATGGTTTTGATAATTCCAGAAAAAGCAAATATATATGTCTCCATCGTCACTTTTGGTTTCTTTCAAAACCATATGAACCATAACAAAAAAAAAATAGAGTTTTTTTAATTCTAAACCTGCAAATAATTTCCATCATTGAACCACCAAATTCACAATCAAAATAAATTAAGAATAAATCACCATATGCCAAAATTCATAAACAAAAGAAAACAATTCATAACAATTCTCAGCATAAATGATTGTTTATTTTTATTTTTTTCAGAAAAAGAAGAAGAGGAATCGGAAATCAATTCCGCAACCTGACCTCCACCGCGAATCGCTCAGCAGCGCCTCCTCCCTCAAGTGATGAACAACCTCCGACCCTCAGTCCCGTTCATCACTGAACCCAGTCACGCACTTTCGATCTGAGCCGAAGGATTCGCAAACTGCTCCGACTCGCTCACAAACAACATCGATCGTTCACCTCATCGACACCAACAGCAAATCGCGGCATCATCATCTTCACACAACAATAACCACGGCCATCTCATGATTTAGCCCATTCCTTGCTTTTGATTTCTAATGCTAACTATAGCTGATTTTGTTTGAAACAGGTGAAGGAGAAAAGATGAGATGGGAGATCTAGATTTTCATGGATCTTATAAGAAAGAAGAAGAAAAGTATGTGATGGTGTTTCACGATATGTGTGGGTACCGAAATATGTTTTTCACTTCCTTAATTCACCGCCACAACTTCCGACGAGATACACCATCCATCACTCCGCTGCTGCCGACCGAACCGGATTCACAAGAACCACTCCAACGCCAGGCATCAACTCAACAACTCAGGTTCCTTTTTTTTACATTCTTAATTTTGATGTCAATCTGAGTTTGTTGTTGTGCAATCAATCTCTCGCGACTGTAGGTTCATGAGAGGTTAGAGGGATGAATTGATTTTGTTGTCTTTTCTTTTTTGATTCGATTTCATCACTTATGTATATGGAAGATTGTTGTATTTTTCATGGTGAGAGCAAGGTGTGTTCTGGTTTTGTTTAGAAGCAGTTTAGTGATGAGGGAGATACACGAAATATTCTGTTTCTATCCATTCCTTTATTTTTTTTATTTGTTTTATTTTTCATAAATGCCAAGTGTCTTAGTTATATTGGTTCTTGTTATAATTTGAAAAGTCAAAGATCCATCATTATTTTTTTTCCTGATAGCATGTGATTTGTTCCATAATTCCTTTTCTAATGTATTATATCTCTTTTTTAAAGTGAGACCATGTCCATAAGTAAATGAGAAGAATTAGGAAAACCATAATTTTGCTGATGTCAGGAAGTGGGACGCCCCATTTGAATTTGTTTTTTTTTTTTTTTTTCATATTAAGTTTAATTATTACTAACAATTTCGATTTAGAAAAGATTAATTTAGTTCTCAAACCTCTAAAATCAATTTAGTTTATTCATTTTAATAATAAAAAACACAAAAAATTCAGGTTATTATTTTAATATCATTTTAGAAGTTAATACGGCTATTGTAGATTTTTCTTTTAGTCAATAATCATTTGTATTTTTTATCATTTTTGCATATATTATTTTTATATTCCTACTAACATTTTTCTTGATTTTTGCGAGGTACTATCGTTGAGGCTTCAAGGACATTTATAAGCTTTATACTTGATAGTTTTGTTCATATTTTATTTTCGCTTTAATTTCATGTTTGGGGTTTGTAATATTTTTTTCCCCCATTTGGCAAGTTTGTAATCCCCACCCCGAAGCCATGTAATAGTTTAGGGCTTTACTTTTCGCTTTTACTTTCCGCACCTTATAATTGCTTAGATGTATGGCTAATAGGATTGTATGGCAAGATTAACTAAAATCAAACACTAGTTAACCTAATCCAAAGATAAATAACTGAATCTAACACACTCTTGCACTCACTCACCTCTAGGGTACGCCCCTCTTGGTTGCCTTACGAATAAATAATGGTCGTGTCCCTTGAATATAAAGGTGCCAATAGCAAACGTCCCTCGATTCAAAAATCATCAAAGATCATGGTCCCTCGATGACCCTCGAACTGCTGCCTATGTAAACATGATCTTGTCCCTCGAATGGTTGCCTAACGAAAGATGATTGTTCCTCCGATATTGCTAAAGGTACCTCTACGTGTTGCCTTCAACGACCTCCGATGACCCTTCGATTGTCCCGCACGTCCAATAAAAAGGAACTACCTACCCATAAATGGTATGGTTAGTCCTAGGAAATTTAAAAAGCATAGAAAAGACAAAGTATAGGGTAATGCTCCTAGTTTGCTTGCTCAAAACAAAGAAATTGTTTTTCACACCTCTTTCAAAAACAAAGGATACGCTTTTAAGCTAACGACCTTTTCTCTTCAAAAATCTCTTTTTTCAAACAAACAATAAACAAACATGAGCTAAGCAAACTAAGAGCCCACAGAGAACTGTGGATGAAAAGGGTGCTTACACCTTCCCTTTTCAAAACTTACCCCCGAGCCCGTTTCTTCTAAAAAAAGGGTATTTTTCTGTTCTTTTTACCTTTCCTGAAATTGGACAAAATAAAAGTCGGTGGCGACTCATGCTTACCGCAACATTGCTTGCTTTAAAAAATAAAAGTCAGTTCACCGAGTTACACAATGCATATGTCTTGTCCTGAGTTTTTGAAAAACATTAAAACAGGAGATGTAAAAGCGTGATATTTGTAAAAACGTGATGTTTGTAAAAACGAAATATCAACTCAGCATTTTTGGCAAACCTCAAGGAGTCAGGATACCTTTTGGTAACAGTATGCTTTCGAGCTAACCATGCTTCAGTTAGGACTTTCAAGGGTTCTAGCGTGGCTTGGTTCACAGTTTAAGAAACAAAGGATAATGGCTCAAAAATTTATTTATACCCATCCCAATCTTCGTGATGTTCTTCGATCCTATGCTCATTTAATTTTGCGTTTAAGCCTTAGCAAAGCTTTGAAGTTGTAACATTGATGTTTGATGGTGGTTGAAGCACCAGAAGTTTATTTGGACCAAGCAGCCATCCTTTTTTTCTTTTTCTTTTGTAGCATTATTTTTTGTCGAGGATTTGTACTGACCTCTTTTTTGAATTTGTTATCCCTAACTTTTGCCTGAACTGTTTATTTTGAGATTACAGTCAGTGGGACGTTTTGATTTTTTTGATAAGTCTCCTTCATAGGTTTTGACTTAACAATTTTTTTTCCTTTTGATAAATGTTGACTGCCTGACTTAATGATCACGTGAAACCATCATTATTTGTGTAAAAGCGTATTGGCACGACTGAGTTAACTGAGTAACTACCCTGCCCCAGGTTATGATCAAAGGTTTCAAATTGTTCAAGAAAGAAAAATTCCTACACCTTAGGCTCAAAGGGGTTGGCAAGGGATTAACATCCTTATATCTCCACCATTTAGGAATTGAAACAATGCCTGTACATCGTCAGCATAGTCCGTTCAAAAGCATACTGTATGAGGTTGCGGTATCATTTTCGTCATCCTCCCTTAAAAGGCTTACAGCTTAGCAAGAGTTGATTATCATAATACACATGCAAAGTAAAGACATAATTTAAAATGAGTGATAGCAAAATAATTTATTCAAGACAAGCATATGCAATGCACTAATGATGATTATTAAAACAAATAATGTCTATCATAAGTCGAATGTTCAATCAAACAAGAAAGAAATTGCAAACTAAAGTAAATCTAGTGATCTAAAAAGTTCATCCTTCTAGACATTAGTCCATCTTATCGTGATTAGGCATGGGAACCGTGATCACTACAGGAGTCTTGAGATGGTTGAATTCAATTTCACCAGCATCTATCAGGTCTTGAATCTTGTTCTTTAGCGTCCAACAACTATTTGTATCGTGACCAGGGCTACCAGAGTGGTATGCACATCTCGCATTGGGATTATATCCGCGTGCGGAAGTACTAGGATTCTTAGGGGGTCCTTTAAAGTAATCAACTTTGACTTCATCAAGTATTGTAATGCCTGAGCCAGTGGCATATTGATCTTTGTGAACTGACGCTTAAGTGCATCTGGCTTGCGTCGTTGTTGTGGAACTGGTGTAGAGATATGAATTTCCCCCACAGATTGGTTGCGTTCATTACGACCTTTCTGATTGTACACAGCATTAGCCGTGTGGGGTTCCTCAGGTGAGTGGAAGTCAATGGTATTGTCGTCGATTAAATCTTGGATCTTATTCTTCAATAGCCAGCAATTGTTAGTGTCATGTCCAATGTTGTCGGAATGATAAGCACATCTTACATTAGGATTATACTGATGATACAAAGTGTTAGGATTCCGAGGAGGATCCCTCAAAGTAATTAGCCCTTTCTTCAGCATCTGTTGCAACGCTTCATCCAAAGTTATGTTATTCTTTGTGAATTGTCTTTTAGGTGCGTTATGTTTACGTTATGGTTGTGATGCTGGTGTGGAGATCAGAACTTTCCCGACCTGTTGGTTGCGTTTGTCTCGACCTTTCTGGTTGTGCACAACATTAGCCATGTAAGGCTCCTCAGTTGAATTGAAGTCAATGATCTTGTCGTCAATTAAGTCTTGGATCTTATGCTTCAATGGTCCACAATCCTCTGTGTCATGACCATGACTATTCGAATGATAAGCGCATCTCGCATGGTACTTATATCCAGGGGTGGGATTGGTAGGAAATGAATATGGAGGTAATAGAGTTATCAAGTTCTGATTGAGCGGTTGTTGGAGAACTCGAGACAGCGGCATGTGCGACAGAGAGAACGATCGCTTGGATTTGGATTTCCATTTATCTTGATCATCTTGCTGCCTATGTTGATCCCCCTCTTTCTTGATCAGAAGTGTCTTCAATTCTTCTTGCCCCTTGGCCAAGTTAAGGATCAAAGCTTGGAATTCAGCATTCTGAGCTTGGAGATTCTTGACAAATTGTTCGAGATCCATTTTCTCACTGAAATAAACAGCGGAAAGATGATACACCTGTTTTATGAAGACCTGTGATGCAGTGTTTATGAATGGTATGATTATGCATATGCAATGTGTTCAAGGAATTAAAGGATTTTTAACACATATTGAAAAATAAAAGCAAAAATATTAATTCTCTTATAAAAAATATAAAAATATAATGTTATGAAGTCAATAGTTACATCTGAAAGTGCTGAAAATAATATAAAAATAAAATATAATAAAATCAGTCTTCGAGTCGGCGCTTTCTCTTTAAGCTTCTAATCTCCTCTTTGTGAGCTTTAATCATCTCGTTTCTTTCTTGGACGAGTCTATCAATCTCTTGTTCCCATGATTGTATCTGATCTGGAGAGACAAAATCCTCAATCTTCCATTTACGGGAGAAATAGTCAAGCATACCATATCGCTCTTTAGCATCAGCCACTAACACTATTTTTTCAGCCTCAACCTCACGTAAGCGCTTTTCAAGATCAACCTTTTCTCTTCTTAAAGAAGCAACGGTAGCACCAAGGTCTTCATTTGGAGCGGGAACATAAGGCTCCAAAACCACAGGAATGACCGGAGGGGTAACCCTTGGCACAACAGGGATATCAGATGGATATGGCATACCATACTCAACAACTCGATCATAAATCCACCTAAAATAAATATCTGAAGGGATGTAGTTCCTTAGTCCCAATTCTCTCGTGCATACTTTCTTTACCTTGGACCAAGCTCTAATAAACAACTTCTTCTTTCTGGTTGTATCTGAATCATAATCAAAATTTTCCGCGCTAAGGTATATGGAGCGAGGCTTGTCTTTCAAAGCGAAACCAAACTGATGTCGAGCTAATATGGGATTATAAGTTATTCCTCCTCGGGTACCAAGAAGAAGTACATTTAGGAAAGCTCCACAACTATCAAACCAATGGGTTCCTTCAAACTCTTTTTGGTTCCAAACGATATCATCGTACGAAAGCCTCATGATTCTTTGAACCCAAGTCCCACCTTCTTCATTCTTTATTACAGACCGGGGTAAGTGAGAAATAAACCACTTATGAAGAAGAGGTGCACATCCAAGAACGCAGCCTTTTCCTTTAGATGATCGATGATGGATGGAATGCAACAAGTCACCCAATAAGGTAGGAACGAGATTATTGTCGATGAAGATCTTAGTGACAGTCACATCTACAAATTAATCGTAACGAGGGAATAAGACTTGCCCATAGATCAGGAGAGCGAGGACTTTTTCAAGAGCATCCATACTTGTAGCATTAATCAAGATTTTAGCTTGACTATATATGAAGTCAATAGGCAAACCAGTGTAGTCTCCTTTATTCACCCAAACCTTTTTAATTTCTGATCGAGGCAAATGCAATGCAGCATCAACATCTTTCAACTTAGGAATCTCTTCTTCGCCAGTGTAGGGCATCTGATCAAGCACAGGTAATCCTAGGATGGAGGAAAATTCCTCTAATGTGGGAACCAACTGAAAGTCCCTATAAGTAACGCAATGAAGGAGAGGATCATAAAACCAGATCATTGTGTCGAGGAGCGTTTCATCCACTTTGGTCCATACAAGGCTGATTAATCTGTTAAGAGACTCGGAAAGCACAAAAGCACCAGAAACATTATCACAAAGAATCTTCAGAGATGTAGGTACTCCCTTGAAGCTGAGGCAGAAAGGTTTACAAACTTTGATTCCCATGACCTACAAAACAAATTAGGGTTAACAATCCTTTAACTCCTTGGATTGAGTTAGTCATGATATGTATGAATGATGCATGGATGCATGAGTCACAAACACAGATAAGTCCACGCAAATCACACAATTTCCTTAGGCTTGGCTTGCATGGAGTTTGACCGGGTGAGATACCCTTTCCCAAAGGTACTTCTATGGATAAAGAGATTTCAGCAACGGGTTCTACCAGTAACCCAGAATTGTCAGCCCCCTCTAAAGCACCCTCGAACATGATACATGCATACCACGCAATGATACTTTAGGAAGAAACCTATCTGAGCTGTAGTATCAGGTCGCGACCATAACTTGGCATGCACCAAGAACAGCCCTCCCACTACGTTCCTAAAAGTTAAGATGGGTTAAAGGTGACTAAAGGTCCCTGAGCTCCGGCGCACCCAAAGATACATGCATAAATCTCTCTCATGCAAAAGAGGTACACAATAACCAGTGGAGGCCTAACTCAAGCACGAACTTCATTTTGACCAATCCCAAGCATGCACAAGGGAGGTCTCCATGACTATGCCGCTCTTATCTTAAGTGTTCTTGAATCCGGGAGTAGGATTCGTCCTTAATTTTTCCCAAAACAACCCTGAAAAATAAAGCAAGCAAAGCAAACAATAGAAAACATTTTTAAAGTGAATCCTAAACTTTTAAGGTAACCCCTCTTTTATTCGAAATCTTCCCCAGCAGAGTCGCCAGTTCAGTAATACGGTGAACTGACTTTATAGAAATGTTGCGGTAAGCAAGAGTCGCCACCGACTTTTATTTTATCCAAATTAACATAAAGGCTAAAAGAACAGAAAAAACCTTTTAAATAAAAACTGAGTTCGGGGGGTAATTTATGCAAAGGGAAGGTGTAAGGCACCCTTTGCATCCATGGTTTTCCATGGGCTCTTAATTGCTTTGCTCTTTCAGAAACCAAAAGTTTAGAAATGTAGAAGAATAAGAAACAAGGACTTTAGCTCGTAAATGAGCGTAGCCTTATTGAAGTTTTTTAAGAAGAAGTGTAATAAAAAGATTTTTAAACCAGAGCAAAGCTATTAGGGGCAAATTACCTGGTTAGATGAAAAATGTTCTTTTAGCCTTTCAGGGCTATCCATACCATAGAAGAGTAGGGAAGTCCTTTTATTTGGAGGTTGAAGGGTCGTCAAATTATCGTTCGCCACAAGACTGTCCTTTCCATAGAGGGGCAAGTAGCCTAAGGGAAGGATCAGAATAGACATTTACTTGTAGGCAATCGGAGGATACCTCAGCACTTTCATAGGCAACTTCGAGGGACAAGATCATATTAGCGAATCGAAGGCAGCATCATTAGGGACTTATGATCTGAATGAACTGAGGGCAACATTGTTGAGGTATCCTTGTATTCGAGGGACTTGGCTATTCTGCACTGAAAAACACAAGGCAACAAGGCAACAAGCAACAGGCAACAAGAGGGGTACCATAAAAGGTGTGCGGGTGCACCAATCACGTGATCAGATTCAGTTATATTATCTTGTAATTAATGACTCTAATTCAGTTCAAGGTTATCACTCCCTAGGATTACTAACCATGCATTTAATATAAACAGTATTAAGTGCCTTCAAGGCCAAGCAATACAAACCAGGAACAGATATATGATAAACCATGGGGAAGGGGAGAAAAATCATTAAATTTAAACCCCAATAAAGCAATAGGGTTTGGCATAAGTAATAATTTAAAATAAATTAGGTTTTAGGGTTACCGACTAATCGAGCTTTGACTGGCTGGTTAACCCTGTAATTGGAAAAGGAAAAATAAACAGAAGGGGTGAGTGTAGGAAGAGTTCATTGACGTTTGAAAGTAAATCTTAATTTAACCTATAAGGCAAAAATTAAAAGATAAAATGACATTTAAATAAGAAAAAGATTAGAACTTAGCTTTTTGATTGGCATGGCGCGTAGCTGACGAACCCTGATGGTAACCCTGAAAAACTGCACAAAGAAAAAAGGGAAACTTTCAGTGTAGGAATGATCAACAATAAGGGTTAGCAAGACAATTAGTGATTTTTTATGGTGATAAATTCTAAATCTTGAGGATTAATGAGCAAACCCAAAAATATAATTTAATGGTTAAAATTAACAAACCTAAAAATTAATCTAATTAATCTATTGAAAATTAATCTTAAATTAAATTATTTAAATAATTAACATAAAATTAATTAATAAATTATTTACTAATTATATTAATTAAACCTAAATTCATTTTTATGATAAACCTAATATTAAGAAATTAATTAAATAAATTAAGATTAACTTTTGTAAAAAAGGATTAATTAAAATTTTGAAAGAAATAAAAAGAAAAAGGTTTGAAATAAAAGGGAAATTAAAAGAAGAGAATAGTTAAATTTAAAAACAAGATAATAAAAGTAAATAAACTTAGCGTAGCCGATCCAGTGCGGTACTGATCTGAGAGACCATGATACACCTGCAATTCCCTGCACGTTGGATCATCTCTGGCCGTGATCTAATGGTCCTTGCATGAGGTTCACCATGGTCCTCGCTGGGTGTGACATACTGGAATCTGCAAGCAACATTATCCAAGAAAATAAAGGAACAAAATGCAAGAGGCAGGGATCGAACCCCTGCCCTTGCATACGAACGCCTTTGCTACACGCTGCTTCACCACTGGGCCAAGTTTTCTATGTTGCTAACATGACAAACTACTAACATAATATATAAAATTTAATCACCCAGAAATTTAAAAAAACATGTGTGGTTTCTTCTTCCTCGTTGGTACCCTGGTTCTGGCCACGAACGAGCCACGAGTTGGCTACGATTGCAGCCGTAGGTAACCCCCTACAAACATGTAATTCACTGAATATAAAGAATAAATTGTTAGAACAAGAATTGTTTTGATCAATATTCTTGGTTTTGATGATAACAATGTATATGAATTTTGCTTGAGACAATATGGTACTCTAATCCTATGCAATTTCCATTTCAGGAAATATATATAAAGAGTATGCACAAAATCAGCGCAAGAAGCACTGACTCAGAAGGTTCAGCATGCAACATCACAACATGCTCTGGAAAGACATTAGAAGATAGTCAAGCAGAATCAGAACATGGTCTATTGAAGCATCAGAAGAACTTGAGATCAGAAGCAGAAACACTGAAGTTCTCATGGTATCACGCCAGAAGCACTTCAAGGTCAGAAGACAAGAAAATGCTCTGCACCAAGCTGTTTGACTCTGATTAATTCAAACATTGTATCTACAAACATCATATCAGAAGCAAGTACAAGATGGCAGGCTACGCTGACTGACAAAAGGAACGTTAGAAGCTATTAACGGCAAAGTCAGTTAAAGCAGGAAAAGCAAGGCTCGAGGTAGTTGACAAAAGAGTGAAACATTAAATGCAATGTTGTACGAATCACACAACGCATTAAATGCTCCCAACGGTCATCTTCTCAAACGCCTATAAATAGAAGTTCTGATGAGAAGCTGAATACAACACTCTTCGCAAACATACAGAAACACTGTCAAATTCAAAAGCTCTCAAACTATATCTTCAACCTCACTCATTACTGCTGTAATATCTTAGTGAGATTAAGCTTAAACTTTAAGAGAAATATCACAGTTGTGATTATAGCTTTTTAAGAAGCATTGTATAACTCTTGTAAGAATTTGTTTACATTCATTTGTAAAGAACTAGAGGAGATCAAGTTGTGATCGGATTCTCTAGAAAGTCTTAGAGGGTATCTAAGCAGTGTGTTCCTAGAGTGATCAGATTGTGATCAGAATACTCTAGAAGACTTAGAGGGTATCTAAGTGGAAAACCATTGTAATCATGATTGATTAGTGGATTAAATCCTCAGGTGAGGTAAATCACTCTAAGGGGGTGGACTGGAGTAGTTTCGTTAACAACGAACCAGGATAAAAATCATTGTGCAATTGTTTTTATCTTAAGAGTTTTTTAAAGTACACTTATTCAATCCCCCCCTTTCTAAGTGTTTTTCTATCCTTCAATTGGCCTCAGAGCGCCGGTTCTAAGGTGCAAGCACTTAACCTTGTTTAGAAAAGATTCAGGAAGAGAAAAACGCTAAGTCAAGATGGTTGAAACTCCACGACCTACATCTACATTTGGCTCTGCTGAGCAACACAATGGAAATGGTAACAATGGTTACACTAGACCACCAGTATTCGATGGTGAAAACTTTGAATATTGGAAAGATAAACTTGAAAGTTACTTTCTTGGTTTAGATGGTGACTTATGGGATCTTCTGGTGGATGGTTACAAACATCTAGTGAAAGCTAGAGGAGTAAACCTTACAAGACAAGAAATGAGTGATGGTCAAAAGAAAGAATTCAAAAATCATCACAAATGTAGGACTGTTTTACTGAATGCTATCTCTCACGCTGAATATGAGAAGATATCTAACAGGGAAACTGCCTATGACATAAATGAATCATTGAAAATGACTCATGAGGGAAATGCCCAAGTCAAGGAGACTAAAGCTCTTGCTTTGATCCAGAAATATGAAGCCTTCAAGATGGAGGATGATGAAAACATTGGGAAAATGTTCTCAAGATTTCAAACGCTAACTGTTGGATTAAAAGTTCTTGACAAGGGATACACTAAACCTGATCATGTCAAGAAAATCATCAGAAGCTTGCCCAGAAGATGGGGCCCAATGGTGATTGCATTCAAGATAGCAAAGGATCTGAATGAAGTCTCTTTGGAAGAGCTGATCAACGCCCTGAGGAGTCATGAAATAGAGCTGGATGCTAATGAACCTTAGAAGAAAGGTAAGTATATTGCATTAAAATCTAATTATAAAAAATGCACTAACGATTTTCAGGATGAAGAAGAAGATTTTGAAGAATCAGAATCAGAAGAAGAAGATGAATTGTCCATGATCTCCAGAAGGGTAAACCAACTCTGGAAGAGCAAGCATAGGAAGTTCAAGAACTTCAAAAGTTCTAAGAAGCTTGAACGAGGAGAATCTTCTGGAAGCAGAAGATCTGACAAGAAGAAGGTCACATGCTATGAATGCAATGAGCCTGGTCACTACAAGAATGAGTGTCCAAAACATCAGAAGGAGAATCCCAAGAAGAAGTTTCATAAGAAGAAAGGTCTTATGGCAACATGGGATGATTCAGATTCAGAATCAAAATCAGACTCTGAAGGCGAGCAGGAAAACATTGCACTGATGGCCACAGTTGATGATGGATCAGAATCTACATCAGAATCAAATTCTAGTTTCCAGTTTAACAGAACTTCTGGAACTCAAGGCTCATCTTAGTATCAAATACAAAAAGCTGAAAAAGCTATTTGATTCTGAAACTAAGAAGCTGGAAGTGGAAAATTGTGAACTGAAGGAAAAAGTTTTAAAATTATCCAAAGATATTGGATCTCCTTCTGAACCAGAAAAGTCCATTCCTAGCCTGAACCATATTCTGAAAGAATATGACTTGAGCTTTAGAAAGTTCTTATATAGAAGTATTGGCAGAAGTCATCTTGCTTCTATGATATATGCTGTTTCTGGAAACAAAAGAATTGGCATTGGCTATGAGGGTGATACCCACACAAACTTGAACCTTTAGATGATATGAAAATCACATACAAGCCATTGTATGATCAGTTCAAGTATGGCCACTCACATGATATTAGGCTCACTTCACATGCCAAAAGCTTTCATGTTACACACACTAAGAAGCATGTGACACAACCTAGAAAATATCATTCTGCTAAACCTAAGGAATATCATATTGTACCTCCTGTTGTTTATTATGCTAAACCCAAGTTCAATCAGAACTTGAGGAAAACTAACAAGAAAGGACCCAAGAGGCTGTGGGTACCTAAGGAGAAGATAATTTATGTTGCAAATATCATTGATAGCAAAGAAAACAAAGCACAACATGTCATGGTACCTGGACTCTGGGTGCTCACGACACATGACGGGAAAAAGGTCTATGTTCCAAGACCTGGTGCTTAAGTCCGTTGGAGAAGTTTAGTTTGGAGGAGATCAGAAGGGCAAGATTATTGGCTCTGGAACCATAAGTACTGGTAACTCTCCTTCCATTTCTAATGTACTTCTTGTAGAAGGATTAGCGCATAACTTATTGTCCATAAGTCAATTAAGTGACAATGGTTATGACATAATCTTCAATCAAAAGTCTTGAAAGGCTGTAAGTCAGAAGGATGGCTCAATCCTATTTACAGGCAAGAGAAAGAACAACATTTATAAGATTGATCTTTCTGATCTTGAGAAGTAGAAGGTGACTTGCTTTATGTCTGTTAGTGAAGAGCAATGGGTCTGGCACAGAAGATTAAGCCATGCTAGTTTGAGAAAGATTTCTCAGATTAACAAACTAAATCAGGTCAGAGGACTCCCAAATCTGAAATACAAATCAGATGCTCTTTGCGAAGCATGTCAGAAGGGAAAGTTCTCCAAAGCTGCATTCAAATCTAAGAATGTTGTCTCTTCCTCTAGGCCGCTAAAACTTCTGCGATCTGTTTGGACCAGTCAAAACAGCATCTGTCAGAGGGAAGAAATATGGATTGGTCATCGTAGATGATTATAGCCGCTGGACATGGTTAAAGTTCTTAAAACACAAGGATGAGTCTCATTCAGTGATCTTTGAATTCTGCACTCAGATTTAATGTGTGAAGGAGTGCAAAATCATAAAGGTCAGAAGTGATCATGGTGGTGAATTTGAGAACAGATTTTTTGAGGAGTTCTTCAAAGAAAATAGTATTGCCCATGATTTCTCTTGCCCTAGAACTCCACAGCAAAATGGAGTTGTAGAGTGAAAGAATAGGACTATACAAGAAATGGCCAAAACCATGATCAATGAAACCAATATGGCTAAGCATTTCTGGGCAGAAGCAATAAATACTGCATGTTATATTCAGAATAGAATCTCTATAAGACCTATTCTAAATAAGACTCCTTATGAATTGTGGAAGAACAGAAAGCCCAACATTTCATATTTTCATCCTTTTGGATGTGTTTGTTTCATTCTGAATACTAAAGATCATCTTGGTAAGTTTGATTCTAAGGCACAAAAGTGTTTCTTTCTTGGATATTTTGAACGCTCTAAAGGCTACATAGTATATAATACTGAAACATTGGTTGTTGAAGAATCAATCAATATCAGATTTGATGATAAGCTTGGTCTTGAAAAGCCAAAGCAATTTGAGAATTTTGTAGATATAGATATCTCAATCTCAGAAGCTGAAGATCTTAGAAGCAAAGGATCATAAGATCAAGTTGCTGCATCTTTAGAGAATCTCAGAATTTCTGACGAGTCAACAGTCAGAAGATCTTCTAGACTCACATCTGCTCACTCAGAAGATGTCATTCTTGGAAAAAAGGATGATCCTATCAGAACAAGAGCCTTTCTGAAGAATAACAACATGGATTCTTGATCAGAATGAGAAGATGAGAAGTTCTAACTCTGTTAGAATCAAAAGTTAAAGTAAAACAGCTGTCACCATTTGCTCCAGAAGTTGAACACGTGTTCACTCTTTTTGGACAGACATGCGTGCAACTGATGGGACGTCGGCCTAGGTAACTGTGCGAATTATTTCAAATATCATGTTCTCTCACCTAACGTCACTCATCATTTAATGCATTTGATTTTAATTGATTCTGTAACTGCTCATTCTCATAAATTCATTGCATTCTTTTTCAAATACGCCTCTATATATTCATTTCAAATCATAACGTTTATTTTTTCGCTCTCATTCTCTCTCTTCTTGCATGCATTTCTGCAACTTGTTCTCCCTTTTCTCTAACCCTAAACACAAACCCAAGAAGAAACCCAGTAATCTCAGTTGTGCTCAAATGGCTGCTTCTTCATCGTAAGTCATTGGTTCCTCTTCTCAACAACGTCAACAAGGAGAAGAATAACAGATTGTTCTGGTAATCACTTGCTCGATTCCGAGGAATGAGTTAGAAGTGATTTGTGAGTTAATTGTTGATTTCGACAGTCTGGAAGAACATGAGTTTCGTCTCAAGAATAACATGCTCTTTCAAGGATGGACTTCATTGTTTTCTGAGTTTTGTGGACCAGTTTATCCAGAACTGGTAAAAGAATTTTGGGTTCATGTTGTTGTTTCTCCTAAATCAATTATATCTTTTGTTCATGGAAGAATGGTTGTCATCACTGAGAACATTCTGAGAATGATGTTCTATTTGAGAAACCCTGTTGGTGTTTTTGAATCTGATCAAAGAACGGATTGGGATGCTGTTCTGACTGAACTATACACAGATGTGAAGGAAACAAAAGATGTCAAAGATATGAAGGTCATTTACAAAGTCTGAACCAAGATTCTTCTAGGGTGTTTCTATCACAGAAAAGCAACCCATTCTCCAAACTTTGTCAACAAAGAGCAACAATACATTTTGTACTGCATTGGTACTCAAAAGAAGGTTGATATCATTTACATCATTTTCAATCATATGTGGCATGCTGTAAAGGACTCCAGAAATGCGTTCAGAATGAAGAAAAGAAATATTATTCCTTTTGGAAGAATCATTAGCAATCTTCTGGTTCATACCAAGACTATTGAAGACTTGGAAGCCCAAGGAATTGTCAAGGATCCTGTTATTGCTACAGGAAGTTACTTAAACGCCAACACCTTGAGAAAGATGAATCTTATTCAAGCTGTTAGAAACGTTCCTCAACCTCTCCCTGGGGCAAGAAGCAGAAGAAGTCCTATTCTTGCTGAGTTCGAAACGTTTTTCAGAAATTGAGCTGCCAGAAGTTAAGGTTCAATATCTTAACACTCTCAAGGAAGATGGTGCCAATGATGCTCCTGCTGGAGTCAGTCGTAAGAAAGCCTCTACCTCTAGGCCTGTAGTCTCAGAAGATGTTTCAGAAGCTGCTCAAGAAGTTGTTGTCAACAAAGAAAGAAGGACAAAGCGCAAGTTTGATCATCCTCCTGTCATCAAGGAGAAGGAAATTCAAGAAGAAGCTACTGCAGAAGGTGATGAGAATGTTGTTTTGGAAGAAGCTGAAGTTGAAGGAAATCAAGAAGTTGTTGCTGAAGAAAATCAAGATGTTTTAGTTGAAAATATAGAACAAGAAGCTGCTGAGAAAAAGAAGAAGAAGAAGAAGAAGAAGAGAAAGTCTAAGAAAGTAGAGGATGAGAAGGAAGTTGAAAAGAAGAAGAGGAAGAAAAACAAAAAGAAAAAGGAAGTTATTGTTGAAGAAGAAGAATTTCTAGAAGCTGTGAATTAGCAAGTAGAAGAAGTGTTTCAAGAAGAGCTGAATAAGGAAGAGCAACTGAAAGAAACTTCCAGAAAGAGAGAAATTGCTCTGGGCAAGGTAAAATCTGTCTATGAGAAGAAAAGAAAAAGGCTTGAAGATGATTCTGAAGGGTCTCAGAAGATATCCAAAGGTATACATATCTCTGAACCTGTCTCTGTCTCTGTTTTAATTTCAAAACCTGTACCAACAGAAGTTTCGGTTAACCCTCAACCAGAAAATCAACCAGAAACAGCCCCAGCAGAATCACCCCAACACACCAATGTTCTCACCCCTCCTTCTTCTCCCTTTACCAATGTTTTTACCCCTGCTTCTTCACCCATAATCAAAACTGCTTCTGACCATCCCCTTGAAACTCTTGTTCTTGATATCCAACCCCTTCAAACCCTTTTTCCTCCTCACTCAAATATCTCCATTTCTCAACCTCCACCTCACTCAAACTATGAACCCATTTCTTCCCCCACTCAAAATAATCCTTCCTTATCTGACATTCCAAATTTTGCGTCATATGAACAATTGCTCTGTGACTGCAACTACACACCAAAGCCCCGTCCTTAACCTGAGCTGGTTGTGTTAGACTCTGAGAATGAAGCAGAATACTCTCTCTGTCTCGATAGAGAACCTACTCCTTACTTCATTCTACACCCAGATTCTGCCGTCACCAGACTCAAATCCCGCCGGGAATTATCTGTTAGTGTACATTTTGAATTATTAAATCTGAAAATGGAGGCAGGTTTAGAGGCATTGAAGGCAACGCATCATGCTAGGATGGATGATGTTGAATTGATAAATCTCTAGAGGATCTTCAGAAGGAAAATGGACTCTGAGTTTCTGAAGCTTCAGAAGGAATGCATAGCAGAAGCTCCTGGTCATCTTGGATTCCTAAGATCCTATGAAGACTTCTGGCATAGTCCTCTTGGGGGCAGGTATTGCTTTGAAGAGAAAGCCTATGTTGATGAACTGGTAGAAGTTCCTGAAGGTGAACAAGAAGCACATTCTTGGGAGATTGTTGTATGGAAGCCTCAGTATCCCATTCTGACTGGAGATTTCCAGTGGTTGTTCAACTGGCTAAGGGAGAATCCTTCTAAGAAGGCACCTAACATGGTCATTCCTGAAGTTGTCTACCCTTCAGAAGTTGCTGCTCCCACTCCTCCAAAGAATCTGGCTGAGATTCTTCAGGCTCTTGAAAATGGAGATTTTGATCTTCCTAACCCAGATTATTCTAAAGATGCTTCTGTGTCATAAGCTGATGTTGAGATGGAAGATGCTGAGAATCATCCTTCTGAGAAAAGTCCTGTTGAGGAAACTCAAGTAGATGTTCTCACATTGGATGCTGTCGCTAGGAATGCTATCCCTCTGAACGATAGCTGTGAATCTTCTTCTGCTGAACCCTCAGTTCTGGTGAACACTGTCAAGGCTCTTCAACAGAATCAAGATGTTCTAGCTTCTCGCTTGGATAAGCATGATGAAGCACATGAGGAGTTCAGAACCTTCATGAAGAAGCAGACTGAAAGCACCTCTGAGATTCAAGACCTTCTAGCCAGAATAGTTTCTAAGCTAGGCTAGTGGTAGTCCTTTGGTCTTAGTTGTCTCTTTTGTTCTTGCATATGTTTTCTTGCATCTTCTGTATCTTCTGATAATTTTTGTTGGATCAATGAAATTTATCTTCTCTCCATATTGTTTGTTTTTCATCTGAATCTTTTATATGCTTTTTGATGTTATGACAAAAAGGGGGAGAAAATGTGATAATTGATTTGATTTATATTATCAATTGCTGGGATTAAGTCTCAACATTTCTAACGTTATTTGCAAGTTCTATGTCTTTGAGAATATCTTTGCAGGATTGGCATAAGAAGATCTTATTGGCATAAGAAGCAAATACATGAAGAACATGTGATTGGCTTGAGAAGCAGACACATGAAGGATATGCTATTTCAAAAAGAAGCATGTTCTTGGAAATTGAAGCAAGCTTAGTGCTGTGAAGCTTCAACGATCAGAAGCAAGAAGGAAGAATGTTCTGATATTCTCGTGGCAGAATATGCTCTAACACATTCTTATCCCTCATATGTTCTGATATACATTTTGTTTAATAACTTACCAATTTTTTTGCTCTGATACATGTTTCTTCTTAAAAGAATGTTTCTGATTCATTCATGCTCTGACTTTTTTCGTTTAGTTTGTTCTGAAACATTTCAGGATGTAGAGATGCTCTGATGATGCTCTGGTACATTCAACAATGTTCTGATACAATCTAGCATGCAATGATTCAAGAATAAATTCAAAGCTCTGAAGCTGTCCTATGGAAGCAAGAAGCAGAAGCTCTGAATGTTCTGAAGATTTAAGCAAATGTGAAAGTCTCGACTGAAATGGAAAATACTCAAGGAAGTCTTTTATTTAAAATTCTTCTAGTATTTATTTAAGGGGGGGTTGTTAATCTCAGGGGGAAACATATTCACACTATGTTTATATGCTTATGCTATAACTGTGTAATTGTCTTTAGTCATCTGATATTCTGATTGCAAATTCATATCAATTATATATGTTTTTGTCATCATCAAAAAGGGGGAGATTGTTAGAAGAAGAATTGTTCTGATCGATATTCTTAGTTTTGATGATAACAATGTATATGAATTTTGCTTGAGACAATGTGGTACTCTAATCCTATGCAATTTCTATTTCAGGAAATATATATAAAGAGTATGCACAAAATCAGCGCAAGAAAAACTGACTCAGAAGGTTCAGCATGCAACATCAGAACATGCTCTGGCAAGACATCAGAAGATGGTCAAGCAGAATCGGAACATGGTCTATTGAAGCATCAGAAGAACTTGAGATCAGAAGCAGAAGCACTGAAGTTCTCATGGTATCACGCTAGAAGCACTTCAAGTTCAGAAGACAAGGAGATGCTCTGCACTAAGTGTCATACCCCAAAATTTTCCCTCCTCTATGCATCTTCAAATGGCTCAAGGTTCAAAGGCTTATTCAAGTCACTCTCTCCTAATCAAATATCTCCAAAACTAGGGTTTTCATTTTATCAAAGGATTGTGAATATTCAAGGCCTCAAATGGATCTCAAGGTCTCTCATATGTCTTAAGGTATCTCCATGTCAATTATCAAGCTTCAATTCTAAGGATTGCTCACTCAATGGCTCAGATGATCAATAATCGACTATGTTGACCTAAAAGTCAACTATAGTCAAAATACAGTCAAACTTCAAGATTTTTGGTCAACATCAAGTATGTGAGGTTATACCCATCATTTGATCAAATATTGATCATGATCCATTAATAAAAACTCAGAAATAAACAAATTCAAAAGGTTCAAATTAGGGTTTTTAAAGGAGAAAGTCAACTCAACTTTGACTGGCCACAACTTCCACATGGAGTATCAAAAATTTCCCAACCAAAGCCTATTTTGAAGGAAATTGGATTCTCTACAACTTTGTCTCTCACAAGCCAATGCAAGAAATGCTTCATTCAAGAGATGTGGTCCAAGAGATTATAGGTCCTCCAAAAAGTCAATAAAATATACCTTTTGGGTCAAAGCTCAAAACTTGAGCATGGAAGCTCCGATTGAGATGAAAACAAAAGGGTCATTTAGAGGACTCTTAAAGCTTTCCAAAAAGTCAAAGAACACCTCCATATGTTAGAAATTGAAGGAGTTATGACTTGCACAAGTTGGGCGATTTTGAGAAAATGTACTTAATGCAAAGTAGAGAAGTTTAGTATTTTGAACCATTGGGCCTAAAAAAGGGATTCCAAAACATGACCAATGGGCCTTATAATGATCTTTCAATTAATTATATTATTTTATAATATTTACTTTATTTATTTGATTTTTTTAATTCATTTAAATATGGATAAATTATTATAAATATGAAAAGATAGTTTTAAGTTAAAGATTTGATTTTTGTAGCCAAATCCAATTATCCAAATGCTCCATATATAATACAAATTTCGTTCAAAAGAGATTGGAGAGAGATGGCCCAAAAATAGAAAGATTTCTGAGATTTTTTTTCAATCAAATTTTATCCTTCCAATCACATGACTTATTGCTAGAGATTTTAACCTAATGGGCCTCCTATATAATGATAACAAAACTCAGAGGAAGGGGGATTTGGTTGGACGAAAAGGCAGCCAACAAAACCCTAGGGTTAAGGATTGAAAATTGCAAGGAAGGGTGTTTCATCGAATATCAAGATCTAGAAAATATCAACCGAAACCTAGGCTTTATGCGCCATCTTTGAGGACTCAGAAGTCGTTCCTATTCGTCATTGGAGGCTGCAAGTGTCTGGAATGAGTGCATTCAAACTCTCCATTTGTTGGTAAAATTTTAACCTTTGAATCTCTATGATCATTCATTATTTATTAACATGGTATGCATGAGCGTGTTCAGGACCTTCTATGGATCGTATTTGACGTGGTACATGCGAGGTTTAGGGTCGGGATCTCGATCCACCATGGCTAGGGCATGATGAAGTATCACGTTCGGTTTCGTAGTTACAGCAATCTCTAGATCAAAGGAACGTCATATTCGTGAACAGGAGGAAAATATACGTCGATTTGGGCTTTCACTCGCTTTTGATGATATCATTTATGTAGGTTTTGCGTTTCGAAGGTTTTCTTGCAACTAAATCCGCAGGAAAATCCAAAGTTGTTTCTGCAGGTAATGTGAAGAAGATGATGACTGGGCAAGTGGGGACACAGACGCATGCGTGGGGCTATATAATGTTAGAACAAGATTTGTTCTGATCAATATTCTTAGTTTTTATGATAACAAGGATATGAATTTTATGTGAGATAATGTGGTACTCTAATACACTGCAATTTCCCTTTCAGGAAATATATAAAGAGTATGCACAAATCAGCGCTCAGAAGCTTTGACTTAGAAGGTTCAGCATGCAGCATCAGAACATGGTCTGGCAAGACATCACAAGATGGTCAAGGCAGAATCAGAACATGGGTCTATGGAAGCATCAGAAGAACTTGAGTTCAGAAGCAGAAGCACTGAGGTTCTCATGGTATCACGCTCAGAAGCACTTCAAGGTCAGAAGACAAGAAGATGCTCTGCACCAAGGTGTTTGACTATGATGATATTCATACGTTATATACACAAACATCAGATCAGAAGCAAGTACAAGATGGCAGGCTACGCTGACTGACAAAAGGAACGTTAGAAGCTATTAAAGGCAACGTCAGTAGACACAGCGTAAACAAGGCTCGAGGTAGTTGACAAAAGTGTGAAACATTAAATGCAATGTTGTACGGAATACGCAAAGCATTAAATGCTCCCAATGGTCATCTTCTCAAGTGCCTATAAATATGAAGTTCTGATGAGAAGCAAGGTTACTAATTCTGAACGAACCTATTCTGAAAAACTTGCTGAAACGCTGTTCAATTCAAAGCTCAGAAACTGCATCTTCACCAAAGCTCACTACATTGCTGTTGTAATATATTAGTGAGATTAAGCTTAAACTTTAAGAGAAATATCACTGTTGTGATTATAGCTTTTCAGAAGCATTGTAATACTCTTAGAATTTGATTACATTAATTTGTAAGGAACTAGAGTGATCAGGTTAGATCAGGAAACTCTAGGAAGTCTTAGCTTGTGTCTAAGCAGTTGTAACTAGAGTGATCACGTGGTGGTCAGGATACTCTAGAAAGTCTTAGCTTGTGTCTAAGCATTTGTTCCTAGAGTGATCAGGTTGTGATCAAGATACTCTAGAAGACTTAGTCGTGGGATAAGTGGAAAACCATTGTAATCTGTTGAGATTAGTGGATTAAATCCTCAGGTGAGGTAAATCACTCCGTGGGGGTGGACTGGAGTAGTTTAGTTACAACGAACCAAGATAAAAATAACTGTGCAATTTGTTTTTATCGTTCAAGTTTTTAGACTACACTTATTCAAACCCCCCCTTTCTAAGTGTTTTTCTATCCTTCAATTGGCATTAGAGCGCCGGTTCTAAGGTGCAAGCACTTAACCGTGTTTAGAAAAGATTCAGGAAGAGAAAAACGCTTCAGTAAAAGATGGCTGGTGAAGAACTCACATCTACATCTGGCTCTTCTGAGCAATACAACGGAAACGGTAACAATGGTTATACTAGACCACCAGTATTTGATGGTGAAAACTTTGAATACTGGAAAGACAAACTGGAAAGTTACTTCCTTGGTCTAGATGGTGATCTTTGGGATCTTCTGATGGATGGTTACAAACATCCTGTAAAAGCCTCAGGCATAAGGCTTACCAGGCAAGAAATGAATGATGATCAAAAGAAGCTTTTCAGATATCATCATAAATGTAGGACTGTTTTGCTGAATGCTATCTCTCATGCTGAGTATGAGAAGATATCTAACAGGGAAACTGCCTATGATATATATGAGTCATTGAAAATGACCCATGAGGGAAATGCTCAAGTCAAAGAGACTAAAGCTCTTGCTCTAATCCAGAAATATGAAGCCTTCAAGATGGAGGATGATGAAGATATTGAGAAGATGTTCTCATGATTTCAAACGCTAACTGCTGGATTGAGAGTCCTGGATAAAGGCTACACCAAGGCTGATCATGTAAAGAAGATCATCAGAAGCTTACCCAGAAGATGGGGTCCAATGGTGACTGCATTCAAGATTGCCAAGAATCTGAATGAAGTTTCTTTGGAAGAGCTTATCAGTGCCTTGAGAAGCCATGAAATAGAGCTGGATGCAAACGAGCCTCAAAAGAAAGGTAAGTCTATTGCATTAAAATCTAATTTTAAAAAATGCACTAACGCTTTTCAGGCCAAAGAAGAAGATCCTGAAGAATCAGAATCTGAAGAAGAAGATGAACTGTCCATGATTTCCAGAAGGGTAAACCAACTCTGGAAAAGCAAGCAAAGGAAGTTCAGAGGCTTCAGAAGTTCAAAGAGATTTGAACGAGGAGAATCTTCTGGTGACAGAAGATCTGACAAGAAGAAGGCTGTCTGCTATGAGTGCAATGAGCCTGGACACTACAAGAATGAGTGTTCAAAACTTCAGAAGGAGAATCCCAAGAAGAAGTCTCATAAGAAGAAAGGTCTTATGAAAACATGGGATGATTCTGAATCAGAATCAGAATCAGACTCTGAAGAAGAGCAAGCCAACTTCGCGCTGATGGCTACAGAAGATGATGGATCAGAATCTACATCAGAATCTGATTCTGAAGAGGTATTTTCTGAACTATCTAGAGAAGAGTTAGTTTCCAGTTTAACAGAACTTCTGGAACTCAAGGCTCATCTTAGTATCAAATACAAAAAGCTGAAGAAGCAGTTTTAATTTGAAACTAAGAAGCTGGAAGTGGAAAATTCTGATCTGAAGGAAAAAGTTTTAAATCTATCCAAAGATAGTGGATCTCCTTCTGAAACAGAAAAATCCATTCCAAGTCTCAATCATATTCTGAAAGAATATGACTCGAGCTTCAAAAAGTTCTTATCTAGAAGTACTGGCAGAAGTCATCTTGCTTCTATGATATATGGTGTTTCTGGAAACAGAAGGTTTGGCTTTGGCTATGAGGGTGATACCTCACATAAATTTGAACCTGTTGATGATCTGAAGATCACATACAAGCCATTGTATGATCAGTTCAAATATGACCATGCACATGATATTAGGCTCACTTCACATGCATAGAGTTTTAACACTATTCACACAAAGAAGCATGTGACACATCCTAAGAAATATCACGCTGACAAACCTAAAGAATATCATGTTGTTCCTCCTATTAAATATTATGCTAGACCCAAGTTCAATCAGAACTTGAGGAGAACTAACAAAAAAGGACCCAAGAAATTGTGGGTACCTAAGGAGAAGATAATTTTTGTTGCAGATATCCTTGGCTGCAAAGAGGACAAAAAGCAAAATGTCATGGTACCTGGACTCTGGGTGCTCGCGACACATGACGGGAAGACGGTCTACATTCCAAGACCTGGTGCTTAAACCAGGTGGAGAAGTCAAGCTTGGAGGAGATCAGAAGGGCAAAATCATTGGCTCTGGAACCATAAGTCTTGGTAACTCTCCTTCCATAACTAATGTACTTCTTGTAGAAGGATTAACGCATAACTTATTGTCCATAAGTCAATTAAGTGACAATGGTTATGATATGATCTTCAATCAAAAGTCTTGCAAGGCTGTAAGTCAGAAGGATGGCTCAATCCTATTTACAGGCAAGAGAAAGAACAACATCTATAAGATTGATCTTTTAGATCTTGAGAAGCAGAAGGTGACTTGCCTTATGTCTGTTTCTGAAGAGCAATGGGTCTGGCACAGAAGATTAGGACATGCTAGTTTGAGAAAGATTTCTCAAATTAACAAACTAAATCTGGTCAGAGGACTCCCTAATCTGAAATACAAATCAGATGCTCTTTGTGAAGCATATCAGAAGGGCAAGTTCTCCAAACCTGCATTCAAGTCTAAGAATGTTGTTTCTTCCTCAAGGCCGTTAGAACTCTTGCACATTGATCTGTTTGGCCTAGTCAAAACAGCATCTGTCAGAGGGAAGAAATATGGATTAGTCATCGTAGATGATTATAGCCGCTGGACATGGGTAAAGTTCTTAAAACACAAGGATGAGTCTCATTCAGTGTTCTTTGAATTCTGCACTCATATCCAATCTGAGAAGGAGTGCAAGATCATAAAGGTCAGAAGTGATCATGGTGGCGAATTTGAGAACAGATTCTTTGAGGAGTTCTTCAAAGAAAATGGTATTGCCCATGATTTCTCTTGCCCTAGAACTCCACAACAAAATGGAGTTGTAGAGCGAAAGAATAGGACTTTTCAAGAAATGGCTAGAACCATGATCAATGAAACCAATATGGCTAAGCACTTCTGGGCAGAAGCAATAAACACTGCGTGTTATATTCAGAATAGAATCTCCATAAGACCTATTCTAAATAAGACTCCTTATGAATTGTGGAAGAACAGAAAGCCCAACATTTCAGATTTTCATCCTTTTGGATGTGTGTGTTTTATTCTGAATACTAAAGATCATCTTGGTAAGTTTGATTCTAAAGCACAAAAGTGTTTCCTTCTTGGATATTCTGAACGCTCTAAAGGCTACAGAGTATACAATACTGAAACATTGATTGTAGAAGAATCAATCAATATCAGGTTTGATGATAAGCTTGGTCTTGAAAAACCAAAGCAGCTTGAGAATTTTGCAGATATAGATATTGATATATTAGAAGCTGTAGAACCAAGAAGCAAAGCTGCAGAAGCTGAAAGTCTCAGAAGCAATGGATCAGAAGATCAAGTAGTTGCATCTTTAGAGAATCTCAGGATTTTTGAAGAACCAACAGTCAGAAGATCATCTAGACTTGCATCAGCTCATTCAGAAGAGGTGATCCTTGGAAAGAAAGACAATCCTATCAGAACAAGGGCATTCCTTAAGAACAATGCAGACTGTCAATTAGGTCTTGTTTCTTTGATTGAGCCAACTTCTGTTGATCAAGCTCTAGAAGATCCAGACTGGATAATTGCCATGCAAGAAGAACTCAATCAGTTTACAAGGAATGATGTATGGGACTTGGTTCCTAGACCAAAAGGATTTAACATCATCGGCACTAAGTGGGTGTTCAGAAACAAGCTAAGCGAGAAGGGAGAAGTGGTAAGAAACAAAGCCAGAGTGGTTGCTCAGGGCTATAGTCAGCAAGAAGGGATTGACTACACAAAAACCTTTGCACCAGTGGCCAGGTTAGAATCTATTCGTCTATTAATTTCTTTTGCCACTCAACACAACATCACTCTTTATCAGATGGATGTCAAGAGTGCCTTCTTAAATGGTTATATAGATGAAGAAGTTTATGTCCATCAACCTCTTGGTTTTGAAGACTCCAAGTCTCCAAATCATGTTTTTAAATTAAAGAAATCCTTATACGGATTGAAGCAAGCTCCTAGAGCTTGGTATGAACGTTTAAGTTCTTTCCTTCTGGAAAAAGGTTTCACTAGAGGAAAAGTGGACACTACTCTCTTTTGTAAAACCTTTAAAAAGGATATTTTAATTTGTCAAATATATGTTGATGATATCATCTTTGGAACATCTAATGCTACACTTGGAAAGGAGTTTGCCGAGTCTATGCAGGCTGAATTTGAAATGAGCATGATGGGAGAACTCAAGTATTTCCTTGGGATTCAAATCAACCAAACTTCTGATGGAACCTATGTTCATCAAACGAAGTATGTGAAAGAACTTCTGGAGAATTTTAATCTTTCTGAAAGCAAAGAAGCCAAAACTCCTATGCATCCAACATGTGTCCTAGGTAAGGATGAGGTAAGTAAGAAGGTAGATCAGAAGTTGTACAGAGGTATGATTGGATCTCTTCTATACCTAACTACTTCTAGACCTGACATTCTCTTCAGTGTTTGTTTGTGTGCTAGATTCCAATCAGATCCGAGAGAATCTCATTTAACTGCGGTTAAGAAAATTCTGAGGTATCTGAAAGGTACTACTAATGTTGGTTTAGTTTACAGAAGATCCAAAGAATACAACTTAGTAGGATTCTGTGATGCTGACTATGCTGGAGATAGAATTGAAAGGAAGAGCACTTCTGGAAGTTGTCAATTTCTTGGAAGTCATCTGATCTCATGGTACAGCAAGAAGAAAGCTACAATTGCCCTCTCAACAACAAAAGCAGAATATGTTGCTGCTGCTGGTTGTAGCACACAAATGCTCTGGATGAGAAGTCAGCTAGAAGATTATCAGATATATGAGAGTAACATTCCTATCTTCTGTGATAATACTTCTGCTATATGTTTATCAAAGAATCCTATCTTACATTCAAAAGCTAAACATATTGAGATTAAACATCATTTCATAAGGGACTATGTTCAGAAGGGTGTTATATCTTTAAACTTTGTGGATACAGACCATCAATGGGCTGATATCTTTACAAAACCCCTTGCTGAAGATAGGTTTAAGTTCATTCTGAAGAATATCAGTATGGACTTGTGCCCAGAATGAGAAGATGAGAAGATCTTATGTATGGTTAAGTTCTGAAATGTGATTGGATTAGTCTATTATAAGAAGTTCTGATTTTAATCAATTAGAAGTAGTGATTCTGTTATTACTAACGTTTCATTGTCTAAGTTGATTCAGAATCTCTTTAAAAGTAAAACAGTTGTAACTGGCTTTCCAGATGGTAAACACGTGTTCACTATTTCTGGACAAGCATGCGTGCAGTTGAGGGGACGCCTATTTAGGTAACTGTGCTAATCACTTCTTTTGTCATAATTATCTCTCCTCACGTCACGTAACATTAAAT
Organism: Vicia villosa; assembly: GCF_029867415.1. Classification (NCBI taxonomy): domain Eukaryota; kingdom Viridiplantae; phylum Streptophyta; class Magnoliopsida; order Fabales; family Fabaceae; genus Vicia; species Vicia villosa. Next base: position 12,980,097 of record NC_081186.1, on the reverse strand, counting down.
GCTATCCATCATTTCCTTTTATTTCTTTTCTTTTATATTCTTCAAACGTTTCTTTTTCCCTCTTATATTTAACTCTCTTGCATTCAGTTTCATTTCTCTCTCTCTCTCTGCATTTCGCATAAACCCTAGTTTATTCATCTTCAACCTAGCATTCACCATGAATCCTTCTTCAAATTCCTCTCAACAAGCATTCAACAGACAAGAGGTTACTCCACTGAAAACTTGCTCCTTTCCTCCATCACAAATGGATGTTCTGTGTGAGTCTCCGGTGGATGTTGATGACTTGGGTGTTTTTGGTTTCAAACCAAATGCGAATTTTAAAGCTCAAGGGTGGTCGAACTATTTGAATAAGACGGTTGGAAGGGCTGACTGGTTCCAGGTTGAGAAACAAATCTCGGGGGTCGCCGACATTGATTTCAAGACGGATCTCACAAAAGACTCAAGATTCCAAGAAGTCTCAAGTCAGATCTCTTCTTTGATGCTGTTATCAACATTTATCCAGAGGAAGAAGACTTTCTTGAGATATTGGATGAAGTTAAGCATCATGTACTTGACTTCTATGTTAAGGGAAAGCCCCGTTTGAGACATTAGCTCTCTTCCTGTGAACTGTCTCTCACTTCCTCCTTGGATTCATGTATTCTCTTCCTGAAGAGCTTCTCGTCTGGACAGGCTTGCAGAGTTTCAAGCTTTCATGGCTAGACAAACTGAGAACAACGCAGGGATTCATGATATGTTAGCTAAGATTATGTCTAAGCTAGGGTTGTAGTCTTTGGTCTGTGTAGTTTTCTTTCCTTGTTGCATCTGCTTATTCTGCATACCTCTTTTGTAATCCTGTTTGTTTAATCAATGAAAAGTTATTCTGTTTCTTTCCTTTGTCGTTTTCTACATCTGAATCTTTTATATTCTTTTTGATGTTATGACAAAAAGGGGGAGAAATATGTGATAAATGATCTGATTAATATTATCAGTTACCGGGTAAAAAGGCCCCACATTACTAACAGAACTTGCAAAGTTCTATGCTTTAAGTTTTGTTGTTGCAGGGATTGAAGATTCTCTTTAAAAAGCTCAACATAAGAAGCAACAAGATGAGGAAAAGCAATCCTATAAAGAATCAAGCTTTTGGATTCTTGAAGCAAGCTGAGTGCTATGAAGCTTCAGAATCAGAAGCAAGAAGGAAGAATGTTCAGATATTCTGATGACAGAATATGCTCTGAAACATTTTGTCTATGTGTTCTGATACATATTATGTGGCTCTGATACATATTATGTGTTTTGAAACATATTCTATGTTCTAACTCATTCATGCTGACTTTTGTCGTTTAGCTTTGTTCTCTAACATTTCAGGATGTAGAGATGCTCTGATGATGCTCTGGTACATTCAACAATGTTATGATACAATCTAGCATGAAGTGATGTAAGAAGAAATTCAAGCTCTAAAGCTGTCCTAATGGAAGCAGAAATCAGAAGCTGTGAATGTTCTGAAGATCAAAGAAATTCAAGCTCTGAAGCTGTCCGATGGAAGCAGGAATCAGAAGCTGTGGATGTTCTGAGGATCTAAAGAAATTCAAGTTCTGAAGCTGTCTGATGGAAGCAGGAATCAGAAGCTGTGGATGTTCTGAGGATCTAAAGAAGTTCAAGTTCTAAAGTTGTCCTATGGAAGAAGAAATCAGAAGTCATGAATGTTCTGAAGATCAAGCATATGTGAACGTCTCTACTGAAATACACAGGGAAGTCTTTTATTTATAAAATTCTTCTAGTATTAATTTCAGGGGGAGATTGTTAATCTCAGGGGGAGACATATTCACATGCTTATGCTATAGCTGTGTAATTGTCTTTAGCCGTCTGCTCTTTCTGATCGTAAATTCATATCATTTATATATGTTTTTGTCATCATCAAAAAGGGGGAGATTGTTAGAACAAGATTTGTTCTGATCAATATTCTTAGTTTTGATGATAACAAGGATATGAATTTTGTGTGAGATAATGTGGTACTCTAATACACTAAAATTTCCCTTTCAGGAAATATATAAAGAGTATGCACAAATCAGCGCTCAGAAGCTTTGACTCAGAAGGTTCAGCATGCAACATCAGAACATGGTCTGGCAAGACATCAGAAGATGGTCAAGGCAGAATCAGAACATGGGTCTATGGAAGCATCAGAAGAACTTGAGTTCAGAAGCAGAAGCACTGAGGTTCTCATGGTATCACGCTCAGAAGCACTTCAAGGTCAGAAGACAAGAAGATGCTCTGCACCAAGCTGTTTGACTCTGATGATATTCAAACGTTGTAAACACAAACATCAGATCAGAAGCAAGTACAAGATGGCAGGCTACGCTGACTGACAAAAGGAACGTTAGAAGCTATTAAAGGCAACGTCAGTAGACACAGCGTAAACAAGGCTCGAGGTAGTTGACAAAAGTGTGAAACATTAAATGGAATGCTGTACGGAATACGCAAAGCATTAAATGCTCCCAACGGTCATCTTCTCAAGTGCCTATAAATATGAAGTTCTGATGAGAAGCAAGGTTACCAATTCTGAACGAACCTATTCTGAAAAACTTGCTGAAACGCTGTTCAATTCAAAGCTCAGAAACTGCATCTTCACCAAAGCTTACTACATTGCTGTTGTAATATATTAGTGAGATTAAGCTTAAACTTTAAGAGAAATATCACTGTTGTGATTATAGCTTTTCAGAAGCATTGTAATACTCTTAGAATTTGATTACATTAATTTGTAAGGAACAAGAGTGATCAGGTTAGATCAGGAAACTCTAGGAAGTCTTAGCTTGTGTCTAAGCAGTTGTAACTAGAGTGATCACGTGGTGGTCAGGATACTCTAGAAAGTCTTAGCTTGTGTCTAAGCATTTGTTCCTAGAGTGATCAGGTTGTGATCAGGATACTCTAGAAGACTTAGTCGTGGGCTAAGTGGAAAACCATTGTAATCTGTTGAGATTAGTGGATTAAATCCTCAGGTGAGGTAAATCACTCCGTGGGGGTGGACTGGAGTAGTTTAGTTAACAACGAACCAGGATAAAAATAACTGTGCAATTTGTTTTTATCGTTCAAGTTTTTAGACTACACTTATTCAAACCCCCCCCCCCCTTTCTAAGTGTTTTTCTATCCTTCATATAATTCGTTGGTCAATTCTTGAGTCTCTCTCCAGACGCGTGGGGTAGCATGAATGGTTGGTCAAAAGTCAGCACCACTCTTCCCTCTTCCAATTGGCTCACGCTTGCAATATCCGGGCCCCACTCACAATTGAGTTTGAATTTTCATCCTATTCTATGTTTTCCATATTTAATTATTCTGACTTGGGTATTTAGCAACAAAGGAATTCAGTACGATTGGCTAGAGCAAGGGATCCATTACCAAGAGAGAGCTGGTTCGATCCCAGCCTCATGCAAATATTTTGTGAATAATTTTCCGCAGATCCAATACATGGGCCCTATACAGCCTTAGCCATGCACTCTCAATCTCTGCCCTTAGATCTCTCCCACTTCAGATCCAACGACCCAGGAATTTCTAGCCCATGGTGGACACTTAGAGGCCGATTGCACAGGATCTACACCAGCCAGGTTTTATTATTCTTTTTTGCTGTATGTTTTTGTTTGGTTTATTTAGTTTTAATAATATTCTATTTATCAATTAAACTAGGATTAGCATATAATTTATTTAAATTTGTTTTCTTAATTAAGTCATTAGAATGATTTAATCATTGAGTTAATTTAATTATTAGATTTAATTTAGGTTAATAATTAACTTAAAATCGAAATAATAATAATAAAACTTATTCTGCTAAATGGTTTTAACCGAAGCTATCGGTTACGATGATTAGCATTTCCCCTTTATCAAGTTCGTTATTACTTATAATCGAATCTATCGATTATGAGGAGTAACGATAATTAAACTATTTAAAATACACACATTTGCTATTCGTGATAATCGAATCTATCGATTATAGTGGTTAGCAATCCTCCCTTCAATCTGTTAGCCATGGTAATCAAACCTATTGATTATTGCAACTAATGGTAACAAATTAAAATCAGGGTTGTACGCCCAATTCTAAAACGCTTCCCAAATCTAAAACATTCAAAACACTTCAAATCAAACTACGGATTTTCATCCTTATTCCAAACTATGATAGGCCATTTAAAAAGCCTTTAAACACTTCCATAATCATTTCTAAGACGTACAACCCTGTGTCCTGAACTACGTAGACTCTGATCCTCCATAAGGAGGTACGTAGGCACTTGGCAACAAGGCGAGTCCCCTCCCTCATAAATCTCATTTTTTCCTGATTTTTTATTTCCTAAATCATAAACCTTTAATATTGATAATCTTGCCTTTATCCCTATTAATTGTGTGTTACCTTTATTTATATTTTTGCCATAAACCTTAATCTTATAATGCAAACCTTAGGAAAGGGTTGAGGGTGCCTAACACCTTTCCTCGACCTGAATATAGTATCTTACCCTGATCTCTCAACTGCGCGAGGTTTCCTATTCCCCTTGGTAGAATAGATGGTGACTCTAATCTTTAAATTTTAGGGCAGGTTGCTACACCAAACTGTTTGACTCTGATTAATTCAAACGTTGTATCTACAAACATCATATCAGAAGCAAGTACAAGATGGCAGGCTACGCTGACTGACAAAAGGAACGTTAGAAGCTATTAAAGGCAAAGTCAGTTAAAGCAGGAAAAGCAAGGCTTGAGGTAGTTGACAAAAGAGTGAAACATTAAATGCAATGCTGTACGGATCACGCAACGCATTAAATGCTCCCAACGGTCATCTTCTCAAACGCCTATAAATAGCAGTTCTGATGAGAAGCTGAACACTCTGCGCAAACATACAGAAACGCTGTCAAATTCAAAAGCTCTCAAACTTCATCTTCAACCTCACTTCATTACTGTTGTAATATCTTAGTGAGATTAAGCTTAAACTTTAAGAAAAATATCAAAGTTGTGATTATAGCTTTTTAAGAAGCATTGTATAACTCTTGTAAGAATTTATGTACATTTATTTGTAAAGAACTAGAGGAGATAAAGTTGTGATCGGATTCTCTAGAAAGTCTTAGAGGGTATCTAAGCATTGTGTTCCTAGAGTGATCAGGTTGTGATCAGAATACTCTAGAAGACTTAGAGGGTATCTAAGTGGAAAATCATTGTAATCAAGATTGATTAGTGGATTAAATCTTCAGGTGAGGTAAATCACTCTAAGGGGGTGGACTGGAGTAGTTTCGTTAACAACGAACCAGGATAAAAATCATTGTGCAATTGTTTTTATCTTAAGAGTTTTTTAAAGTACACTTATTCAACCCCCCCCCCCCTTTCTAAGTGTTTTTCTATCCTTCATAAATCCCGACTAACTACAGGATTCAACCCGAAATCCTCTTATGAACATGATAAGGCTCTTAATTTTGGTTAATTTTAACCCTAACTAGCAATCCCCAATTTAGAGCTTATAAACCCTAACCATGGTAAAGCTCTTAAACTGCAACCAAAACCAAATTAATTATCCAGATAGATTGTAAACATCAATGGAAACACAAATATGCAATTGAAAATAGATTATAATGCGTAGTTAGGCGTAACTGAAGGAAATATGGTGCAAACCGCAACGTGCGATGAACTCGATTCCAGGTGTCCTATGCTTCGGAGATGGCTGGGAAAGCTTGCTACACCTTCAGCGATTACCCCTGAGTCTTCAAAAGTCTTTTAATTGGCATCAAACTTCAAAACCGATTTGTTTTTTTTCTTGGGTTTCTTGAAACTTCAACACGATTTTCAGGCTGTAAAAATCCCTATCTCCTATCCTCCTTTTCAGAATAAGTTTAGTCCTTTATATGGATTGAATTAGGTCAACAAATGTGAATCAAATCTTGTTAAATTAGGAGATTGGAATTTGAATGAATCTTGGATTTTTCTACTTTTGCACCATACTTCCCTTTTACTCACTTGCCACGATCTCAATCAAATATTTGAGACATCTTGGATAATTATTAGTTGATTTGGAGACCAATAAATAATTTAAAACAAATTATTTTATATTTTGTCTAATTTATTAAAGTTTAAATGAATAAGACTTCAAATAAATATAATTAATAATATAAAAATAAAATAATTCGTTTTAAGAATCCTCATATGGGCCATGGTCAAGTTGGGAATCCATAACTTAAGCCCGTTGTTTCAACAAATCCGTTTTGCTCATATTGGCTTTTATGCATTTCTCCAAAATTGTCCAACTTTACCAAAACATAACTTTCTCAATTTTAATCATATGAAAATGTTATAGGAATTTTTAGAAACCTTGAAGAGTCCTCTAATCAATGTTTTTGGTCCCATGTAAAAATAATTTTCCATGCTCCTTGTGTGCTCTTTTGAAAAAGATGACTTTTGGTTGACTTTTGAAAAGGACCTATAAAGTTTTGTTCCTTATCTCTCAAATTAAGCATTTTTAGACCTGGCATGTGAGAGACAAACTTGTAGAGAATTCAATTTCCTTCAAATTGAGCTTTGGATGGAAAATTTCTAATGTTCCATGTGAAAGTTATGGCTGGTCAAAGTTCAGTTGACTTTCTCTTATGAAAACCCTAATTTAGAAACTTTTGAATTTGTTGATTTCTGATCTTTCCTTGATGAACCATGACCAATCCTTGATCAAATGGTGAATGATACTTCAAAATAAGGTTGTTGACAAAAAATCAGGAATTTTGACTGTACTTTGACCACAGTTGACTTTTAGGTCAAACTAGTAGACTGTTGACTTTCTGAGCAATTGAGTGGTCAATCCTTGGAATTAAGACCCGAATTTTGTTATAAGCCATATGAGATGTATTGGAGCCTTTGATCTATTCATTTTCTTCAGAAAAACAAAAACTCTAGTTCCTTGAACCATTGTTTAGGAGGAGGTATCTTTGAGCATTGTGCCTTGATATGAGTTTGAATAAGAGGAATGAGATGGGCAAATTTTGGAGTATGACAATAGTGTTGCTTCTGACTTTTCTAGTCTTTCTTGTCTAGCTTTACGGAGTCTGGTACAAAATGATCTTTCTGGTTCTGCGTTAAAAAGAAATTCAGCTGAGGCCTTACCTCGCATACAAAGATTAGACAACTATTGGTAATGAGAAAACAGAATAACAAAAAAATAAAATTTTAGTTGCAGAGCAACAAAAATCCAATTGAATTATTATTAAACTTATATTTTGGCAGTTCCCCGGCAACGGCGCCTAAAACTTGATCGAAAAATAGCAAGTGTACTATTTTTCACCGATGTAGTTTTTAATAGGGGTTGATACCCAGTGTCGAACTCGAGAACTGCGTAGGAAATACAAGTTTTACAATTATTCAATTGAACAAAATATCATGGGGTTTGTTTGTTTGTAGAGAAATTATATAATTATAACAAATTAAAACTAGAGTAAAATAAAAGTTCTTGACTATATGAGAAAGCATGCTAGGTTAGGTGTGTAAATTGCCACGCAATGAACTTGATTCCACAATTTATGAAATATAATTATAATGATTTACTACCGAATCTCAAGAATTATTTTCCTTAACGGAAAACCTTTGGTGTTTAACTCTAATCCTAATTCCTTAGCTATTAAAGATAACATTAAGCACTATAATGATATTTATCAAGAATTAAACGGATACTACGGTTAAACCCTCATTCTTAAGCAATTTCACGGTAGAATTATTGTGCAAATTGCGTTGATTGGTTTGTCCGACCTAAACCTCAACCGTAAATCCGAAAACTATTTGTCCGATAGAAAAGGCATTAAGACTTTTGCACAATAAAGATAAACTCATAAAACTTCAATAACATAAACTAATGAAAATACGGTTCATAACAATGGCAATTCAAGGACACCCCCTAGCATTGGGGGGTTTAGCTACTCATAATAATCAAAGAAAATACAAATTCAAAGATAAACATTACAAGAGATGAGGATTGCTTCAATCTTCAATTGCTTCCGCTCTTGATGATCTCCCTTTTCCAAACCCTTGATTGCTCTTCTCTCCTTCGTAGAAATCTCCAATATGATCCAAGATAATCCTAATGCTTTCCAAAAACTAGGTCTAAATAGTGTTAGGTTGTTCTTTAGTGATGCGGAATGTCAAAAACGCCCTTAATGAATCAAAATTTGCAAAAACTGAAAAAGCTAAAAATCTGTCCATAACAGCTGACACGGCCGTGTCAATTGACACGGGCGCCCGCGTCAGATTCTGCCCCCATACGCCCTTTCATCCTTTTGTCCAACCAAATTTACACGGTCGTGTCAGCTTCTGTCTAATCTTCTGCTTCCATGTTTTCCATCAACAACAATGACACGACCGTTTCAATTGACACGGGTGCCCGCGTCATTTGTTTTTTCTTCATTTTTCATCTTTTCTTGACACGGGATGTCTTGGAAAATCACGACTTTGAGGAATTTTTTTCGTCTACTTCTTTCGGTGTGCCTCAATTGCATCTGAAATCACAAACAACTACCAAACCAAGGTATCAACAACATATAATTATAATAAAAATCAACCAAGTACGAAAATGCAAAATACAAAATAACTTCGACAAAACGATAAAAAGCTAAACCATAGTGTTACCGGAATGAGAGATTTTTACCAAATAATTGATGAAAAATATGTAGAATTGGTGACCGATCAATAATTGTCACCAATATGTTGTAGTTGATTATAATTGTCGCCAATATATTATAGTTGTTGATAATTGTTGTTGTTGTTATGTGGTTGTTATTATGTTGCCTCTAATTCTTGGCAGACTAGTTGAAGGCTTTATCCTGGGTTGATATGTTATTTCTTAGTACGTGACATGTGTGCGAAACATTGTCGGTACTTGTTTGTTTTCTAATTGATTGTTGCAGGAGTTAGCTTGAGATAAGTGGGTGTTAGGAGTGAATTAGTAGTGTTTTCATTTGTCAAATTAACTACCTTTTGAGCTGGAAGTGAACATATTTTGTGCTTTTTAAGGATTTTATAGTTAGAATTGAACTTTAGTGGTTCAATGCTAATTGTAGAACAACTTGCGTCACTTTGGGTGTTATTTGTGCAGATATTGAAGTTAAGACGCAAAGACGAGGAAACACGCAGGCGTAGAGGCTCTAAAGAAGAGAAATCACAAAGAAGTGGGATAAAGCAAAGGCCGAGCCGCGCCAATCATGGGCGAGACGCGCCAAACCCTCTGAGGGTACGCGTCGCGCCAGTATGTGCCGATCCGCGACAGCTACTTTACAAGGACAAATTATTATAAATACAAGCCCTAATCCTCATAAGAGGGAGATCCTTTGGTGAACGAAATTCAGAGAGCAATCCTATTCCAGAGCAGAAGACAACATCCGATGGAGAATTCAACATCAATTGAAGACATTCCCTTGATGAAGATGAATCCTTCCATGAAATCTTGTGTGTTCTTCATGGCTATGGAGAGCTAAACCCCATTGTGTTGAGTTTAAGGTAGTAGTTAACCTAAGAAGATGCAATTACTTTGATTAATTCCTGTGAACAATTGTTTAAGCTTTATTATCAATGAAAAACCTTGCTTTTATTTTATATTATTGTTGAACTATCGATCGAGAGATAGGGTTTATACTTTCGCCCTAGGTTTTTACATTGACTTGTTGATTAATACTCAGAGATGAGGTTTTGAAGAAGTTTTCATAAATCATCGTTATTCATTCCCTTTATCTTTATAGTTATTCTGAGAGATCGAATATCATACCGGTAGAGGTGGTTCTAGATTGATCATTAGACATAATACCAGTTTTGAGGATGAATGAAGATAATAACTTATATAATGTTCACATGTGGATTAATTGATTATTGTATATGAATAGGTTGATGAACCCTAGAACTCAACATATTCATTCACCATTGTTATTCAATCTTTAAGCTTTTATTCATTTAAATCTTATTTTATTAATTGCAATTCGAGATCACATAATCAAACCAATACTTTTCATGACTCATTATAAAGTAACTATAGAACGGCAGCAATATTACTCAGTCTCTATGGATACGATATATTAGAAAATATTTACCCAAAATACTTTCAATAGTGGGGGATAAGATTTGCTTCTCGGATGTGTTTCAGCTGTCAGATGTTGGTTCAGTGTGCTGCCGATGGAGATAGTACAAGTATTGTTGATGTTTCGTTAGTTCCCGAATCCAAGGTGATATGGATTCAATATTTTGTTTGTTAATCAAGTCGAAGCTCCTTGAGGAGAATGATCAGGCATTGCTCATGTGTACTTCTTAGAGAATTAAGAGCAATGTAGAAGCTATTGATATACGAGTAAAGTGTAAATACTTGACGTTTTCTGAAGGTGATTGCTAAGTACAAGGATGATTTTAGAAGATGGGATTTAACAAGTTGCGATGTTTCAGCGCTGCCGTTGGACTCTAAAGTTGTCGGTTTAAGTAACCTTTATGTAAGATGACGGTGTTTAGAGCGGTGTTAGAATGACAAAAGTGTTGTAGACTTTGTCGTGGGAACCATACAAGTAATTTTGAAAGTTGTAGGTGTGGTTAGAGTGTTTTGAATAGCGAATCAAAGGCGGAAGACTCAAAGGGATAAATACGGATTTAAAGTGTTGGTAATTATACAAGGAAAATTATGTTTGAAATGACGTTTTAAGGTGTATATTAGTATGTTGTTGCATGACGTCGGTGTTTGCAATGTCGGATAACTTTGGAAATTCATATCTTGTGTTCCGAGTATCAGAATGATGTTCCGTTGAACCTAGTAGTAGATAAAAATATATTATATCCTATGAAAGTGTTTTCAAATACGGTGGATGCTTTCTTATATGGAGGGACTCTAAAGTAGGTTAAATAACTGGAGGCTTTATGGGCATAAATGGTTATTATAGCAGTTGCTCGAGACGAGGTGAAGCGTAATATGTTTTTGGCGAATAAGTTGAAAATGAGATGATCGACATTAGAAAAGACGAAAGTATTGGAGAAACGCATAGAGATGCAGCTAATGTTGATTATCATCGATTAGAATGAAGATGTCCTTTTTCAGGGAAAGTACTTTTAAGAGGAATTAGAGTCGTGTTTATGATGCCAAAGTGCCGACATGTGTAAAGAAATAATTTGGAGAGGTTCCATCGTCAAACCAAAGTGGAACGGTATTGCTGAGATTGCAATTGACACGAGACGGAGGGTAATGTACGAGTATAATAGTAATTCTTGATTTGAAAAAGACTTAACCTTCGTGTGATCCTAAGTGAGTATAATATGGACCGTGTAATGTGTTGAGCGTTGGTGTCTCATCGACAAGATCGAATGAGAGGAAATTGTGGAAGGAATTGTAAACCTCAAGGTAAATGAGTGGATTATAGTGATGCAGGTGACTTGAGTACAAATTCTAAAAGAATGCTATTATAGTTTGGTAACGAAGGTTTATACTCCATTGTGGTTGTCTATTGACAAATTGAGGAATTGATCACCCTTAATCTCTTGTTGGTAGTACACGAGATCGTATTGGATGAGATAGACTTGTCTTTCTATCTTAATAGTGTGTAAAGTGATTGAGGAATTATATCGTGAGAATAGTCGCTCACCAGATTAATGGAAAGGTAGCTAGGATAGAGTTGAGATGTATTGAACTATCCAGAGTAGTGAGTTTGTATGCGAGCGAACGTCGCAAAGTGAAAGATTGAGAATATCAAGTGAACAACGATTTTATGATGAATGTTAAAGAAAGTCCGAAACTAGATTGAAACTTATAAACCATGTAGTTGGCAGAAATTTTAATGAGGACGGTTAATTAAGATGGAGGATCAGAGTTGCACAGCTGAAGCGTGATATGGCGCAGGTGCTAAGCGTGTACGACTTGTTAGAAGTGAAGGGCTGGATATCAGAAGCCTATGGGAATGAAATTTTATATGGGTTATGGGGTGAGAATGTTGTTAAGTTGATAATGTGATGTTGTATATCTGAGTATAAGTGTGTTATAGTTGTTACTATTTTAAACGTTGATATGTCAAGGTATTGTGGAAGTGGTTGATAAGCTAGAAAAATTGTGTCGCGAAGATGTCGAATGATTAGCAAGTGCGTATTGGATTTAAATTATGTTGAGTTATTGTTATGTCGGAAGTAGTGTTCGAAGTATTGCCAAACGCGACTTGGAGATCAGAAAGTTGGATGCGAAACTCGCATTAAGAGTGGTAGTATCGAGTAGATTTTCGAGGGCAAAAATATTCTAAGTAGGGGAGAGTTGTAACGCCCGATAATTTAATTACTTATTTAATTAAATTATTTTTGGATTAATTGCTGAAGTTGTGAAATGTTGTGATGAGTTGCTAAGTTGATTAATAAGGGGAATTATTGAGTTGATTATCTAAGTTGATTTGTAGTAGTAATATATTATAATAATATAAGATTTTGTTGGGCTTATTTCTATGGTTGTGTGTATTATAAGTGGAGGTGTGAATGTTAGGCCCTATAGGTTTAATGAAATTAGGTTAAGTTAATTATATAAGGATTAGGTTAATTAGAAGGGAAAAAGTCTTGGGGAATTGGTCATGGGAAGTGTAGAAAAGAGAGAAAAGAGGAGAGAAACTCATTCATGTTTTTCTTGCAGCAGTCTCACTAAATCGACAATCCCCAATTCGTTAAATGTTGAATCGTGTTCATATTTTAAGGGTAGGTTCGCAACACCTAAATCCAAGGTTTGACCTTTCGGATCTTCAAAATAAGGTATGAGTTGTGTAAATATCATCGTCGCACTATAGCTGCATATTTGAGAAAATTTTCAGCTTTTGATTATGATTTAGAAGAGAAAGGGTTGGAATCTAGGGCAAAAACTAGGTTCAATCGGCAGAATAGAGAGGTCCCCAATCAAAGGTAAGGGTGGGATTATGACTCTATAATGGGAATTGTGATGAATAGTATGTAGGAATTGGACTGTGTAAAATTGTTGTTTCGTCTGCTATTGTGTTATGATTAATTTTGAATTTGTGTGTTGTCACGTTATAGTTGGGTTGATTGTCTGTTGTTATGATATAAACGTTAATGAGTTGTCTACATAATTAATACAAACAAAATTATTGATTCTGTCGGTGAATAATTATTCTTGATGATATATTTGTTGTAATGTCATGTTGTCCCTGTATGTTGTAAGAATGTTGACGTTTGTGGGAAAAGCGTATCTCTGTTAACGCTGATAAAAGACTGAAGAATTCTGTGTGGAGAGTGGAAAACACAATATGCCGAGGGGCACATGTGTTGCGCCGAGCGGCACAGTGGTAAGGAGGAAAGTGACGGGCGACACGATTAGCGCGACGAACAGCACAATGCGGTAGTCTGAGACTTGGAAATTTAATAATGGCTCGAGAACGGATAATATATGATATTAATTCAGCAGAGCTAATATTTAGTAATGGACTTGATGTTACTTTAGCAGGGTAATATTTAATAACCGATTGACATTAAGCAACAGAGGCACTAGTAACTTATATATTTTGATAAAAGAGTTAGTGTTAAGTTAATATTTTGTAACAAACTTGATATTGAATAACAGAGTTAATATTAATTTAGTAGAGTATTATTAAATAAAAAAACTAGTAATAATAAGAGTTAGTTAGTAAACTAGCAGTGTTGGTAATGCGTACGGAGTTAGTTTATAACAGAGCCAGGTTAGTAGTAATATAGTAGAGTTAATATAATTAAACTACAGAGTAGTATTGGTAACAGAAATATATTAATGACATAATTAGTGTTAACGATATATAAAAGTTATTATTTGGCAGAGTGTTGATATTAGTTTATAACAGAGTTATATTAATGTAGCAGAGTAAGTAAATAAAGTAGCAGAGATACTAGTAGCAGAGAGCATAATAATTGTGGAGTAATAATTGTTGAAAAAATAGAAGAGTATATGTAGTATAAAGGGGCAAACTGTAGGAGATGCTTGTATAAGAATTAACATGAAACTATTAGTAGTAACATATTGACTAAGAAGTGCCTAGTAGACATTAGTAGGACTTGTTAATGATATTATTAACATATAAAAGTCGATGTAATAATGATGTTTGTTAATTTGTGGAGTTGCAGGAGGTGTGGCTATAGTTATTATGTTGTAGTTGATGATAATTGTCGCCAATATTTTGTAGTTGTCGATAATTGTTTTGTTGTTATGTGGTTGTTGTTATGCTGCCTCTAATTATTTGCAGACTAGCTAAAGGATTTAGCCTGTCTTGATATGTTGTTATTTTGCCTCTATTAATTGGCAAAGAAATAAAGTTGTAGGCTTATGCCAAAGTTGAATCGTTGTTGTGCTGTTGTTGTCGTTCCATTCATTGTTGTCGCATACATAGCATATCAAGTTGGAGTTGATGCTTAGTAAGTTGGCATGGATTGACAAATTTTAAGTTGAAGGCTTATACCTTGTTGATGCCTTTATTAACTGGCAGTTTCTAAGTTGGGAGTTTTGCTCCACCGGCACCACATGCATGTGCATTGTACGAGTCGCATTCCGAGTTGCATTTTAAGTTGTTGTCGTGATGTAATAATTGTCATATCTTGTTGATAAAATATGTTGTGATGAATGTTGTTTAAGAACATATGAAGTGGTATTTTTGCATGAACTGATTCTGATATAGTATTTATCATACATTCAATTATATTGTTTGATATCTCACCCCTTCTATTTGAATGTTACCCTTATGTTGTTAACATGTAGGTAATTCAGAGTGAAGGCTGCTCACCTACATTAGTTCGAATCAGGTGTCGTCGCTCTGATACGTAACACTCGGTGGGGATGAACGCTTATTATTTTATCGTTGTTATTATATTCAATTGCTGAATTTTGAGTTGATTTATATTAAGAGCTTTGTTGTTCTTAAAGTTGTTTCAGTTTGATAAAAAATGATATGTCGTTTGAAGTTGAAAATTGTGATTTCGATGCTTAATTAAAAAGTTGTTTTATTTTAAAGACTAAACTATGTTGTTATCGGTTCATCCAAGCTTTATGTGTTACGTATCTGTTTTACATGCGATTAAATGATTTTTTTAGTAGAAAATGTGGCATCCTGTTTGTATGTTGAGATTTTGTAACTCTGATTAATAATATTCGCTGGGTAGAAATGGGGTGTTACATGTTGCATTCCGACCTCAGACCTCTTTTCGCGATGCTTAGTTGATAATGTTCATTGTATATCTGCTTGATATTTGAAACACTTTCTAGTCTTTTTTCGTTTCAAATCTGAAAGTATGTTTCTCGGCGCAACTTTGATTATTGATAATTCTGAAATAAATTCCCTCTCTTTCGGCTTAAGCCGACATACAATTGGATGCCCTTATAGCTTGGTGTACAATGCATGATTATGAATACCGTAAACAACACTAAAACGCCATAAACCATCGACCTTACAAGATACGCGCAATTTAAATGGACACACACATTTTCTCGATCCCGCATCGTCACGCTTTAACATTCGAACTTTTTGAACATGTTTCCCACCTCTCTCACATGTCATCACATCAAATGCTTGCCTTCTATTAGTGCCACTGTCGGACCTTGCTATCATAACGCCGAACCCAAATTTGCTAGCTTCAATTTATATCCACTCAAGCAAATGTTGACAAGAGGTGAAAGTCATTTCATTTGTATATTATTGTCAAACATCTATCGCTACGACAATCGTTTTAACATCGTCCTTCACCTGATTCGCCTTAGTATCTTCATTGACCTCCTCCGAAACCTTTACACCATCTATGAAAATATTGTCGGGGTGCACCATACCTAACACGTGCAGAAAACATGAATTATGTTAAAACGGTTTTCCGAGTTCTGTAACAAACATGTTTTTGGATATGCACATCTGAAATAAGTTTGATGGATTTCAGAAATGCATATCCGAAGTAACGCAGATTTCTTCTACCATAAATCAGGACCAGTGCAAGCAAATGAGAGATAAAATGAAGAGACTTTACCTCAAATTGCAACTTTCTATGCTCTCATTGCTATGATCAACCACTTGAAAATTGGTTTCGAAACAAAAAATGGATTGAAAATGATTGAGGTTTTGGAGAGGGTTTTGGTTATGGAGTGAAAGAAAATGAATGAAATAGTGATAATAAGAACGTATATAGCAAGGGTATTTTTGAATATATATATATATATATATATATATATATATATATATATATATATATATATATATATATATTCGAAAATACATCTAACATTTTAAATCCAACGTTTAAATAATAAAATGTTTAAAAAATATCATTTCAGATGTGCATATTCAAAGCATCTTGGACATGTGAAAAATGTTGCATTTGAATATGCACATACGAAGAGTATTTTGGTGTTTTTAGGGATGTTTTTCACCCTATATTAGTATATTAGTGGCTGGGGTTGGCTTTAAGAGTTTCCTCTTAGTGAAAGGATGGCCCAAAATCTGACAAATAGCCAAAAAAAACTGGACTGGTTAGGCTGACCCGGTCCGATTCTCAAGCGTACAAACCCTGACCCGGTAGGAACCCTAGAGACCTCATTCACTCTTCGTCCCCGTTGCCTTCTTTCTCTCTCAACAAGCCCAAAAACCAACATGGAGGTTCCAACCTCTTTTACCCTATTCTTCAACCCAAGCATACAAACTTTAATATGAACATCACCTATTCCCCGCCCCTGAGTACGATTGCACCTCAAATCCACAAAATTTCCCACCGCCCCTCTTTCAAACCCTAGCCTCTAAGGGTGAGGAGTTGAGGTAGTGAAGTTAAGGGTGGGGTTTAGCGTGTATAAGGTATCTGGGCTGCAGGAGTTGCGAGCAAAAGGTGAGGTGAGGTGAGTGATAGGTTATGGAATGAAGCTTTATGCAGGGAGGTCGAAGCTTTACTATGACATTTGTGAGACTGTATATGCAAAGGTTCGAGGTAGGGTGGCAATTGGATCATTAAGCTAAAATCCATCAAACCCATCCACCAAAAAATCCATCCAATCCATCCACCACATAAAAAACTAAGTTAATGGTTGGATTAAATCCATCCAACACATTTTAATAATCCAACGAATTATTTTTATTTTATACTTTAAAATCATTAAAATATTTTTAAAAAGAAATTTGAAAAAATTGAGTTTCTTCAAAAAATGAAATATCAAGTTTTTCTGGAAAAACGAAAAAAATCGAGTTTTTTTCGGCAAACCTAAAAGTCGAACTATTTTCAGAAAAATGAAAAATCGAGTTTTTTCTAAAAAATCTAAAAGTCGAGTTTTTTTGAAGAAAAGCAAAAAAATCGATTTTTCGGAAAAACCTAAAAGTCGAGTTTTTCTTCAAAAAATTGAGTTTTTTTAGAAAAACGAAAAAAATTGAGTTTTTTCGGAAAACCAAAAAGTTGAGTTTTTTCGGGAAAGGGAAAAATCAAGTTTTTTTCAGAAAAATAAAAAATCGAGTTTTTTTTCTTCTGAAAAACCAAAAAGTCGAGTTTTTTTTTGGGAAAAATCATTAAGTTGAGTTTTTCCCAAAAAACAAAAAAATCAAATTTTTTCGGTAAACCAAAAAATCAAATTTTTTCGGAAAAGAAAAAAAGTTAAGTTTTTTTGGGAAAAACAAAAATATTGAGTTTTTTCGAAAAAACCTAAAAGTCGAGTTTTTCCCAAAAAAACGAAAAAATTGAGTTTTTTCGAAAAAACCTAAAAGTCGAGTTTTTCCCAAAAAAACGAAAAAATTGAGGTTTTTCGGAAAAAAAGAAAAGTCAAGTTTTTTTTCTTCTGAAAAACGAAAAAAGTCGAGTTTTTTTCGAAAAAACAAAGAAAAAATCGAGTTTTTTTCGCAAAAACGAAAAAATCGAGTGTTTTCGGAAAAACGAAAAATCGAGTTTTTTTGAAAAACAAAAAGTCGAGTTTTTTTCCAAAAAAATGAAAAATCAAGTTTTTCAGAAATTTGAAAAGTCGAGTTTTTTTTAGAAAAACAAAAGAATCGGGTTTTATATGGAAAAAACAAAAATTCAAGTTTTTTCAAAAGAAAGAAAAATTGAGTTTTCTCAACCCGTGGTTGATGAAGATTTCTCAACCTTTCAAACTTTAGCGTTCTGTTTGTACCAATTCTTGCAATTGAATTTCTTGGGTCTTTTGTGTTTTGAACCTTATGATAATCCTTTGATATTCATTTGCTTCTTTGCTAGTGTTTCAAGACAAATTTGAAATGACCGGAGACAAACTTAATCACGAAGGAGAAAACCCTTAGTTCTTAAGGCTCAAGAATTGCTTATGTTTCAAGTCACTTGGAAGAATTTGTATCATGAGGGAACTTATAGCAAACTTGTTTGTATCTTGTAAAACCAATAGGAAAACTTTTGACCTTGTGGAACATTGGGGTATTTGTAACATGTGAAACTCTTTGTAACATTTGGGATCCTTGTTACATGAAGGTTAGATATCACATTAACTTTTGAAGTTATTCTCGAACTCATGACCAAAACATTATCTTTTTCATGACATATGAAAAGATATGGTCCGGAAGGAGCGCTAAGATCAAATACTATGTCACATGCTACTTAGCACCATTGGGTAGAAACAATAAAATCTATTTATCTAAAAGAAAAAATTTATAAAAGAAAATAGGGGTTAATAGTAGTTCACCCCCCTGTAATGTTAGCGAATTTTGCTTTTCACCCCTCCCTACCTTTTGGCAACGGTTTTTTCAAAAAAACCATTGCCAAAACCTGCCTTTGGCAACGGTGGGGGGGTAAACCGAAACACGCTCATATTACAGGGGGGTAAACTGTAACACCCCATAAAATTCTTTATTTAATTTAATTAATTTTTTTATTAAATATTAGAATTAAATGGAATTATTTGAGAATAGGGATGAAATAAGGCTAATGGGCCAGTGTTGTAAGTAGCAGTTGGGGGGTGTATCAGTTGCAAAGCCCTTTTTCTAAAATAAAGTTATATTTGCATAAAAATAGAAAAGAGGAGTATTTTGTGAAAAAAGAACCAAAAGGGAGAAGAGAAGATTGAACGTGAAATTGGGAGAAGAGCAAGTGCGAAGAGAAAGAGCATCCAAGAATTCGACATCGAGGTAAGGGGGGATTCTTCTCATTAACCTCTATTATGGGTTGTATGAATGATTCGATGGAATTTGTATGTTAGGATTTCGAATTGGATTATATGTCGGTTTGGGGTTTTGGGGTTTATAGAACTTTGATTCAATTAGGTTGTGAATGATGATTGGTGATGAATAATGATGTTAAACATGATTAGGAGTATGTGTAAACGTGCAATTTATGTCGTATGTGTGGTTTATTTTTCTGAAATTCGTACTGGTATGATTTGGGAGCAATTGGGAAGGATAGAATGCTGTTTTCTGCAGGTTGGGGTTCTGAAATCACCGGTTCGCGCCGCGTGCACAGGGTGGCGCCGCGAACAGGTGGGCTGATTGTCAGGATGTTTTGATACGCACAAGTCGCGCCGCGTACCTGTGTTGGCGCCGCGAAGGCGTAACTTTTTCCTCGCTTCGCGCCGCGTGTGGATGTTGGCGCCGCGTGCTGTGCTGTTTGGGATTTTTGTTAAAGTTTAACGATGTATAACTTTTTAACTGTTAGTCTGTTTGATGTGCCGTTTCGAACATAGTGAGTCTAATTCAGTGATTTATGCAATAAAATAGTGGTGGAGTTGTGACTCGAATTTAATTTAAAACACTTGATTTAACTGGTTGTGGTGGTTTATATTGTTATTGCATTGGTTGATGATTATGATTATTCAGTTGTTTGGTGTTGATGATTAGCATGCGGTATGTGATGCATGCATTTCATAATCATGTTGTGGGCTGTATCCCTTATGGTGGTGGGACAGCGGTAGCTAATTCCCATTGTGTGGAATTGGTGAGAGAAGTAGCCGAATCTTTATGGTGGTGGATCGGTGAGATGGGTTATCCCATGATTGGTACCACATGCATTTAGTTGCATTGCATTAGGTTGTTGTGTATAATTGTAACATGAATGGAAGTTGTCCAATGTTGCGATTTGTGTGTATTTTGGTATGAATGACTGTATTTGATAAATGTTGCTATGCTATCGGAATATAATTGATTTGGGTGATTAATGTATGGATGAAGTTGTATTGTTTATATTCCTATAACATTTGTTAATGCGAATGAAACTCACCCTTACTGTTGTTATTTTTCAGATTGAGGAGTAGCTTGTGTACTTGGTGAGGATTAGCTCGTCAAGTAACTCGTTAGAGTCAGTTGGGTCTGTGTCATGCTCTGGTCGTGTAACACCGGGAACGTTATTTTAGAGTTGTTTGATAAACTTCTGTTTGTTTATGGTTTATGGTTGAATTGTGAGTCTATGACTCCGGTTGTTTGATTATTCAGTTGTTAAGAATATTCCGCTGTGTTAACATGCTACCTGGATAATCTTGGTTTATCGTTCCTTATATGGCATGACATGAATGTTTATTTATTTTATTGGAGTTGTAATGCCCTTCTTCATGTTTTACTCTGATTTTAATATTAATTTCCGCGGGGTTTAGAAGGGTGTTACATAAACTACTATTAACCCTAAGAAAATATTAAGACAATTAAAATGTATGAGAAAGATAAAAAAATACTACATCTGATCTTTAATATAAGAAAAAATCTAATAAAAAGAAATCTATTTTTTTTAGGTTCATTGAAGAATTAATGTATTTGAACTATATATAGTCCAGATACATTAATTTTTCAATGAACCTAAAAAGTAAATTTCTTCTTATATTAAGGACCAGAAGGACTAGAGAGAGTACAATATAAGACGATTTTTTTCTCCAAAATTGAACTTCTAACATTTTAATAATGAGTAATGCTAATTTGTGATCCAATGACACAAGTTAAGAAAAACATTTTTAGAAATTTTGTTTTGAAAAAAATATAATAAAACAATTAATTTGATTTGTACCCCCAAGTGCACAAGCTAGTATCATCCTTTAATAATAAGTTAAGTTTAGATTTAAATAGATAAATAAGGTGATGTCTAAAGTGAAGGTTCAATTAGATCCCTCACCAGGGGAACATTTAAATAATACCATTAGATTCTATCAATAATTAGATTGTTTTGAAATCAAATTAAATTTTTGTACATATTTGCACACATAATCTTTACGCTGTATTTTTCCCATTTTCATCTTCTTCGAGTAAAAAAAAAATTGAACAATAAAAAATTGTGAAAAGAGTTTCCACTTCTTTAGTATGGAGAACAGTTGCCCTATGTTCCTATCAGTTCTTGGTGAAGAAAGATTTCGGAAATTTATGTCGTTACATTATGATGGCAATAGAAGTTATTTTGGCCATAATAACCTAGTTCAATGTCTGCCATGGAAGCCAAATCTTCATCTTTCTCCAAGAAACAAAATCCTTTGATAAAATTAACATGGAGTTTCCTGATCTTAAAACAGAATTAAACAATATCTTTAGTTTGATAATAGAGAGAATAGAAAGTTTAATAACAATGTAAAAAAAGAAAAGAAAAGAAAACATAGATTATAGTGTTTATAGTGGTAATTGAACCCTTAATTTTGTTGAATTAGGAGACAATGGTTTCAAACAACATCTCCTATATCATCTTTAAAGCCATAGCTTGTATTGGCATGAGTCGTAGAAACCACATTGTCATTCAAAACGTGTGATGCCAACTCAAGATGAAGAGCCTCTTCTAGTTGACATAATACGTACCCCATCGTTGGTCTATTCACCCTACGCTCCTCCAAGCACTTTCAAGCCAACTCTAAAACCTTGTTTAGAGAATCCATATTCACTTTTCCAATCAAACATGGGTCAATCATTTCATTGAAAGTGCCTTTTTTATGGCTGCTTAGTGCCCATAATGCCAAATTCATCTGTTGCGTTGGAAGGGCATCATCTAAAGCAGGCTTCCCATATATAACTTCAATCAACACCACCCCAAATGAATAAACATCTGATTTCTTAGTGAGAAACTTAGTCCTAAAATATTCTGGATCAACATAGCCAAAACTACCCTTTACATTGGTTGTAACATGGCTCTTATCAAGAAGAAGACCCTTTTTTGATATGCCAAAATCAGCAACTTTTGGCACAAGATTTTCATCCAATAGAATGTTTGTTGTCTTCACGTCACGGTGAATTATGCTCTCTTTAGCTCCAGTGTGAAGATAAAAAGTCCCTTTGCAGCCCCTAAACATATCCCAAGGCGTTGCTTCCAAGAAAGAGGAACAAAGTCACTCCCATATAGATGACTGCTGAGAGATCCATTTGCCATGTAATTGTACACCAGAATCAGTTCTGAGTCTTCATTACAACAACCTACAAGAGCGGACAACAACTCAATCTCATTATTGAATTCACTGAGACCTTGTCTAGATTCAGCATTTGCTACTTTGATGGCTACTATTTTCCCATTTTCAAATGTTCCTTTATATACCTTACCAAATCCTCCTTGTCCAATAAGTAGCTCAGCATCAAAATAATTCGTTGCTTGTTGGATCTCATGCAAAGTAAAACGTCTTTGATGTTTGTAAGCATTTGGGGATATTTTATTTAACCACCGGGATTTTAGGTAACAAAATGTTAGTCCAAGAAATGCTAGAAATGTTAAAACAAAGACACCAGGTCCAATTATAGTGCCTAATTTCAATTTGAATTTCTGGCTTGTTTTTGAAGATTTTGCTACAACATGGTCAAATTTGTCAACGAACTTCATTATCTCTATCCCATTCATGGTTGCATTTGGTATACTAGATATTGTAGCAGGAGCAACACTTACAGCGAGCTTATCGGCTATGGCATTGAACACGTTGTCCTTGTAATACGGCTCAGCAAGGTCACTAGAAACACTTACGAGGTCAAGACTTTGTAAGGCAATGTATCCATTCACAAACAGATCCATAACCAAAGAGTTAGTAGCGTTGCTAATCATGTCACAAATGCAGACAAACAAAGTAGAGAGAGTTTGAGCTAACATGGAACTCCCAACTTAAATTGTAGCCTTCTGAGACACTTCCCAAGGCTTTAGCAGTATCATAAACCATTGGCGGTGCTGTATATTCTAAGAAATCAGGATGCTTTATTGTATATATGTTTGTTGAAATATTCATAGCAGTGATGGTAGACCGAAAGTAAGTCTCATCACTCTCCCAATTCCTACTTAGTGTGTCATTTTGAGCATTGATACTTGCACCTCCCACGTTCAATCGATACACTGTGAAAGAGATGGATGGGTTTAGGTATAGGATCTGAGGAAAGAGCACATCAGGCATCGAGACAACTTCAATGGCATTAATAAAAACAAGTGAATTGTGTTGAGGGATGAATGTGATAAGCAATTCATAAGATGTAACGGTGATTGCATACTCCTTCATCAAGTGAGAGCTAGTATAGCTTACAAAAGTGAAGTTATCGACAAGCATGAAACTATCGGCGATTACTGTTATTGAGGCGCGTGTCATGTTGAGGCTGGAATCGGGAAAAGGGTGAAAATAGAGATGGATCCAATGTCTCCCTTGTTGTTGAATTTTGAATTTATATGATGTCTCTTGAAACAAGATTCTAGCTGAGTTATAGAGTGGTGAAAGGGTGGTGTTGAGTTTTGAAGTAACAACCAAAGATTTCTTGTGTTGAAATTGAAAGTCAGGTATGAAAGTTCGACCCTCAAACGTGATATTGTGGGAAGAACCACAAGCAACCAAATAATTATCAATGGGAATGAATGCCAAGGTAAATGATTGTTCACACCAAGTGTATAGTAAAAGAATTAAAACAAAAGGAGTATACTTGGCAACCATTAATTAGCATTACTATCTCTGTTTGTTTTTATACAATATATTTTATGCCTACTAAAGCACTAGAATAGCATTGCTTGAAATTTCCAACCCAACTCCCAAGTTATTACCTAGCCAATCTCTTGCTATATATACACTTCGTTTCATTCAACTTTCAACCACTTCCTTTAATAATCATACACTCTTCTCAAGATAATCTACTTTTAATATAATAAAGTAGAATACATATGAAATCCTATAATTATCCTTATAATCACCAATTTGAGGGTGATAATCGGGGACATAACGTTAATTGCATCTCCTTTATTATTATAATTAATAAGATATATTTCGTAATCATTGTGTAATCTTTCAATGGTCCATTTTCTTTTCCATCATTAATAATTACGTGATGCCTTTTTTTGGAATTGTCAAATCTTTCTTGAAATACAGCAAAACCTCCTCCACGCTTCTTCTCTTTGATTTTTGAGAAACCCTTCAATTTTATCTCATTAACCTATATATTATGGCTTTTGATTTCAACCAACAAACCCTAATCTATAAACCATTACTATCCTATAACTACCGTAATTACTTCTGCTGTCCAAAACAATTAAACATCCTTTGAACAAATCAATTTGCAGCATGCTTTTTTCAGAAACAACCTTGGAACAGTACAAAACATTTTCATTCTTCACCCTCTTAGACTTCTGCAAAACCCTTCAAAACATACTCTCATAAATCTATAAATTATGGCATTTGATGTCCAACGAGTTTCAGATTTTCTTCAATCAATTCTTCATTACGGTATTGTTGTTTTTCATCTTCAACGTGTTCCCATCGAATTTTTCAGATTTTCTCCTTCTATCTTCAACGTGTTCCCAAAATTTTTCAGATTTTCTCCTTCTTTTGCAAATTAGGGTTAGAATTTCTATTCGTGTTCGATTTGGAACAACATGCTATTTTGTTTAAGTTTGATTTGGTACAACATACTATTTCCAAGTCGTTTTTAATTCATTATATTTTCTCATGTTTTCAATACTTTGTTGAGATTTCCGCAAAATCTAAAACTCTGTTTCTGATAAGTTAAACACAACATATGTTTACGTTGTTTCTGATTTATTTACAGTTATATCATATTTTTATAATTTGCTTCATATTTCTTTTTGTGTTTTCATATCAATTCAGTTTTTGTTGATTTGAACTTATGAACCAATCATAAAAAATTTGTTTTTGTTTAGTTCACACTAAATCACTTTCATTTTTGCTTTAGATCGTTTTTGCTTCTAAGCTGTTTAAAAGGTTCTCACCTTGCTTAACAATGTTGCAGATTGAAGAGATGGAGCACGGGGAAGAATGATGACAATGTTTTATCTAAGCTTTTCGAGTTACCAAGAAATCCTAAATAGAAAAAATGTTGATTATATTTGTTTTGGTTTAATATAAAAAAATATGGTTACTTTATTGTATTTTTGTTTTCCATTGATGTTTTTCTCTTTCTTTTTTTATTTTAGGACATTGTTGAAAAAGTTATGGCCTTTAGTCAAGAAAGAGTTGAACCTTATAAAGTGATCTACAATGTTTCTGCTACATGTTTGATTAACACCATTTGTCTCAATCAGGCGAGGGAACATTGTAGTTTTTGAAGTAGTTTTAGATCTATTTTGTTTAGAAACCATTCAATATGAAAATTGGACTCAGTGTTGTTTACCATTTTGTTACTCATTATATCACTAGAATGGGTATCTTTTAGACTTATCAAATACAAAAAACAACGAAAACACATATAAAAATTATTACATGGACCAACAAGTATTTTTTTCGTTCTTTCATTTTTTTTCTTCATATTTTGGCTACTATATATTTTGGGTGTTATACTCATGTATTTAAATTGAAATTATGTAAAATAAGTATATGATTTTAGATAATTATTCTCAATTTTAATTATTATCTTTCCCATTTTGTTTTGTTTGCAGCAATAATTAAAATATACTTTTACTGATCCAAAATTATAATACCTTTTTTCTGATTGATCTAATAAAATGTTAGGAATATTAATGTTCAATATATTTTGAGTTTTACAGTATATATTAAGGATTATCTTATGTATAATTAAGATACACCAATATTTTATTGAATATATCTAATAAAATGTTAGGAATATTAATGATGTATTTTAATTTGGTGTTAGGAATATGTAAACTGATACTACTTAATAATATAATTTTTTAAAAATATATATTATATTATATTATTGTCCATAACAAACACTATTAAAATATAATTAATTTTATTAAAATTTAATTTTATAATAATAACATTTTGATATCATGTCTTATCGTTTATATTAAACACCGATGATTCCAAAAAAATTTATGATTGTTGTGTAAGGCAATTTTAACAATTTTACAATTTAACTACAATTATATTCTACAAAATAATTTGACTCCAATTATTTGAAACTTTAATATATTCATGTTTTTTACCACTAATAAATTCATAAAAATTATTCACTTCATACTAATTAATGGTAGTATTTTTCTTAGAAATCCATTCTTTTTATTTTGAAATAAAAGATATTTTGTAATTTTTTAGATTTTTATAAAAGATTAATAAAAATATTGAAGAAACTAAAATAAAGATTATGATTTATTTAAATAAAAAAGATAAATATCTCACAGTTATTTTATACTCTAATTATATTTAATTAGATGGTATTTGTGAAAAAAAATAATCTACAACTTTTTTGAATTTCAAGATTTTTGAGCGGTTCTTTTTGCATACATCTTCTTTCAGTTAATAAATAAAAAAATATTTATATGACTAATAAATTAGTAATTTTTATTGTTTTAGTGATTGTTATCATGTCGGTAAAATTTGGATAATTACTCCTGAGAAACAACAAACAATTAATTTAATATATTTTATTATCATTTAATTTTTTATCTTCAAATATCTTTGGTAGTAAATAATTTTAAAGGCTAATGTAATTTCACAATAATATATAATTTTAAACAGCAAACAATTAATTATATCTCATTCTTCTCTAATTTATTATTTAGATGGAATTAGTCGTATTTTGATTTTTCTATCATCTAGGACTTCATCTTTTTGGTGCTTACGTGTGAAACATACATTTTTTAAATACAATTTTGTAGAAACAATCAAACAACAGCTGGAATTTATACATAGATTCGCATCCAACAATCAAACAATCAAAATGATATAAAATGTATATCATGTGCAATAGTTGTATATTATTTTTTTAGATCATTGTTTTTTATTAGACACCTTTGTATATCATGTGCAATAATTGTTTATTATTTTTTTTAGACATGTATATATAATGTTGCAGATAAGCTCTTATGCGTATTCAGTATCAATTACATTATGTATAATGTATTCTCTATATGTATATTATGGTAAAATATCATTTTTGGTCCCTTATGTTAATTTTGAGGTTCATTTTGATCCCTTAACTTCAAAAAGTGTCATATTGGTCCCTTAACTCTTCAAAAGGTGTCATTTTGGTCCTTTTTGTCATATTAGCGACGGAAATAGCGACTGATTTTTGAATTTTTCCATCGCTAATTTGACAAAAAGGACTAAAATGACACCTTTTGAAGAGTTAAGGGACCAATATGACATTTTAGTAAAAAAGAACAAAAGGTAATTTGAGCTAATGTTAGTAAAAAGACAAGTCACTTGTTAGGAATTAAACTCGTAATCTCTAATTTGTGCTAAGTTATCGAGTTTCTTTTATTATCAATAACCATATGCTCTAACATGTATTTTGTAAGAAAATGGAGGTCAAAAATAAAAAACGGTATGGTCTCAAATGCATTCTAGGAAAAAAAAACTCATTTCAGGCCCAAAAGAGACCGAGGAGCTAAAAAAAATCCCATTACTTAATCA
Source organism: Vicia villosa (assembly GCF_029867415.1). Taxonomy (NCBI): domain Eukaryota; kingdom Viridiplantae; phylum Streptophyta; class Magnoliopsida; order Fabales; family Fabaceae; genus Vicia; species Vicia villosa. The sequence continues at coordinate 12,952,439 of NC_081186.1, read as the reverse complement.
ATTAGAATTTAAGGATAATATGTTAGGCCTTATTTAAAATTCAAATTCAGAGGTATCTAATTGATTAGGCTAAAAATCTAATACAATAGAAGTTTTGAATCTAGCACAAGACTCATTTGAATCTTAATGAATCTCATCATATCTCAAGCAACAAATAAGAAAATGATCACACTTAATGTATGATTGTAGTGTTTAAAAATAGGACCAAACCATCTGGTCGAACCGGAAACCAGAGAAATCACTGGTCTGGTGTAATTGCTGGATTGGGTTAGCTATTGAACCAGTAAGAACCGGTCAGAATTGGCCAAATTTGGCGGGTCAAATGCTCACTTTTTTTTCCTCCGACAAAATGATTCTAATTTGATAATTTTTTAAAAAAAAAAATTAAAATATAAATGGACTTTTTGTCAAAAATTATTTGGAACAATTTTTTCTCGTTGAATTAAATTTATTAGACAATATATTTATTTTGTTATTAAGTTTATGTTAGACTTTGTCAAAATTTATTTTGATTTGTATATCCCACTATTTTATTGTGTGCGACGACTATGTTTAGAATTTTAATTTAAATAATGAACTTGTGAAATTATGATATTTTGAAATTTTAGAATTTTATAGGTGTCGTGAATTTTTAGAGATTAGTTCATATGGTTCGACCGATTTAAGTACTATATATTTTTTATAGAGATCGGCTTATTCAATTGAGTTATTCGATTTAATTCGATTTAGTCATAAGGCTCGACTAGTGACCCAATACCATAAGTGGTTTGTTGACCGACGTGGTTTTTAATACAATACATAATTGCTAAAATATCCCTAAACCGATTAAAAAACAACTATAAATAGGTACTCCCACTATTTTCTTTATCTCATATTTTTATCTCTTTTTGTTTTCCTTCTTGTATTTTGTGTTGCTACTTACATGTTTGCTCTCATTATCATCATCAAATTAAACTAAAGAAGGTTTGTAACTTTGATAGCTCATCATCAAGTGTTTATGAGTCAAGAAGCTTAACTTTTAAAAGCCAAGAGAATTTCTACACCAAGCATTTCCTCGAATGTCATATTCTCAAATCTCTTTACTTTGATGGATGTTTTTATAAAAAGTTTCACTTCTTCCTTAAATATCTTTCAAGCAAAGCTCAAAGATTTCATCTGAACCAAGACAAAAAAAAACAATTCCAAGGTTGGTAAAATGGTTTATGCTAACCTCAGCTTTAACGAATGGGTAATAACATCTAAGGTATGTAAAATCGAAATATCTCTCACTATTGAAGATTTTGGAAACTTTGTGATCTACCTTTTTTGCGACACCCTCTTCTCTCTTGATGGCCATTTTGTTGATGGGAACTTCAATCTTCTCTTTTATACTTAATTCTTACTTACTGATCTAGAGGAATGTCATAGACTCCATCTTTATGTGGGGTATATGAATTCATCTTATCACCTTATTCACCATATGGTGTCACACGTGTTATTTTAAAGAAAATTAAACCATGTGTAACTATTGAAGATCAATGTTATGGTCACATGACTTCTAGAAACACAACATTGAGATCAATTGGGCCAATGAGGTAATTCAATATATGTTGGACTACCGAAGAAGGAGAAGTGTAACACACAAAAACATTTTTATAAAACGTAAACAATTGTTTGTTAAAAAACAAGTGTTACATATCAGAGCAACAACGCAGAATTAAACGAAATTTGAAAATCATAAATAAAAAAGAAGACAGTATGCGCCATTCCTCAAATCAGCAACTATTGCTCTTTACCTGTAACTAAAACATAGGCATAACGAGCCACACAACAACAAAAAAGAATGGGGAAGAAGAAGACAAGAGGGTTAGGGCCTTTCGCCATCCGACTGCCTAAACACCAAACATGTAAAGAACTTTCCCTTACCATGAAGTGATGATCATTGAGTTTTCCGACTGTTGGGATTCTAGTCACTCGCCTTCCTATAATCGTTCTCCTTAGGTTTTTCTGCCACTTTCTCTTTTCCACAATTTGACGTTCCCCCAAAAGTCTCATCTAACTTTCTTATTTATATGATCCTAATTCACTTATTTTATTAAAAAAAATCTAATATTCTATTATTTTAATCAATAATAATTCTACAAAATATTTATTTTATTCCAATGCCATAATTCTCTAATTTAAAGAAAGGGTTAATACCATTTTACCCCTGCCATATAGGTAACTTTTGATTTTGCCCCATGTAATTGTTTTGTGTAAAAGTGTAACACCCCAAAATTCTAAATTAATTACTTAATTAGTTATTTAATTAATTTAGTGTGAGTATACGAGTCATAGTGAATTATTTGAATATATGATGCTATGTTGAGTCCTCGTGATGATTTATGATGATGACTTATGTGATGTTTTGATGAATCGTGTGGTGTTGTGGTGATTTATGTGATACTTAGAAGTATTGGGGGATTTTATAGTATTTTAGAATAATTATAATAATTAGATTAATAAATGAAATTAATTTAATTAGAAAAATAAGAGTTATTTTAGTGTTAGAGATATTAAGCCCAAGATGGTAAATTATGGAGAATAAGTGAGGGAAAGATGGGGAAGGCCATATTAGGGGTCCAAGGGTTAGAATTGACAAAAAGGGAATTTGAGACTTGAACGATTCATTCGTGCAATCGTAAGAATTGGAAAAGAGACAGAGTCTGTAACACCCTTCTAAACTACGCAGCAATTAAATAAATAATCAGAGTAACATGAAACAAGGGTGCCATAATTCAATTTAAAACACAAAATAACGTACTTCATTATCATGCATTCACTAAGGAACATTCATCAATAATTCACAACATCTCATGTCAACACAGCGGAAAATTAATCAAATGGATAGGCACAATATCTTTGATACCATATCCCATAAAATAACTCAAAAACAAACAATTAAAGTTATAAACTTATAAACTCGAAAACTAGCATTCCCCAATGTTACAATATCAGAGCATGACACTTGACGCTATACTAAACGCACTGGCTTATGAGATAATCCTCACCAAGTCGAAAGCCGCTATCCTCAATTTGAAAATGACAACATGTAAGGGTGAGTCTCGTTCACAATTAATAAATATTATGCATTCATAAGGAACATAACATCATAGCATACCATTCACCCAAATTGCATTATATTCATATTTTCAAACAATCATTAAGCAATCATACCAACAATTATATTACTGAAATATAACACTGAAGACTCATTCAATCATGTTATATCAATATGCATATGGACCAACTGACACTATACATGTGGTACCAATAAACCGTGGACTTAATCCACCCGACCGATCTAATCATCACCGAGATATGGCCCCACCGACACAAATTCCACACAATGGGAATTATGTCCACCACGAATCCATATGTCACCGGGATTCTGTTATTAAATGATGTATGAATGAATGCACACACATATGACATACTTACACATCACCGATCCGATGAAATACATTGTCTCATAACTCACCATTATCACCAACAACAAGTATGCCCATGTTCCGCAATCATTCAATCATATCACTCATTAATTAAACATAGCAAATCATAATTCATTCACCACCACAACATTACATTGTCTTATCCGCAATCCACATATTTACATAATGTTTCATTCCACCAAAGCAATTAAATAGAGTTTTAGAAATAAAGTTGGCCACTTACCATACTTCTATTTTATATTATAAAAAATTTAATTAGCTTTGCAATGCCCAAAACGACACATAAAAATAGTACACGGATCAAAAGATACGCAATTTCGAAGTTTAGAAAATTTTCTGCACAGTAGGGTCTGCTCAGCGGCTCACCAGCGACTCGTCACAGAAGCGAACTACGTTGGGACCTCCGCTTAGTGGACTCAACAATTTCAATAATTTCTGGAAAATAAAACAGCACCCGCTTAGCGGACGTGCGATTATGCAGAATTTTCATCTTTGCAACAGGCATGCGATCTCACCCATTCTCCACCCAAAATGCATTCCAAACATCACATAAAGGTTTAAAAACATCACAAAGATTATCACACATCATCAAACACCATAAAAATACATTTTCCATTCATAATTTTATGCAACATCATCAATTCCCCCAAACTATTTCATTCCCAAACCTAATAATCCCAATACAACTAATTTAATCAAATAATATCCTAATCAGTCCTATTACCTATAATCACATAATAGATACTAAAAGGAAGAGTCTCCCCTTACCTTCGATCGGATTTCTAGAAGGTTCTCTTCTTCCCTTCTATACTCTTTCACGTGTTCCTCTTTTTCTCCCAATTGGCTCTTTTCTTATTTTATGAAAAATAAAATAAAATGAACACAACTTAGTAAAAGGCCTAACCAAATAGCACCCCTCTTTTACTAACATCAGACCTTAAGCCCAATAGCTCTTATTCCATAATTTTCCAGTCAAATCCAAATTAAAATACCAAAATTCCAAATAATTAATTTAAATCCAAATTAAATTAATAAACAGAAAATATAGGGTGTTACAGAGTCAAGCAAGAGCTGGGGCATAGAGATGCAAAGAGAAATTGTAGAACAAGGAGATGATTTGATAGCAAGCTTCAAGCTAAGGTATGGGGAGTTTATTTAGATTATCATGAATGGTTTAAATGATTTATAACTGGAAGATTGGGTTTTTGGGAATTTTGGGTTATGAAGGTTTGATGATGATACGATGAATTTTGATGATTTAGATGTGTTATTATGTAATAGATGATACCTGATAACACTTAAATGTATCGTATTTTTAGCTTGATTTACATCAATTATTTCCCTATTTTATTTTAATTGACTTATTTTATATTGGTGTTACACTGATATTTATTCATTTTGCAGATATTTAACTAATCAAAGACTTTGTGAGGAAATGAAGAAATAAGGGTTTTAAAAGTAGCAAAAATACAACAGGAAAGAAAGCAGCCCACGTGAGCCCTTGGCCCAATTACAAGAACCATGTGACGAACGTCACAACGCAAGCAACAACGGCATGACGAGTGGCATGCACCATGCCTCAAACCTTGACGGACGACAAGCAATATGTTTTGGGCTTTTGACGGAGGGCAGGTGCAATTAGAAAGAGTGAGTGGAGACGTCCGTCCTTTGGCGCTGTAAGCAAAGTGGGTCAGCCCACTACCATTGAGACCTATAACACCCTTCTAAACCCCGCGGAAATTTAAATAAATAATCAGAGTAAAAACATATACACAAGGGTGCCACAATTATTTAAAACAAATAAACCAACTAAGGTCAAAGTCATGCTTCATTAAGAAACGGTTCACCAAAACATAAGCATGTTTATCACAGCGGAATAAGAAATATCGTCAAATACAACCAATGGAAATATAATCCAACACCAAATAAAATAGATCAATCTCATAAAACTATAAAACTACCGTTCCCCAGTGTTACAAGATCATAGCATGACCGACACGACCCAACATAAACAGATAAACTCTACGAGTCATCCTCACCAAGCACTAATGCTGCCACTCCTCAATCTGAAAATGACAACATGTAAGGCTGAGTCTCATTCGCAGTTAGTGAATATTATGCAATTCATAACCAACAAGCATCATAATATATGATGGGTCTGTAATGTATAGCCTAAATATAGAACTGCAAGTGCACAACCTATCGAAGTAATATATAAGATTATCGAACCACAGAGACCAATTGTCAATCTATCGACACTATTGTTAAGGTGCTTATCTAAGGTGAACAGTAATATTGTTTTGAGTGCAGTGCAACAAGGTGAGTGCGCGAAGTGAATAACAGATTAGAGCGACAGGTTGGAATGTAAATCATGAAACCAGACTATGTTCTAGACATGTATAAATGAAACAACTCATGGGGCAATATTTTCTATTGGTAGCAAAGAATCAATTTAACAGGAACTTGTAGCTTTTGGCTACTAAGAACCGAATTTACTCTTTAATTTAACTTCCTTTATTGTCACATATAAAGCGTGCCTTCCGCGTTAAATCAGTAAATCTATTTTTAAGAAATTGATATTTTTGACTTAACAGAAAAGTGATTTTACTTGGAAAGATTAACTTAAATAGACTCTTGGCTTTTGACCAAGAGTCAGATTTCAAACCTACAAATGCGTCCGAAAATAATTTCAAAAATCGTTTTCTAAAATGAGTTAATGATTCCTATTTAACCAACCAAACCGCTTTCGCTTCTTTTGCTTGGTTAAACAATAATCAAGCCTATCTTTGATATGGACGGCTTTCGATCTTACCCAATAAATATTTTAAGCACAATTTGACTTATATTAAAAGTAAAACATCCCCAGAGCATTTTTACTAACATGATAATTAGAACACAGGCATGATCACAATCATTACATTCAAACCTTTATGATTTAGCAAGACATAGTAATTGCGAGTCTATAACACATGTAGACTATGGTAAGTGTGTTTAGAGTCTATAAAACGTGTAGACTATGGTAAGTGCGTTTAGAGTCTATAAAACGTGTAGACTATGGTAAGTGCGTTTAGAGTCTATAAAACGTGTAGACTATGGTAAGTGCATTTAGAGTCTATAAAACGTGTAGACTATGGTACGAGCAAGAAAATAAATAAAGCAAGTAAATTGAACCTTACTCCGATCGGAGAACGAATCTTGATACAAAGTGAAGGCTGGTATGATAAACTTCAACCAAAGTGCTCCAAAACTCGATTACAACTCAATCTACACCGTAGTAACTCCCCGATGTGAAGAGGTTACTAATTTACAGAAACTGATAGTATATGGCTTAAGTTTGTACTAAGCTTGGATGAAAAACCGAAAATGAAAAACTAAACTATATATAGTGGATTATGGATCAGCGTAAAGACAGGAGTGCCCCTCAACTCCTTTTGAGCGGGAGTCTTTTTGTGAAGGCCGCGGGCGCGGCAGCCTCACCGCGGGCGCGATGGTCAGCAACGGACATGATCGTGAGATCGTGGCAGTTGGCTCCATCATGAAGTGGGCCATGTCATCGCGTCCCCTATGGCCGGCGCGGTGCAGAACGCCACTAGTACAAATCTTCTTGAAAAGCCCTGGTTTCTTGGCGTTTTGGCTCATTTCTTCACTAAAGGCTCCGAAAGGTCAAGAATCCTAAAAACAAAGCAAATACAAGCATAATACAAGAAAACCATAATAAAAAAACATGTGATATTCGAGCCAGAAACATAGTGCGATTCAGTGTGATCAAATCCTCCCACACTTAGACTCTTGCTTATCCTCAAGCAACAACTCTTAAAAGTATATGAAGGGATGTTCTGGTGTTTACAGGTTTTGGGCAAAGAAGGTGTAATACGGTGAATTGACTTTTATTCGGAATGTCGCGGTAAGCAAGAGTCGTCATCGACTTTTATTTTATCCAAATTAATGAAAGGCTAAAAGAACAGAAAAAACCTTTTTAAAAGAAAACTGAGTTCGGGGGGTAATTTATACAAATGGAAGGTGTAAGGCACCCTTTGCATCCATGGTTTTCCATGGGCTCTTAATTGCTTTGCTCTTTAGTTTTGAAACCAAAAGTTTAGAAATGTAGAAGAAGAAGAAGAAGAAATAAGGACTTTAACTCATAAATGAGCGTAGCCTTATGAGTTTTTAGAAAAAGGGTAGAAAAAGAATTTTAAACTAGAGCAAAGCAATTAGGGGCAAATTACCTGGTTAGATGAAAAATGTTCTTTTAGCCTTTTAGGGCTATCCATACCATAGGAGGGTAAGGAAGTCCTTTTATTTGGAGGTTAAAGGGTCGTCGAATCATCGTTCTCCATAAGACTGTCCCTAGCCATAAAGAAGGCAGGTAGTCTAAGGGAAGGATCAGAATAGCCATTATTAGGCAACCAGAGGACGCCTCAGCATTTCGTAGGCAACTTCGAGGGACGAGATCATATTAGCAAATTGAAGGCAGCATCATTGGGACTTATGATCTGAATGAACTGAGGGCAACATTGCTGAGGCGTGCTCGTATTAGAGGGACTTGGCTATTCTGCACTAAAAAACACAAGGCAAAAAGGCAACAGGCAACAGGCAACAAGAGGGGTACCATAAAAGGTGTGTGGGTGCACAATCACGTGATTAATTCAAAATAATTTATCTTGTAAAATTAATTATTCTAAATTCAGTTCATAAGTTACACTCCCTAAATTACTAACCACGCAGTAATATAAACAAGGTTAAGTGCCTTCAAGGCCAAGCAATACAAACCAGGAACAGTTACATAATAAGCCACAGGGATGGGGAGAAAAAGCAATAAGAATAAACCCCAATAAAGCAGCAAGTCTGACATAAGTAATAATAGAAAAAGAGAAATAAAATAGATTGAATTTTAGGGTTACCGACTAATCGAACTTTGACTAGTTGGTTAACCCTGAAAATTGGAAAAGGAAAAATAAACAACAAAGGGGGTGAGTGTAGGAAGAGTTCATTGGCATTTAAGAATAAACCCTAATTTAATAAAAAGAGGCAAAAAAACAAATATTTAAATAAGTATAGAATCAGGACTTAGCTTCTCGATTGGCGTGGCGCGTAGTCGGACAAACCATGATGGCAACCCTGAAAAACTGCACACACAAAAAAGCAAAAATTTCAATGTAGGCACGATCTTCGTAAACCCTGATTAGGGCACAAGTTAACCACGATTAATAGAATAATAAAAAAAACAAATTAATTAAATATTAGTTTTTTAACCTAATTAATTAAATCGGTGAAAATAAGGTTTCGATTAAATATCTAACCCTAATATATATTTTTTAATCAATGAATAAAAATTAAATAAGTAATTTAAACAATTTAAATCAATTTAAAACAATTAAAATAAAATTATTTAATAATAATTAAAACAAATAAATATTTTTTTATGTTTTATATTTTTTATAAAAAGAAAGTTAGTAACAATTTTTACTAAGAGGGAGTATTTAAAATAGTTTTTGAAAAATAAACATAAACAAATAAATAGAAAAACTAAATTGTATAATTAAATGTAAAAAAAATTAAAGAATTCTTAACTTGTAATCTTGTGTGGCGCGCGCTGAGGGTCCACCATGCGCCTGCAACTTTAGGAACGTTAGATCGGAGCTTGGCTTGATCTGATGGTCACAGGACGTGGGTGCAGCGTGATAACGTGGAGAGCAAACCACCGAATCCCTTAGCCACCTGAAAGGGAACGCGCCCTTTTTTATTTGAAACAGACCAATAAGATGACGCCACCTAGTCATCTTCTCCACCAAAACCTGAAACGTCTTTTTTACACCGCTTTTGTATGGACGCTTTAAAAGAGCCATACTTTCTACACCTGTAAAAATCAAAGGAACCCCAAAACAGTACAAAAATTTGGCGCGACCACACCAAGGGGATCGTCCAGCGTCCCTGAGCATGATTATGGCACTGATTTATTCTAATTTTACCTATATTAGAAAACCCCAAATTGGGAGCTTTCAACCTAACAATGGTATCTCCTTCATACCGGCATAAAAACACAATTACGTTTCCAGAATCGTTCTGAACATCAAAGCAAATATGAATATGCAATCGAGTCTCTTTAAAGATGCTTATATCATGCTAATCGAACGAAAAAAAGAATGACAAACCGTAGACCAATACGCGCGTGTTCTTGATGTCTAGAGGCTTGGCAACGATCCTAATCACTTCAGATATCTTCAGGGAACGTTCTTGGACCTTTCAAATGTTTTGAATTGACCTAAAACTTCCAATTGATTTTGAATTTTCTTTGATTCTTGAAGGCACGATTTAGGGGTTTCTTCGGCTGCCAATCCTCTTTTTTAGCATCTGCACATGTTTTGGTATATAAAGACGATTTTAGGTCACTAAAATATGGATGAATCTTCCTTGAATCAAGAATTAAGTTTGATTTGGAATTTGATTTTTATTCTTTCTAAAATTGGCCAATATTTGATTCAATCTCCCCCATTCTACTTTGCACGAATTTGGAATGATTGTGGGGTGTAATTGATGATTGGAATTAGTTGATAATCAAAATTAAATCAAATCTCTTCACAATTTTCCCAAATCTTTGATTTCCATCCATTTTTTAATGAATTAAATTCACTAAAAATCAAATAATGATTAGAAATCCGTGGCATTCATATTGGGACTTCTAGATGACTTGTATAGCAAGATTGGATCATAAAATTGTGGGCCTCTTTGCAAAGAAATTCGTTTTGGGGCCTTTGGTTCATTGATTTTCTTCAGGAAACCAGAAACCCTAGTTTCTTGAGCCTTTGTTTAGGAGGGATGTCTTTGAGCCTTGAACTTTGATATGAGTTTGAATTAAGAGAAATGAGATGGGCAAATTTTGAGGTATGACAGCTACCCCTGTTCAATTTTCTTAAACCTAAAGATGTAGATTGCCATGTGTGCCTGTCGAAATCTGAAGGTAGAAGAGGATTGAACACTAGAATACCCAGGAAATTTTCCCTTGCCGAGATAGGGACTTTTTGTAGGAGATGGGCTTAAAGATGCAATCCAGTTTGATAGACTTGAGAGTCAAACTACGTCGTACGTTAGACCGTATCTAAAGGATATACTTAGGATAAGTCGTACGTTAGACTGGAGGATATACTTAGGATGAGTCGTACGTTAGACTGGAGGATATACTTAGGATGAGTCGTACGTTAGACTGAAGGATGGGTTATGCGTTAGACCGGATCCAATTCGCATCGGTAGATGTCTAGAAAGTCGTGCGTTAGGCTGGAGGATGGGTTGTGAGCTAGACCGGATCCAATTTTGCGTTCGATAAATGTCTGGAAAGTTGTGCGTTAGGCTGAAGGATGGGTTGTACATTAGACCGAGTCCTTTATATTGAGAAGTACCAGAATGGGTCGTATGTTAGGCTGTATTTGAGCTCGGTGTGTTGAGAAGTTTTTGTTGGAGATTGATCGTGTCAGCACTGTTCGTGATGAGAGAATTAGATCTTTGAATATTGATCGTGTCATCACCGTTAGATCTTTGGAAATAGAATACCGTAGCGGGTCATACATTAGACCATATGTGATAGAGGATGTCAGAGCGAATAGACCATATATATTGAAGGATGTCAGAATGAGTCGTACATTTAGACCATATCTGTTGAAGGATGTCAGAACGAGTCATTCATTAGACCATATCTGTAGGAAAATGCCAGAACGAGTCATACATTAGACCATATCTGACTTAGAATACCGGAACGGGTCATACATTAGACCATATCTGATAAAGGATGTCAGAACGAGTTATTCATTAAATTATATCTATTGAAGGATGTCAGAACGAGTCATTCATTAGACCATATCTGTAGGAAAATGCCAGAACGAGTCATACATTAGATCATATCTGACTTAGAATACCGGAATGGGTCATACATTAGACCATATCTGATGAAGGATGTCAGAACGAGTCATTCATTAAACCATATCTGAAAAGGAATACCAGAACGAATCATACATTGGATCGTATCTGATTGGAAGACGTCAGAACGAGTCGTGTATTAGACCATATCTGACTGCGAATACTGGAACAGGTCATACATTAGACCATATATGATGAAGGATGTCACAACGAGTCATTCATTAAACCATATCTGAAAAGAAATACCATAACGAATCATACATTGGATCGTATCTGATTGGAAGACGTCAAAGCGAGTCGTGTATTAGACCATATCTGACTGAGAATACCGGAACGGGTCATACATTAGACCATATCTGATAGAGAATGCTTGCTCGTTAGAGTTGATAAGTTATTTGATGAAGTTTTGGTATGTAAAAAGACTTGTCAGAATGAATCTTCAGCTTGACTATATCTGAGAGGAACGCTTATCGAGGCGGAACCTAAAAACAAAGTTAGAAATATGCAATGTCATGATGCATGTATTATAAGACGAGTCTCTCCAAATAAATGAGAAACATGTATGTTTATCATGAAGTAATGTATGCAATGTATGAATATGTATGCGATGTATATGATGTATGACTGATGTTGTTATGAGAAAATAAATCTCCGTATCATTGTGATTTTGATCTTGTTTTGAAAATGTGTAGCTGGGGATGTATGATTTCTGCTTGGGGATAAGAGAGGTGAATGACCTTGTTTGGAGAAGAGAATAGTATTAAAGAATCGGAAGTGTCGAAGATGTAAACTCAGTTGAGGAACTAAGTCTTTGTTATGACAAGAACTTTTGAAAGTATCTTCTTAATGATTACTCTGTGGGGGTATGATCTTGTGTAACCGGTTTTGTAGGAAGATATGGATGTCTTAAACGTTGCCCCCCAGTGGTTATATCACTTGCCATTCTTGGACTCGCATTGATTGGAACACCAGTGAGTATTGATTGAAGTGTTGAATATGCCTTGTATAGCTTTGCCCCAGCTATTAGGGAATTTTGAAGAGATTCATCTCGCGAGGACCTTATGAGATGTGTACCATGGGTGACATGCCCCTAGTACTTAGTATGATGCCCCTGACTGATCGAGAACTAGTTTGAAGTCCACTTGGGATGTATGCCCCTGACAGTATGGCATTTTGAGAGATTCTTGGAATCTTGACTTGATTGCCCCAGATGGACTGGGCAAAGCGTGCCATGCCCCTTGCATACGTAGGAGACATTTCTTCTTGGAGTAATCTTTGTTGGTCGGGATAACTTTGAGTCATTAATCATACCCTGTGCAAATTCTTTCGGATGCTAACATTTGAAATTATGTAGCATAATACGTTTAATAATGAATTCATGAGATGCAATGCATATGTCTGTCTTGAGTTTGTTGAAAAACATTAAAACTGGAGATGTAAAAGCATGATGTTTATAAAAACGTGATGTTTGTAAAAAACGAAGTATCAACTCAGCATTTGTGGTATACCTTAAGGAGTCAGGATACCTTTTTTGGTGACAGTATGCTTTCGAACTAACCATGCTTCAGTTAGGACTTTCAAGGGTTGTAACGTGGCTTGGTTCACGGTTTAAGAAACAAAGGATATTGGCTCAAAATTTTATTTGCACCCATCCCAATCTTCGTGATGTTCTTCGGTCCTATGGTCAGTTAACTTTGCGTTTAAGTCTTTAGCGAAGCTTGAAGTCGTACCATTGACATTTTGATGATGGTTAAAGTATCAAAGGTTTAATTTGGACAAGCAATCATCCTTTGTTGTAGTACTTTCTTTTTGTCGAGAATTTGTGGTGACCTCTTTTTTGACTTTATTATCCCTAACTTTTGCCTGAACTGTTTATTTTGAGATTACAGTCAGCGGGATGTCTTAATTTTCGATAAGTCTCCTTCATAGGTTTTGACTTAGCAGCTTTTTATTTTTGATAGATATTGACTGCCTGACTTAATGGTTGCGGGAGTCCATCATTATTTGTGTAAACAATAACTAGGATAATATAGTTAACTGAGTAACTAACCTGCCCCAGGTTATGATTAAAGGGTTTCAATTTGCACGTGAAAGAAAACTCCTACACCTTAGGCTCAAAAGGGGTTGACGAGGGATTAACATCCTTATATCTCCACTGTTTAGGAATTGAAACAATGCCTGTACATCGTCAGCAAAGTCTGAAGGATAGAAAAACACTTAGAAAGGGGGGTTTGAATAAGTGTAGTCTAAAAACTTGAACGATAAAAACAATTTGCACAGTTATTTTTATCCTGGTTCGTTGTTAACTAAACTACTCCAGTCCACCCCCACGGAGTGATTTACCTCACCTGAGGATTTAATCCACTAATCTCAACAAATTACAATGGTTTTCCACTTAGCCCACGACTAAGTCTTCTAGAGTATCCTGATCACTCTAGGAACAAATGCTTAGATACAAGCTAAGACTTTCTCAGAGTATCCTGACCACCACGTGATCACTCTAATTACAACTACTTAGACACAAGCTAAGACTTCCTAGAGTATCCTGATCAACACTTGATCACTCTAGTTACTTACAAATTAATGTAATCAAATAAGAGTTTTACAATGCTTCTGAAAACCTATAATCACAACAGTGATATATCTCTTAAAGTTTAAGCTTAATATCACTAATATATTACAACAGCAATGTAGTGAGCTTTGATGAAGATGAAGTTTCAGAGCTTTGAGTTGAACAGCGTTTTCAGCAAGTTAATCAGAATAGGTTCATTCAGAATTAGTAACCTTGCTTCTCATCAGAACTTCATACTTATAGGCACTTGAGAAGATGACCGTTGGGAGCATTTAATGCTTTGCATATTCCGTACAGCATTGCATTTAATGTTTCACGCTTTTGTCAACTACCTCGAGCCTTGTTCACGCTGTGTCTACTGACGTTGCCTTTAATAGCTTCTAATGTTCCTTTTTTCAGTCACCGTAGCCTGCCACCTGTACTTGCTTCTGATCTGATGTTTGTGTATACAACGTTTGAATATCATCAGAGTCAAACAGCTTGGTGCAAATCATCTTCTTGTCTTCTGACCTTGAAGTGCTTCTGAGCGTGATACCATGAGAACTTCAGTGCTTCTGCTTCTGAACTCAAGTTCTTCTGATGCTTCCATAGACCCATGTTCTGATTCTGCCTTGACCATCTTCTGATGTCTTGCCAGACCATGTTCTGATGTTGCATGCTGAACCTTCTGAGTCAAAGCTTCTGAGCGCTGATTTGTACATACTCTTTATATATTTCCTGAAAGGGAAATTGCAATGTATTAGAGTACCACATTATCTCACATAAAATTCATATCCTTGTTATCATCAAAACTAAGAATATTGATCAGAACAAATCTTGTTCTAAAAACTCCCCCTTTTTGATGATGACAAAAACATATATAAATGATATGAATTTGCGATCAAAAAGAGAAGACGGCTAAAGACAATTACACAGCTATAGCATAAGCATGTGAATATGTCTCCCCCTGAGATTAACAATCTCCCCCTGAGATGAATAATCTCCCCCTGAAATTAATACTAGAAGAGTTTTATAAATAAAAGACTTCCCTGAGTATTTCAGTAGAGACGTTCACATATGCTTGATCTTCAGAACATTCATGACTTCTGATTTCTGCTTCCATAGGACAGCTTCAGACCTTTGAATTTCTTTAGATCCTCAGAACATTCACAGCTTCTGACTCCTGCTTCCATCGGACAGCTTCAGAACTTGAATTTCTTTGATTTTCAGAACATTCACAGCTTCTGACTTCTGCTTCCATCGGACAGCTTCAGAACTTGAATTTCTTTGATCTTCAGAACATTCACAGCTTCTGACTTCTGCTTCCATTAGGACAGCTTCAGAACTTGAATTTCTTCTTACATCACTTCATGCTAGATTGTATCAGAACATTGTTGAATGTACCAGAGCATCATCAGAGCATCTCTACATCCTGAAATGTTACAGAACAAAACTAAACGACAAAAGTCAGCATGAATGAGTCAGAACATAGAGTATGTTTCAGAGTACATAAAATGTGTCAGAGCCACACAATATGTATTAGAACACATAGGCATAATGTTTCAGAGTATATTCTATCATCAGAATATCTGAACATTCTTCCTTCTAGTTTCTTGCTTCTGATTCTGAAGCTTCATAGCACTTAGCTTGCTTCAAGAATTAATCTTCAGTTCCTGCAACAACACAACTAAAAGCATAGAACTTTGCAAGTTCTGATAGTAATGTGGGGCCTTTTTACCCGGTAACTGATAATATTAATCAGATCATTTATCATATATTTTCTCCCCCTTTTTGTCATAACATCAAAAAGAATATAAAAGATTCAGATGAAGAAAAACGACAAAGGAAAGAAACAAAATTAAACTTTTCATTGATTAATCAAACAGAATTACAAAAGAGGTATGCAGAAAAACAGATGCAACAAGGAAAGAAAAAAAACTGAAATGATGGATAGCATTTAATGTTACGTGACGTGAGGAGAGATAATAATGACAAAAGAAGTGATTAGCACAGTTACCTAAGTAGGCGTCCCCTCAACTGCACGCACGCTTGTCCAGAAATAGTGAACACGTGTTTACCATCTGGATAGCCAATTACAGCTGTTTTACTTTTAAAGAGATTCTGAATCAACTTATACAATGAAACGTTAGTAATAACCGAATCACTACTTCTAATTGATTACAATCAGAACTTCTTATAAGAGAAAAATCCAATCATATTTCAGATGATACTCATACATAAGATCTTCTCATCTTCTCATTATGGGCATAAATCCATACTGATATTCTTCAGAATGAACTTAAACCTATCTTCAGCAAGGGGTTTTGTAAAGATATCGGCCCATTGATGGTCTGTATCCATAAAGTTTAAAGATATAACACCCTTCTAAACATAGTCCCTTATGAAATGATGTTTAATCTCAATATGTTTAGCTTTTGAATGTAAGATAGGATTCTTTGATAAACATATAGCAGAAGTATTATCACAGAAGATAGGAATGTTACTCTCATATATTTGATAATCTTCTAGCTGACTTCTCATCCAGAGCATTTGTGTGCTACAACCAGCAGCAGCAACATATTCTGCTTCTGTTGTTGAGAGGGCAATTGTAGCTTGCTTCTTGCTGTACCATGAGATCAGATGACTTCCAAGAAATTGACAACTTCCAGAAGTGCTCTTCCTTTCAATTCTATCTCCAGCATAGTCAGCATCACAGAATCCTACTAAGTTGTATTCTTTGGATCTTCTGTAAACTAAACCAACATTAGTAGTACCTTTCAGATACCTCAGAATTCTCTTAACCGCAGTTAAATGAGATTCTCTCGGATCTGATTGGAATCTAGCACACAAACAAACACTGAAGAGAATGTCAGGTCTAAAAGCAGTTAGGTAGATAAGAGATCCAATCATACCTCTGTACAACTTCTGATCTACCTTCTTACTTACCTCATCCTTACCTAGGACACATGTTGGATGCATAGGGGTTTTGGCTTCTTTGCTTTCAGAAAGATTAAACTTCTTCAGAAGTTCTTTCACATACTTCGTTTGATGAACATAAGTTCCATCAGAAGTTTGGTTAATTTGAATCCCAAGGAAATACTTGAGTTCTCCCATCATGCTCATTTCAAATTCAGCCTGCATAGACTCAGCAAACTCCTTTCCAAGTGTAGCATTAGATGTTCCAAAAATGATATCATCAACATATATTTGACAAATTAAAATATCCTTTTTAAAGGTTTTACAAAAGAGAGTAGTGTCCACTTTTCCTCTAGTGAAACCATTTTCCAGAAGGAAAGAACTTAAACGTTCATACCAAGCTCTAGGAGCTTGCTTCAATCCGTATAATGATTTCTTTAATTTAAAAACATGATTTGGAGACTTGGAGTCTTCAAAACCAGGAGGTTGATGGACATAAACTTCTTCATCTATATAACAATTTAAGAAGGCACTCTTGACATCCATCTGATAAAGAGTGATGTTGTGTTGAGTGGCAAAAGAAATTAATAGACGAATAGATTCTAACCTGGCCACTGGTGCAAAGGTTTCTGTGTAGTCAATCCCTTCTTGCTGACTATACCCCTGAGCAACCAGTCTGGCTTTGTTTCTTACCACTTCTCCCTTCTCACTTAGCTTGTTTCTGAATACCCACTTAGTGCCGATGATGTTGAATCCTTTTGGTCTAGGAACCAAGTCCCATACATCATTCCTTGTAAACTGATTGAGTTCTTCTTGCATGGCAATTATCCAGTCTGGATCTTCTAGAGCTTGATCAATAGAAGTTGGCTGTATCAGAGAAACAAGACCTAATTGACATTCTGCATTGTTCTTAAGGAATGCCCTTGTTCTGATGGGATCATCTTTCTTCCCAAGGATCACATCTTCTGAATGAGCTGAAGCAAGTCTAGGTGATCTTCTGACTGTTGGTTCTTTAGAAATCCTGAGATTCTCTAAAGATGCAGCAACTTGATCTTCTGATCCATTGCTTCTGAGACTTTCAGCTTCTGCAGCTTTGCTTCTTGGTTCTACAGCTTCTGATATATCAATATTTATATCTGCGAAATTCTCAAGCTGCTTTGGTTTTTCAAGACCAAGCTTATCATCAAACCTGATATTGATTGATTCTTCTACAATCAATGTTTCAGTATTGTATACTCTGTAGCCTTTAGAGCGTTCAGAATATCCAAGAAGGAAACACTTTTGTGCTTTAGAATCAAACTTACCAAGATAATCTTTAGTATTCAGAATAAAACACACACATCCAAAAGGATGAAAATATGAAATGTTGGGCTTTCTGTTCTTCCACAATTCATAAGGAGTCTTATTTAGAATAGGTCCTATAGAGATTCTATTCTGAATATAGCATGCAGTGTTTATTGCTTCTGCCCAGAAATGCTTAGCCATATTGGTTTAATTGATCATGGTTCTGGCCATTTCTTGTAGAGTCCTATTCTTTCGCTCTACAACTCCATTTTGCTGTGGAGTTCTAGGGCAAGAGAAATCATGGGCAATACCATTTTCTTTGAAGAACTCCTCAAAGAATCTGTTCTCAAATTCGCCACCATGATCACTTCTGACCTTTATGATCTTGCACTCCTTCTCAGATTGGATCTGAGTACAGAATTCAAAGAACACTGAATAAGACTCATCCTTGTGTTTCAAGAACTTTACCCATGTCCAACTTCTATAATCATCTATGATGACTAATCCATATTTCTTCCCTCTGACAGATGTTGTTTTGACTGGGCCAAACAGGTCAATGTGCAAGAGTTCTAACGGCCTTGAGGAAGAGACAACATTCTTAGACTTGAATGCAGGTTTGGAGAACTTGCCCTTCTGACATGCTTCACAAAGAGCATCTGATTTGTATTTCAGATTAGGGAGTCCTCTGACCAGATTTAGTTTGTTAATCTGAGAAATCTTTCTCAAACTAGCATGACCTAATCTTCTGTGCCAGACCCATTGCTCTTCAGAAACAGACATAAGGCAAGTCACCTTCTGCTTCTCAAGATCTGAAAGATCAATCTTATAAATGTTGTTCTTTCTCTTGCCTGTAAATAGGATTGAGCCATCCTTCTGACTTACAGCTTTGGAAGACTTTTGATTGAAGATCATATCATAACCACTGTCACTTAATTGACTTATGGACAATAAGTTATGCGTTAATCCTTCTACAAGAAGTACATTAGTTATGGAAGGAGAGTTACCAAGACTTATGGTTCCAGAGCCAATGATTTTGCCCTTCTGATCTCCTCCAAACTTGACTTCTC
Source organism: Vicia villosa (assembly GCF_029867415.1). Lineage (NCBI taxonomy): Eukaryota > Viridiplantae > Streptophyta > Magnoliopsida > Fabales > Fabaceae > Vicia > Vicia villosa. Next base: position 12,933,243 of record NC_081186.1, on the reverse strand, counting down.
CACCTGGTTTAAGCACCAGGTCTTGGAATGTAGACCTTCTTCCCGTCATGTGTCGCGAGCACCCAGAGTCTAGGTACCATGACATTTTGCTTTTTGTCCTCTTTGCCGCCAAGGATATCTGCAACATAAATTATCTTCTCCTTAGGTACCCATAATTTCTTGGGTCCTTTCTTGTTAGTTCTCCTCAAGTTCTGATTGAACTTGGGTTTAGCAAAATATTTAACAGGAGGAACAGCATGATATTCTTTAGGTTTGTTAGCATGATATTTCTTAGAATGTGTCACATGCTTCTTGGTGTGAACAATGTTAAACTTCTGTGCATGTGAAGTGAGCCTAATATCATGTGCATGGCCATATTTGAACTGATCATACAATGGCTTGTATGTGATCTTCAGATCGTCAACAGGTTCAAATTTATGTGAGGTATCACCCTCATAGCCAAAACCAAACCTTCTGTTTCCAGAAACACCATATATCATAGAAGCAAGATGACTTCTGCCAATACTTCTAGATAAGAACTTTCTGAAGCTCGAGTCATATTCTTTCAGAATATGATTCATGCGAGGAATGGATTTTTCTGTTTCAGAAGGAGGTCCACTATCTTTGGATAGATTTAAAACTTTTTCCTTCAGTTCAGAATTTTCCAATTCCAGCTTCTTAGTTTCAAATTCAAACTGCTTCTTCAGCTTTTTGTATTTGATACTAAGATGAGCCTTGAGTTCCAAAAGTTCTGTTAGACTGGAAACTAACTCTTCTCTAGATAGTTCAGAAAATACCTCTTCAGAATCTGATTCTGATGTAGATTCTGATCCATCATCTTCTGTAGCCATTAGCGCAAAGTTGGCTTGTTCTCCTTCAGAGTCTGATTCTGATTCTGATTCAGAATCATCCCATGTTGCCATAAGACCTTTCTTCTTATGAAACTTCTTCTTGGGATTCACCTTCTGAAGTTTTGGACACTCGTTCTTGTAATGTCCAGGCTCATTGCATTCATAGCAGACAACCTTCTTCTTGTCAGATCTTCTGTCATTAGAAGATTCTCCACGTTCAAATCTCTTTGAACTTCTGAAGCCTCTGAACTTCCTTTGCTTGCTCTTCCAGAGTTGGTTTACCCTTCCGGAGATCATGGACAGTTCATCTTCTTCTTCAGATTCTGATTCTTCAGGATCTTCTTCTCTAGCCTGAAAAGCGTTAGTGCATTTTTTAACATTAGATTTTAAAGCAATAGACTTACCTTTCTTTTGAGGCTCGTTTGCGTCCAGCTCTATTTCATGGCTTCTCAAGGCACTGATAAGATCTTCCAAAGAAACTTCATTCAGATTCTTCACAATCTTGAATGCAATCACCATTGGACCCCATCTTTTGGGTAAGCTTCTGATGATCTTCTTTACATGATCAGCCTTGGTGTAGCCTTTATCCAGAACTCTCAATCCAGCAGTTAGAGTTTGAAATCTGGAGAACATCTTCTCAATATCTTCATTATCCTCCATCTTGAAGGCTTCATACTTCTGGATTAGAGCAAGAGCTTTGGTCTCTTTGACTTGAGCATTTCCCTCATGTGTCATTTTCAATGACTCATATATATCATAGGCAGTTTCCCTGTTAGATATCTTCTCCTACTCAGCATGAGAGATAGCATTCAGCAAAACAGTCCTACATTTATGATGATTTCTGAAAAGTTTCTTCTGATCATCATCCATTTCTTGCCTTGTAAGCCTTACGCCACTGGCTTTCACTGGATGTTTGTAACCATCCATCAGAAGATCCCATAGTTCACCATCTAGACCAAGAAACTAACTTTCTAGTTTATCTTTCCAGTATTCAAAGTTTTCACCATCAAATACTGGTGGTCTAGTATAACCATTGTTACCATTATATTGCTCAGCAGAGCCAGATGTAGATGCAGATGGATTTGTTGGAATTTCACCAGCCATCTTCTACTGAAGCGTTTTTCTCTTCCTGAATCTTTTCTAAACACGGTTAAGTGCTTGCACCTTAGAACCGGCGCTCTGATGCCAATTGAAGGATAGAAAAACACTTAGAAAGGGGGGTTTGAATAAGTATAGTCTAAAAACTTGAACGATAAAAACAATTTGCACAGTTATTTTTATCCTGGTTCGTTGTTAACTAAACTACTCCAGTCCACCCCCACGGAGTGATTTACCTCACCTGAGGATTTAATCCACTAATCTCAACAGATTACAATGGTTTTCCACTTAGCCCACGACTAAGTCTTCTAGAGTATCCTGATCACAACCTGATCACTCTAGGAAAAAATGCTTAGACACAAGCTAAGACTTTCTCAGAGTATCCTGACCACCACGTGATCACTCTAATTACAATTTCTTAGACACAAGCTAAGACTTCCTAGAGTATCCTGGTCAACACTTGATCACTCTAGTTACTTACAAATTAATGTAATCAAATAAGAGTTTTACAATGCTTCTGAAAATCTATAATCACAACAGTGATATATCTCTTAAAGTTTAAGCTTAATCTCACTAATATATTACAACAGCAATGTAGTGAGCTTTGATGAAGATGAAGTTTCTGAGCTTTGAGTTGAACAGCGTTTTTAGCAAGTTAATCAGAATAGGTTCATTCAGAATTAGTAACCTTGCTTCTCATCAGAACTTCATACTTATAGGCACTTGAGAAGATGACCGTTGGGAGCATTTAATGCTTTGCGTATTCCGTACAGCATTGCATTTAATGTTTCACGCTTTTGTCAACTACCTCGAGCCTTGTTCACGATGTGTCTACTGACGTTGCCTTTAATAGCTTCTAACGTTCCTTTTTTCAGTCACCGTAGCCTGCCACCTGTACTTGCTTCTGATCTGATGTTTGTGTATACAATGTTTGAATATCATCAGAGTCAAACAGCTTGGTGCAAAGCATCTTCTTGTCTTCTGACCTTGAAGTGCTTCTGAGCGTGATACCATGAGAACTTCAGTGCTTCTGCTTCTGAACTCAAGTTCTTCTGATGCTTCCATAGACCCATGTTCTGATTCTGCCTTGACCATCTTCTGATGTCTTGCCAGACCATGTTCTGATGTTGCATGCTGAACCTTCTAAGTCAAAGCTTCTGAGCGCTGATTTGTGCATACTCTTTATATATTTCCTAAAAGGGAAATTGCAATGTATTAGAGTACCACATTATCTCACACAAAATTCATATCCTTGTTAAGAAACAAAGGATAAAGGCTCAAAGTTTATTTGTACCCACCCCTCTTCGTGATGATCTTCAGTCCTAAGCTCGGTTAATTCAACTTATGCATTCAGATTCCAAGAGACTTTTGGATTTTCACCTTTGGTAATGATGATGGTTCACAAGCAAAGAGAACTTTTGAGATGGCAGTCACTTCTTCCTTTTGGTATTCACAACATTGTGTTGTTCAGGAATTTATTGACTTCTCTTCTTTCATCTTTTTGATATCCCTAACTTTTGCCTGAACTGTCTATTTTGAGCTTACAGTCAGCGGGATGCCTTGATTTTTGCCTAAGTCTTCTTTTGATTTTTGACTTAGCAGGCTTTTCTTTCTATACATGTTTTCCATTTTTTTTCTTTTTGAAAGATATTGACTGCCTTACTTAATGATTGATGAACCATCATTGGCTTTTGATTGACATCTCCAACACTTCTTTGATGTGTGCGGATGAACGCTTGTGATTGAAACCTTTGTTGAAAGGTGTACTGAATGATTCTCTTAAAATAGAATGCACAGCCAAATTAACTGAGAACTACCCTGCCCCAGGTTATGATCAAGGGTTTTAATTAATACAAGAAAGAAACTTCTACTTCTTAGGCTCAAAGGGGTTGACGAGGGATTAACATCCTTATATCTCCACTATTTAGGAATTGAAACAATGCCTGTACATCGTCAGCATAGTCCGCTCAAAAGCATGCTGTATGAGGTGGCGGTATCGTTTTCGTCATCCTCCCTTAAAAGGCATACAGCTTTAGCAGGAGTTGAGTATCATAAAACATATGCAAAGTAAAGATGCAGCTTAAATGAGTGATAGCGAAATAATTTATTCAAGACAGACATATGCAATGCACTGATGATGATTATTAAGACAGATAATGTCTATCATAAGTCGATTGTTTAAACAAACAGAAAAGAAACATGCAAATGAAAGTAGCTCTAATGATCCAAAAGTTCCTCCTTCTAGACGTCAATTAGTCTTGTCATGACTAGGCATAGGAGCGGTGATCACCACAGGAGTTTTCAGGAGGGTTGAATTTGATTTCTCCATCATTGATCAGTTCTTGGATCTTATTCTTCAATGTCCAGCAATCGTCTGTGTAATGTCCAGGACTGTTGGAATGGTACGTGCACCTCATATTGAGTTTATAGTCAGGAATGTAGGTGTTAGAATTCGTTGGCGTGATTGCCCTGAGCGTCTGGATCAAATGAGTGAATTGATTGTTGTGACTCAGTTGTCGTGATTCCATTATCGTGACTCAGTTGTCATGATTCCATTATCGTGACTCAGTTGTCGTGATTCCATTATCGTGACTCAGTTGTCGTGACTTTGTTGTCGTGACTCAGTTGTCATGATTCCATTATCGTGGTCTTTTCTGATTTGAGTGTCATGATTAAATCTTTAATCGCACGCTTCAGCGGTCTACCATCCTTTACACCATGACCAGGATTGTTCGAATAATAAGCGCATCTCGCATTGTAATTGTACCCCAAGAATAGGAGTGCCTTCAATTCTTCTTGCCCCTTGGGTGAGTTCAGAATCAAAGTCTGGGATCGGGTATTCCGAGCCTGGAGGTGTTTGACTGATTGCTCGAAATCCATTTATGCTGAAGTAAACAACAAGAGAGGATGGGATACCTGTTGTGAGAAACCTGTTATGCGATGTTATGAATGCAAATGCAATATTTTCAAGGATCTTTAGGCATTTAGTTAGCAACATCGGAAAATGATCTGGTCGCGTCTTTGTCTGAAGAAATCTGACTTTCGTCTGTGAGTGCCCTTCTTTGAGAATCAAGCTCACCATATCCAGTGGGTCATAGCCTATGATTCGGGATACTTGTAATTTTGAATTTGAAAGCGTGTGGCTAGAGAAAAATAAATCCTCTTGCCCCTTGATAGGTATCGTGTCCCTGAACTGGAAGGCATACGGCCAGAGGAAAATAAATCCTCTTGCCCCTTGATATGAATTCGGTCTTTGACAAAGGCACTTGAAATTGTGTGCCCTAAATTCCTAAGATCCTTGAAAGGGTTAGTTAAATCATGTTATGCTTATGATGTCATGATGTCATGATGTTATGCGAATGCAGTTCATTAGGCATAGTGTGAGATAGTAAGGGCAAACAAGTCCTTTTAACAAAACCTGCAAGGAAACGAAGGTTAGTAGTATAAACAAGTCACACAATTTTTGGCTTAAGGCTTGCATGGAGTCTGATCAGGTGTCCTTCCCAAGGGTATTTCTTTGGATAAGGAGATTTCAGCAACGGGTTCTACAAGTTATCCAGAATTGTCAGCCCTTCTAAAGCACCCTCGGACATGATACATTCGCATCATGCAATGATACTTTGAGAAAGGACCTATCTGAATTGTAGCATCGGGTAGCGACTAGTTCTCAACATTTGTCAAGAGTAGTTCCCCCACTACGTTCCTAAAGGCCAGGATGGGTTAAGGGTAACTAAAGGTCCTTGAGCTCCGGCGCACCCACAGACACATACATAGACCCCTCTCATTTGAGAAAGGTGTTCATATGCTATGGAGTCCTAACTCAAGTGTGAACTTCATATTGACTCATCTCCCACATATGTGAAAGAGGTCGCCATGACTATGCCACTCCTAATCTTAAGTGTACTTGAATCCGGGTGTAGGATTCGTCCTTCAGTTAATTCCCAAGCAACCTTAAAAATAAAGCAAGCAAAGCAAACATTTAAGTGATCCTAAAATTTAAGGTAACTCCTCTTTTAATCGAAAGCATCCCCAGCAGAGTCGCCAGTTCTGTAATATGGTGAACTGACTATTTAGAAATATGCGGATAGCAAGAGTCGCCACCGACTTTTATTTTATCCAATTTATAGAAAGGCTAAAAGAACAGAAAAAGACCTTTTGAAAAGATTTTGAGTTCGGGGGGTAAGTTATACAAAGCGAAGGTGTAAGGCACCCTTTGCATCCATGGTTATCCATGGGCTCTTGATTGCTTAGCTCGCTTTTGAATTTGTTTGAAATGTTTGAAATGTCGTGTGTGAATAGTAAAGAGATTTCGTTAAGGACTTTAGCTTGTAAATAAGCGTAGCCTTGTTTTGAAATTGCTTTGAAATAGGAGGTGTGAAAAGCTTTTGATTTTTGAGTTGATTGTGAGCAAGCAATTAAGAACTACCTACCCTAAGTTTGTCTTTCTTGTTCTTTAAGTCTTTCGGGCGAAAGGGTCTATCCATACCATGAGAGGGCAGGAAGTTTTTCAATTGGATATGAAGGGTCATCGAGAAAACATCGTTCGCCATAAAACTGTCCTCACCATGAAGAGGTAAGTAGTCTTTAGGGAAGGATATAATAGTCATTAGGCAACAATAAGGATACCTTAGCAATCGAAGGGACTTATCACCATTTAATCGAGGGACGAGATCATATTTATCGTAGGCAACTCGAAGGGACTATGATCTTTTATCGGAGGGACATAGTGATTTGGAATCGTAGGCAGCAAGCTAAGGTATCCCTATATTCGAAGGGACTTGACTATTTGATCGAAATCGAAGGCAACAGGCAACAAGAGGGGTACCTTAAAGGTGCGTGTGTGCAGCAATCACATGAGTTAGATTCGAGTATTTATCTTGAATTAGTGAGCTATCGTTCAGTTAATTAATCTTTTCACTCCCAAATTTACTAACCACACAGTTTAATAGTATACAGAAATTTAAAACAGTTTAATGGTCCTACACTATTACAATAAACACCTGTGGGCGGAAATTTTAAAGGCGGAAAAATAAGGGGATCAATAATTAGTTTTAAATATCCTTGAACGCTTTGATCTCCCTCGAACCTTTGATCTGCTCTGGAAATTAAAAAGAAAATAATAGGGGGTGAGTGTAGGAGCAATTCATCACTATTGAACAAAACCCTATTTTAATCAAAGGAAAAAAATAAAAAAATATTATTAAACAAAGAAATTATAAAACGTAGCTTTTTATCGGGTGCGGCGCGTGGTCGAAAGATCTTTGATCAACCCTGAAAAACCAGAATGAAAAGGAAAAGAACTGGGCGCGAAAATAAAAGCAGAAAAAGGAGAATGAAAAGTCAAATAAAATATAGTTAAGACAAAAAACATGGTTAAAAACCTAGACAACCCCAAAGATTAAAACCTAAGGGTAAAAAAACTTATAGTTAATAGACAACTCTTACATTGTTGATATTAACCTACAGTTAATGGGAACAATTTTAGATAAAGGTTTCACTCGGTTATCTACGGTTTGTGAATTTTAAAGGCTAAGCCTAAAATTAATTATTAAATTGTTTAACCTGATTAATTTAAAAATTATTAAACCTAAAATTAATTGAATGTTGATCCTAATTATTTTTTATCTAATTAATTTGAATTAAATTAATCATTAATTAACTAAAATGACATGTGTATATAAAACTAAGTTTTTCTTTTTAAAAAAAGGTTTTGGTAAATAAAACTAATCTAAATTTTTAAAAAGAAAAAGGTTTTTTTTTAAAAAGAAACAAAAGAAAAAATTGGAATAAAGAAAAATAATAAAAGGAAAAAAAGGAAATTGAAAACCTGGTATTGGATCCTGTGTAGCACGTTCCTGGAGCGTCGGATCCAGTCGCTGGGAAGATCTGAGGGCGAACGTGCGTGGCGCATGGTGGTCTCCCTTAGGCAATACACACGTGATCCTGCAGTTTAATTTGATAAAAGCAATTTATGGGGACGGGGAATCGAACCCACGCCTTTCGCTCACCAGCAACATCCCTTTACCAACTAACTTGCGTTCTCTATTTGTGAAAGCAATGACCAGCATATAATATATACGTAACACATCATTTAATTGGAAAAAATAGTCAAACAAACCAAGAAACGGGGCCCATTTCCTCGCGCGTGGTCCAATGAGGAGCAGAGAGAGAACAATTTATTTGACTGGCCAATCCATTTGCCACGCGTGTCAGTCAACAAGTCTTTGATACTATTCATCGTCTTCCCCAGATTTCCTGCGGATTTACATACGTTGTTACCTGCGATTTTTGCTGCGAATCTTCCCTGGAAAATTAAAACTTGATACAAACGCATGGGGTAAGATCAAATCGTGCCCAGATCAAACAAACACAATCTCGCGAGTATGCTGGTTCCATTGGTTCGTTCTAAAACTGCCTGGAACCATGAAAACGAAAGAGAAGGTCTTGCTTGCCCTAGCAATGGCGTTTTGCTCTAGGGGCTTCAAGACTCCACACCAAAGGTTTAAACCTCATATGTACAATGCCAGGAACTCATGCATGCAATCATATTCAATTGAAACGCCTTTAATCAAGAGATACAAGAAATTCAAAACATGCATGGTTATGGCACGTTGGACATGGAACTTTTGAGGGTTGCAGAACTCATACCTTGATTCTAACCTACCTGACATCATCTCAGGAGCGCGAATGGATGAATGTAACCCTTATAGAATGGCTGCAAGTCGGGGTTTCATGGTGCAAGTTTGAATGAATATTTTGAGGTAAAAACCCTAGCTTTTGTTGCTGCTCTTCCTTCTGTTTTTTCGTCCTCCCCTATTCTAAATGTCTTCATGTATATATAAGGGTTGGAATTAGGTTAGCAAACTTGGAGAGAAAACATTTGATTGATTGTAAAAGATTTGATATGAAAATTTGCATTCAATCTTTCTATATTTAGTTCAATCCTATTTCTTGCATATTCCTCGTAATTTTGGTCATTAGATGAGATATAATCTGATTATATGAGAGAATATTCCATAATCTCTTTCATTTATTCAAAATATGATTTTATTTAATTTATTTTGAAGTTAAATAAATAAACTCAAAGGTAAATGAAATAATATCATAAAATAAATAATTTTTGGTTTATGGGCCTCCCATATACTTAATATTTCGTGAGAATTATAATATCAAAGGCCCATTACTCAAAAGTATGTATTTTGCTAATTAAGGTTTCACAATTTTCTTGAAAATCGACCAATTTGTACCTAGCATATCTCTCTCATTTTTTATGGTATGGAAGTGTTCTAGGACTTTTTAGAAAGCTTAAAGGGTCCCCTAAAGGCTCCTTTTGGTTTCATCTCAATTGAGTCTTCCATGTTCATGTTATGAGCTTTGAGAAAAAATGACTTTTTTTCAATCCTTTCGGAGGACCTGTAATGTTTTGGCTCATATCTCCCAAATGGTGCATTTCTGGCCTTGGCATGTGAGAGACAAAGTTGTAGAGAATTCAATTTCCTTCAAAATGAGCTTTGGATGGGAAATTTATGATGTTCCATGTGAAAGTTATGGCTGGTCAAAGTTCAGTTGACTTTCTCATATGAAAACCCTAATTTAGGACTTTTGGGATTGTTAATTTCTGATCTTTCCTTGTTAAACCATGATCAATTCTTGATCAAATGGTGAATTATACTTCAAAACAAAGTTGTTGACAAAAAATCAGGAGTTTTGACTGTACTTTGACCACAGTTGACTTTCAGATCAAATTAGTCGATTGTTGACTGTTTGATCTGTTGGCTGGGCAATCTTTTGAATTAGGGCTTGAAACTTGGACTGAGGATTATTTGAATCATATGAGAGGCCATGAAGTCCATTAGAGGTATCAGAACCTGACCTTCCTTTGAGAAAGGCAAAACCCTAGTTTTAAGGTTGTTAGTACAGTCCGTCATGTCTTGAGTGTCTGATATTCAAATGAGCCAGAGTGTAAAATATGGTGGGCAAATTTTGGGGTATGACACCCTTGATTAGGAAATCAACCTTTGATAGAGGTACCTGAAATTGTGCGCCCTAAATCCCTAAGATCCTTGAAAGGGTTAGTTAAATCCTGTTATGCTTATGATGTCATGATGTTATGCGAATGCAGTTCATTAGGCATAATGTGAGATAGTAAGGACAAACAAGTCCTTTTAACAAAACCTGCAAGGAAACGAAGGTTAGTAGCAAACACAAACAAGTCACACAAGTCACACAATTTCCTTAGGCTTGTCTTGCATGGAGTTTAGTGTGAGATACCCTTCCCCAAGGTATTTCTAAGGATAAGGATGATATCAGCAACGGGTTCTATGAGTTATTCAGAATTTTCAGCCCTTCTAAAGCACCCTCAGACATGATACATTCGCATCATGCAATGATACTTTGAGAAAGGACCTATCTGAACTGTAGTATCGGGTCGCGACCATAACTTGGCAAGCACCAAGAATAGCCCTCTCACTATGTTCCTAAAAGTTAAGATGGGTTATAGGTGACTAAAGGTCCCTGAGCTCCGACGCACCCAAAGATACATGCATAAATCTCTCTCATGCAAAAGAGGTACACAACAACCAGTGGAGGTCTAACTCAAGTGCGAACTTCATTTTGACCAATCTCAAGCATGCATAAGGGAGGTCTCCATGACTAAGCCGCTCCTAACTTAAGTGTTCTTGAATCCGGGTGTAGGATACGTCCTTCATTTATTCCCAAAGCGTCCCTGAAAAATAAAGCAAACAAATCAAACAATAGAAAACCTTTAAGTGAATCCTAAGCTTTTAAGGTAACCCCTCTTTTATTAGAAAATTCTCCCCAGCATAGTCGCCAGTTCTGTAATACGGTAAACTGACTTTTATTCAGAATGTCGCGGTAAGCAAGAGTCGCCACCGACTTTTATTTTATCCAAATTAATAAAAGGCTAAAAGAACAGAAAAAACCTTTTTAAAAGAAAACTGAGTTCGGGGGGTAATTTATACAAATGGAAGGTGTAAGGCACCCTTTGCATCCATGGTTTTCCATGGGCTCTTAATTGCTTTGCTCTTTAGTTTTGAAACAAAAAGTTTAGAAATGTAGAAGAAGAAGAAGAAATAAAGACTTTAACTCGTAAATGAGCGTAGCCTTATGAGTTTTTAGAAAAAGGGTAGAAAAAGAATTTTAAACTAGAGCAAAGCAATTAGGGGCAAATTACCTGGTTAGATGAAAAATGTTCTTTTAGCCTTTTAGGGCTATCCATACCATAGGAGGGTAAGGAAGTCCTTTTATTTGGAGGTTAAAGGGTCGTCGAATCATCGTTCGCCATAAGACTGTCCCTAGCCATAGAGAAGGCAGATAGTCTAAGGGAAGGATCAGAATAGCCATTATTAGGCAACCAGAGGACGCCTCAGCATTTCGTAGGCAACTTCGAGGGACGAGATCATATTAGCAAATCGAAGGCAGCGTCATTGGGACTTATGATCTGAATGAACTGAGGGCAACATTGCTGAGGCGTCCTCGTATTAGAGGGACTTGGCTATTCTGCACTGAAAAACACAAGGCAAAAAGGCAACAGGCAACAGGCAACAAGAGGGGTACCATAAAAGGTGTGTGGGTGCACAATCACGTGATTAATTCAAAATAATTTAGCTTGTAAAATTAATTATTCTAAATTCAGTTCATAAGTTACACACCCTAAATTACTAACCACGCAGTAATATAAACAAGGTTAAGTGCCTTCAAGGCCAAGCAATACAAACCAGGAACATGTACATAATAAGCCACGGGGATGGGGAGAAAAAGCAATAAGAATAAACCCCAATAAAGCAGCAAGTCTGACATAAGTAATAATAGAAAAAGAGAAATAAAATAGATTGAATTTTAGGGTTACCGACTAATCGAACTTTGACCGGTTGGTTAACCCTAAAAATTGGAAAAGGAAAAATAAACAACAAAGAGGGTGAGTGTAGGAAGAGTTCATTGGCATTTAAGAATAAACCCTAATTTAATAAAAAGAGGCAAAAAAACAAATATTTAAATAAGTATAGAATCAGGACTTAGCTTCTCGATTGGCGTGGCGCGTAGTCGGACAAACCATGATGGCAACCCTGAAAAACTGCACACACAAAAAAAAGCAAAAATTTCAGTGTAGGCACGATCTTCGTAAACCCTGATTAGGGCACAAGTTAACCACGGTTAATAGAATAATAAAAAAACAAATTAATTAATTATTAGTTTTTTAACCTAATTAATTAAATCGGTGAAAATAAAGTTTCGATTAAATATCTAACCCTAATATATATTTTTTAATCAATGAATAAAAATTAAATAAGTAATTTAAACAATTTAAATCAATTTAAAACAATTAAAATAAAATTATTTAATAATAATTAAAACAAATAAATATTTTTTTTTATTTTTTATATTTTTTATAAAAAGAAAGTTAGTAACAATTTTTACTAAGAGGGAGTATTTAAAATAGTTTTTGAAAAATAAACATAAACAAATAAATAGAAAAACTAAATTGTATAATTAAAAGTAAAAAAAAATTAAAGAATTCTTAACTTGTAATCTTGTCTGGCGCGCGCTGAGGGTCCACCATGCGCCTGCAGCTTTAGGAACGTTAGATCAGAGCTTGGCTTGATCTGATGGTCAGAGGACGTGGGTGCAGCGTGATAACGTGGAGAGCAAACCACCAAATCCCTTAGCCACCTGAAAGGGAACGCGCCCTTTTTTGTTTGAAACAGACCAATAAGATGACGCCACCAAGTCATCTTCTCCACCAAAACCTGAAACGCCTTTTTTACACCGCTTTTGTATGGACGCTTTAAAAGAGCCATACTTTCTACACCTGTAAAAATCAAAGGAACCCCAAAACAGTACAAAAATTTGGCGCGACCACACCAAGGGGATCGTCCAGCGTCCCTGAGCATGATTATGGCACTGATTTATTCTGATTTTACCTATATTAGAAAACCCCAAATTGGGAGCTTTAAACCTAACAATGGTATCTCTTTCATACCGGCATAAAAACACAATTACGTTTCCAGAATCGTTCTGAACATCAAAGCAAATATGAATATGCAATCGAGTCTCTTTAAAGATGCTTATATCATGCTTATCGAACGAAAAAAAGAATGACAAACCGTAGACCAATACGCGCGTGTTCTTGATGTCTAGAGGATTGGCAACGATCCTAATCACATCAGAAATCTTCAGGGAACGTTCTTGGACCTTTCAAATGTTTTGAATTGACCTGAAACTTCCAATTGATTTTGAATTTTCTTTGATTCTTGAAGGCACGAGTTAGGGGTTTCTTCGGCTGCCAATCCTCTTTTTTAGCATCTGCACATGTTTTGGCATATAAAGATGATTTTAGGTCACTAAAATATGGATGAATCTTCCTTGAATCAAGAATTGAATTTGATTTGGAATTTTATTTTTATTCTTTCTAAAATTGGCCAATATTTGATTCAATCTCCCCCATTCTACTTTGCACGAATTTGGAATGATTGTGGGGTGTAATTGATGATTGGAATTAGTTGATAATCAAAATTAAATCAAATCTCTTCACAATTTTCCCAAATCTTTGATTTCCATCCATTTTTTAATGAATTAAATTCACTAAAAATCAAATAATGATTAAAAATTCGTGGCATTCAGATTGGGACTTCTAGATGACTTGTATAGCAAGATTGGATCATAAAATTGTGGGCCTCTTTGCAAAGAAATTCATTTTGGGGCTTTGGTTCATTGATTTTCTTCAGGAAACCAGAAACCCTAGTTTCTTGAGCCTTTGTTTAGGAGGGATGTCTTTGAGCCTTGAACTTTGATATGAGTTTGAATTAAGAGAAATGAGATGGGAAAATTTTAGGGTATGGCAGAAGGCTTCTAAGTTCGAGTAAAGGTGTGTTACTAGGCACTAGTTATCCGAACTAAGGGTATCGTGGTAACACTAAACGCAAGAATGCGAACATGAGCCTCATAAGTATGCAGACTGACCCCTAAAATTCTACTATGCTAAGACTCTTTTTGGTACGAGGTCCTTTTTCATTCAGGTGCAATCACATTAAGCCCGTTATCCGTACATACTCATGGTATAGTGACCGGTTAGTGACTCTGATCTCAAGTAACAGGGCTCTGCTACAAGAGTTAGTGTAACCCCTTTTATTTCGCCCACTTGAAGTTGTAGGGGATCGGACCGTAGTCCTCCCTACCTAGTCCAGCACCAGATACCTCTGGACCAACTACAACGGGTGTGCCTTTTATAATTTTTTTTCTTTGTTTTTATCGGTGCTTACAACAATCTCGAGTTAAATAATCTTGTGAGGATCGCCCAACTCATAGTTGCACACGTATATATATATTTTTTTTACTTTTTTAGGCAAAAATATAGATCATTCACTTATATTCATCGATCCTATACTTAGAGCATGCTTAGGCCGGAGCCGACTGCTAAGATAAACTACTTAAGGACCTATATGTACAATTTATTTACAGTCAAAGCATAATGGAATTAAAGGGGGTCTAATCTAACTATTTCATAAGGCTTAAGGTGCTAAAACGATAACAATTTTTTTCGAAAAAAACTAGTACCTAAGATAAAACAAACCTATCCAGAACCTGTCTCGTAGCCCAAATCCTTAAAAACAACCATAATTTCCTTTGGAAAATAAAATTTTGTAAGTCTAAGGGTGGGGGAAAGGGTATACATTATGCATAAGGACTCGTCTATCACATGCATTTTATTATTAACTAAGAAAGCAAAAACATGCTGAAGGGAAATGAAAGCAGGAAATGAAAGCGATAAATGCTCCTCCCACACTTAAATCAGACATTGTCCCCTATGTTCCAAGATAAGGCCGGTAGGAGGTACCTGAAAGCGATAAATGCTCCTCCCACACTTAAATCGGACATTGCTCCCTCACCGTCTTGGTCGGAACGGCGGCTACGGCTACGACGGCGGCGCTCTCTTCCTAATGCTAGCTGCTTCATCCTCTCTGTCAAAACGGCACTTGCCGCTTGTAGCTCTTATGTCCTACCAAGGAGGGTACCTTGGGTAGCTTCCATCATACGGAAGTGACTAGGATATGTGGTCTGGTGACGGTGCTGCTCATTCTGGAAAGCCAGTTTGAAGGATAGAAAAACACTTAGAAAGGGGGGGTTTGAATAAGTGTAGCTTTAAAAACTTGACCGATAAAAATAAATTGCACAGTTATTTTTATCCTGGTTCGCTGTTAACTAAACTACTCCAGTCCACCCCCGCAGAGATGATTTACCTCAACTGAGGATTTAATCCACTAATCGCACGGATTACAATGGTTTTCCACTTAGTCAGCAACTAAGTCTTCCAGAGTCTTCTGATCACACACTGATCACTCCAGGAACAACTGCTTAGATACCCTCTAAGACTTTCTAGAGTATTCTGATCCACACGATCACTCTAGTTACAACCTGCTTAGATAACCTCTAAGACTTCCTAGAGTATTCTGATCCACACGATCACTCTAGTTCCTTACAACTTAATGTAATCAATTCTAAGAGTATTACAATTGCTTCTTAAAAGCTATAATCACAAACTGTGATATTTCTCTTAACGTTTAAGCTTAATCTCACTAATATATTACAACAGCAATGTAGTGAGCTTTGATGAAGATGAAGATTCTGAGCTTTGAATAGAACAGAGTTTCAGCAAGTTAATATGAGTTGTTTTGTTCAGAATCGTTAACCTTGCTTCTCATCAGAACTTCATATTTATAGGCGTTGGAGAAGATGACCGTTGAGTGCATTTAATGCTTTGCGTGTTCCGTACAGCATCGCATTTAATGTTATACGCTTTTGTCAACTACCTCGAGCCTTGTTCACGCTGTGTCTACTGACGTTGCCTTTAATAGCTTCTAACGTTCCTTTTGTCAGTCAGCGTAGTCTGCCACATGTACTTCCTTCTGATCTGATGTTTGTGAATACAACGTTTGAATATCATCAGAGTCAAACAGCTTGGTGCAAAGCATCTTCTGATCTTCTGACCTTGAAGTGCTTCTGAGCGTGATACCATCAGAACTTCAGTGCTTCTGATCTCATGTTCTTCTTATGCTTCCATAGACCCATGTTCTGATTCTGCTTCGACCATCTTCTGATGTCTTGCCAGACCATGTTCTGATGTTGCATGCTGAACCCTTTGAGACAAAGCTTCTGAGCGCTGAATTATGCATACTCTTTATATATTTCCTGAAAAGGAAATTGCATTGGATTAGAGTACCATATTATCTTAAGCAAAATTCATATTATTGTTATCATCAAAACTAAGATAATTGATCAGAACAAATCTTGTTCTAACAATCTCCCCCTTTTTGATGATGACAAAAACATATATAAATGATATGAATTTGCGATCAGAAAGAGCAGTCGGCAAAAGACAAATTACACAGCTATAGCATAAGCATGTGAATATGTCTCCCCCTGAGATTAACAATCTCCCCCTGAGATAAATAATCTCCCCCTGAAATAAATACTCGAAGAACTTTAATAAAAGACTTCCCTGATTATTTCGGTAGAGACGATCACATAAGCTTCTGTCTTCAGAGAATTCATAGCTTCTGACTTCTGCTTCCATTGGACAGCTTCAGAACTTGAATTTCTTTAGATCCCTAGAACACTCATAGCTTCTGATTCCTGCTTCCATTTAGGACAGCTTCAGAACTTGAATTTCTTTGATCTTCAGAACATTCACAACTTCTGATTCCTGCTTCCATCTAGGACAGCTTCAGAACTTGAATTTCTTTGATCTTCAGAACATTCACAGCTTCTGATTTCTGCTTCCATTTAGGACAGCTTCAGAACTTGAGTTTTCTGGATCTTTAGAACATTCACAGCCTCTGATTTCTGCTTCCCTCGGATAGCTTCAGAGCTTTGAATTTCTACCAACATCACTTCATGCTAGATTTGTATCAGAACATTGTTGAATGTACCAGAGCATCATCAGAGCATCTCTACATCCTGAAATGTTACAGAACAAAAACTAAACGACAAAAGTCAGCATGAACGAGTCAGAACATAAAATGTATATTAGAACACATGATATGTATCAGAGCCATATAGGCTAAAATAATGTATCAGAGCAAATAGAATTTTGTCAGAGCAAATAGACAAATATGGATCAAATTCTATTATCAGTGCTTCTGATTCTGAAGCTTGACAGCACTCAGCTTGCTTCAGTTTCCATAAGCTTACTCTTTTTACAGAATAACGCTTCTTATGGTTTTGCTTCTTGTGTTTGCTTTGAAGATTTTCTTCACTTCTTTATACCTGCAAAACACTTAAACCATATAGAACTTGCAGTTCTTGTTAGTAAATGTGTGGGAGCTTTACCCAGCAACTGATAGATATTAATCAAATCATTTATCATTTATCTTCTCCCCCTTTTTGTCATAACATCAAAAAGCATAAAAGATTCAGATGCAAAGCAAGAGACAAAAGGAAAGAAACACAAATAACTTTTCATTGATTTCAACAAGAAAGATTACAAAAGAGGAATGCAGGAAAACAGATGCAACAAGGAAAGAAAACTACAAAGACCAAAGGACTAAGATCCTAGCCTACGCAAAATCCGCGCCAGAACATCATGAATCCCGTCAGTGCTTGTAGCTTGCCTTGCCATGAAGGAGCGAAACTCAGCATTGGCTACTTCTTGCGCGTCCAAACGAGAAGCCAGCATAGCTTGATTCTGATGAAGAGCTTCCAAGGTCTCCATCAGAGCTGAGGCTTCACCAGAAGAAGAGGCACCAGAATTTCTGCCAAAAGGGACAGCAATCTCAGCAGGGTGATCTTCTGGAAGATCTTCAGCTTGTGCATCTTCCATTTCCTCATCTGAGTCTGACTCAGAAGTAGCCTTAGCATATTCTGGTTCAGGCAGCTCAGAAGTTCCAACTTCCAACGCTTGAAGAATAGCTGCTAGGTTTGAACTAGGATTTTTTAAAGAAAGAAAAACTTTGTTTGAGCAAGAGAAAAAAAACAGGAGAGAGAGAGAGAGAGAAAACTTGATGAAGAATGCAAAGAGATAGAGAAAGAAAACAGAGACAGAGTGTAATAGAGAAAATATAAGAGGGAAGGAGAAGCGTTTGAAGAGTATTTAAAAAAAATAAAATGAAACAAATGATGGATAGCATTTAATGTTACGTGACATGAGGAGAGATAATAAAGACAAATGAGGTGACTAGCACAGTTACCTATGGTCGGCGTCCCTTCAACTGCACGCGCGCTTATCCATGAACAGTAAAGACAGGTTTACCATCCGAGATAAAACGTTACAGCTGTTTTGCTTTACAAGAGGTTCTGAATCAACTTAGACAATGAAACGTTAGTAATAACCGAATCATAATTTCTAAAAGATTTCAATCAGAACTTCTGATAAAAAATAATCCACTTTCATTTCAGAAGATACTCATACATAAGAACTTCTCATCTTCTCATTCTGGGCATAAATCCATACTGATGTTCTTCAGAATGAACTTAAACCTATCTTCAGCCAGGGGTTTTGTAAAGATATCAGCCCATTGATGATCTGTATCCACAAAGTTTAAAGATATGACACCCTTCTGAACATAGTCCCTTATGAAATGATGTTTAATCTCAATATGTTTAGCTTTTGAATGAAGAATAGGATTCTTAGATAAACATATAGCAGAAGTATTATCACAGAATATAGGAATGTTACTCTCATATATCTGATAATCTTCTAGCTGACTCTTCATCCAGAGCATCTGTGTACTGCAACCAGCAGCAGCGACATATTCTGCTTCTGTTGTTGAGAGAGCAATAGTTGCTTGCTTCTTGCTATACCAGGAGATCAAATGACTTCCAAGAAATTGGCAACTTCCTGAAGTACTCTTTCTTTCAATTCTGTCTCCAGCATAGTCAGCATCGCAGAATCCTACTAAGTTGTATTCTTTAGATTTTCTGTAAACTAAGCCAACATTAGTAGTACCTTTCAGATACCTTAGAATTCTCTTAACAGCAGTTAAATGAGATTCTCTAGGATCTGATTGGAATCTAGCACACAAACAAACACTGAACAGAATGTCAGGTCTAGAAGCAGTCAAATATAGAAGAGATCCAATCATACCTCTGTATAACTTCTGATCTACCTTCTTACTTACCTCATCCTTACCTAGGATGCATGTTGGATGCATAGGAGTTTTGGCTTCTTTGCAGTCTAGAAGATTAAACTTCTTCAGAAGTTCCTTCACATACTTGGTTTGGTGAACATACGTTCCTTCTGATGTTTGATTTATTTGTATTCCAAGGAAATACTTGAGTTCTCCCATCATGCTCATTTCAAACTCAGCCTGCATAGACTCAGCAAACTCCTTTCCAAGTGTAGCATTAGATGTTCCAAAAATAATATCATCTACATATATTTGACAAATTAAAATATCCCTTTTAAAGGTTTTACAAAAGAGAGTAGTGTCCACTTTTCCTCTAGTGAAACCATTATCCAGAAGGAAAGAACTTAAGCGTTCATACCAAGCTCTGGGAGCTTGTTTCAATCCATACAACGATTTCTTTAATTTAAAAACATGATTAGGAGACATGGAGTCTTCAAAACCAGGAGGTTGATGGACATAAACTTCTTCATCTATATAACCATTTAAGAAGGCACTCTTAACATCCATCTGATAGAGAGTGATGTTATGTTGAGTGGCAAATGAAATTAATAGACGAATAGATTCTAACCTGGCCACTGGTGCAAAGGTTTCTGTATAGTCAATCCCTTCTTACTGACTATAACCCTGAGCCACCAGTCTGGCTTTGTTCCTTACCACTTCACCTTTCTCACTGAGCTTGTTTCTGAAGACCCATTTTGTACCGATTATATTGAATCCATCTGGTCTAGGAACAAGATCCCAAACATCATTCCTTGTAAACTGATTCAGTTCTTCTTGCATAGCAATTATCCAGTCTGGATCTTCTAGAGCATGATCAATAGAAGTTGGCTCGATCAAAGATACAAGACCTAATTGACAGTCTGCATTGTTCTTAAGGAATGCTCTTGTTCTGATTGGATCATCCTTCTTTCCAAGAATGACATCTTCTGAATGACCAGAGATGAGTCTGGATGATCTTCTGACAGATGGTTCTTTAGAAATGCTTAGATTCTCCAGAGAAGCTGATACTTGATCTTCAGATTCTTTGCTTCTGAGAAGCTCTGCTTCTGATGCGTTGCTTCTTGGCTCAACAACTTCTGATACATCAATATCACAATCTGCAAAATTATCAAACTGCTTTGGTTTTTCAGAACCAAGCTTATCATCAAACCTGATATTGATTGATTCTTCTACAATCAATGTTTCAGTATTGTATACTCTGTAGCCTTTTGAGCGTTCAGAATATCCAAGAAGGAAACATTTTTGTGCTTTGGAATCAAACTTACCAAGATGATCTTTAGTGTTCAGAATAAAGCATACACATCCAAAAGGATGGAAATATGAAATGTTGGGCTTTATATTCTTCCACAATTCATAAGGAGTCTTATTTAGAATAGGTCTGATAGAGATTCTGTTATGAATATAGCATGCAGTGTTTATTGCTTCTGCCCAGAAATGCTTAGCCATATTGGTTTCATTGATCATGGTTCTGGCCATTTCTTGCAGAGTCCTATTCTTTCGTTCTACAACTCCATTTTGCTGTGGAGTTCTAGGACAAGAGAAATCATGGGCAATACCATTTTCTTTGAAGAATTCTTCAAAGAATCTGTTCTCAAATTCACCACCATGATCACTTCTAACCTTTATGATTTTACACTCTTTTTCAGATTGAATCTGAATGCAGAAATCAAAGAACACTGAATGAGACTCATCCTTGTGTTTCAAGAATTTTACTCATGTCCAGCGGCTATAATCATCTACGATGACTAATCCATATTTCTTCCCTCTGACAGATGCTGTTTTGACTGGGCCAAACAGATCAATGTGCAAGAGTTCTAATGGCCTTGAGGTAGAAACAACATTCTTGGACTTGAATGCAGGTTTGGAGAACTTGCCCTTCTGACATGCTTCACAAAGAGCATCTGATTTGAATTTCAGATTAGGGAGTCCTCTGACAAGATCCAGTTTGTTAATCTGAGAAATCTTTCTCAAACTAGCATGACCTAATCTTCTGTGCCAGACCCACTGCTCTTCAGAAACAGACATAAGACAAGTCACCTTCTGACTCATAAGATCTTGCAGATCTGTCTTATAAATGTTGTTCTTCCTCTTGCCTGTAAATAGGATTGAGCCATCCTTCTGATTTACAGCCTTGCAAGACTTTTGATTAAAGATTATATCATAACCATTGTCACTCAATTGACTGATAGATAAGAGGTTATGTGTTAATCCTTCTACAAGAAGTACATTAGAAATGGAAGGAGAGTTACCAGACTTTATAGTTCCAGAGCCAATTATCTTGCCCTTCTGATCTCCTCCAAACTTGACTTCTCCTCCAGACTTAAGCACCAGGTCTTGGAACATAGACCTTCTTCCTGTCATGTGTCGTGAGCATCCAGAGTCCAGGTACCACGACATGTTGTGCTTTGTCCTTTTTGCAGCCAAGGATATCTGCAATAGGAATAATCTTATCCTTAGGTACCCACATCTTCTTGGGTCCTTTCTTGTTAGATTTTCTCAAGTTCTGATTGAACTTGGGTTTAACATTGTAAGCAATAGGAGGAACATCATGATAATTTTTAATGTGAGTTTCATGATATTTCCTAGGTTGTGTCACATGCTTTTTGGTGTGTGTTATGTGAAAACTTTGAGCATGTGAAGTGTGCCTAATATCATGGGAGTGGCCATACTTGAACTGATCATACAATGGCTTGTATGTGATTTTCATTTCATCAACAGGTTCAAGTTTGTATGGGGTTTCACCCTCAAAACCAATGCCGACTCTTTTGTTTCCAGACACAGCATATATCATAGAAGCTAGCTGACTTCTGCCAATACTTCTAGATAAGAACTTCCTGAAACTTAAATCATATTCTTTCAGAATATGGTTTAGACTAGGAGTGGATTTTTCTGAATCAGAAGGAGATCCAACATTATTGGATAATTTTAAAAGTTTTTCTTTTAATTCAGAATTCTCCAACTCAAGCTTCTTTGTTTCAAATTCAAATAGCTTTTTCAGCTTTTTGTATTTGAGACTAATCTGAGACTTGAATTCCAGAAGTTCTGTTAGACTGGAAACTAACTCATCTCTAGTAAGTTCAGAAAATACCTCTTCAGAATCTGATTCTGATGTAGATTCTGATCCGTCATCTTCTGTCACCATCAGCGCACAGTTAGCCTGCTCATCTTCAGAGTCTGAATCATCTTCTGACTCATCCCAGGTTGCCATAAGACCTTTCTTCTTATGAAACTTCTTCTTGGGATTTTCCTTCTGAAGTTTTGGACATTCATTCTTGAAGTGTCCAGGCTCATTGCATTCATAGCACATGACCTTCTTCTTGTCAAATCTCTTGTCATCAGAAGATTCTCCACGTTCAAATTTCTTTGAACTTCTGACGCCTCTGAACTTCCTTTGCTTGTTCTTCCAGAGTTGATTTAGCCTTCTGGAGATCAAGGACAGTTCATCTTCTTCTTCAGATTCTGATTCTTCAGGATCTTCTTCTCTAGCCTGAAAAGCGTTAGTGCATTTCTTGATATTGGATTTTAATGCAATAGACTTACCTTTCTTTTGAGGCTCGTTTGCATCCAGTTCAATTTCATGACTCCTCAGGGCACTGATCAGCTCTTCCAAAGAGACTTCATTTAGATTCTTCGCAATCTTAAATGCAGTCACCATAGGACCCCATCTTCTGGGTAAGCTTCTGATGATCTTCTTTACGTGATCAGCCTTGGTGTATCCCTTGTCAAGAACTCTCAATCCAGCAGTAAGAGTTTGAAATCTTGAAAACATCTTTTCAATGTCTTCATCATCCTCCATCTTGAAGGCTTCATACTTCTGGATTAAAGCGAGAGCTTTAGTCTCCTTGACTTGAGCATTTCCTTCATGAGTCATTTTCAAGGACTCATATATGTCATAGGCCGTTTCCCTGTTAGATATCTTCTCATACTCAGCATGAGAGATAGCATTCAGCAAAACAGTTCTGCATTTATGATGATTCCTGAAAAGCTTCTTCTGATCATCACTCATTTCTTGCCTTGTCAGCTTTACGCCACTGGCATTTACCGGATGTTTGTAACCATCCATCAGAAGATCCTATAGATCACCATCTAGACCAAGAAAGTAACTTTCCAGTTTATCTTTCCAGTATTCAAAGTTTTCACCATCAAATACCGGCGGTCTAGTATAACCATTGTTACCGTTGTGTTGCTCAGCAGAGCCAGATGTAGATGTAGACTTTGCAGTTTCATCAGCCATCTTTTACTGAAGTGTTTTTCTCTTCCTGAATCTTTTCTAAGCACGGTTAAGTACTTGCACCTTAGAACCGGCGCTCTGATGCCAATTGAAGGATAGAAAAACACTTAGAAAGGGGGGGTTTGAATAAGTGTAGCTTTAAAAACTTGACCGATAAAAATAAATTGCACAGTTATTTTTATCCTGGTTTGCTGTTAACTAAACTACTCCAGTCCACCCCCGCAGAGATGATTTACCTCAACTGAGGATTTAATCCACTAATCGCACGGATTACAATGGTTTTCCACTTAGTCAGCAACTAAGTCTTCCAGAGTCTTCTGATCACACACTGATCACTCCAGGAACAACTGCTTAGATACCCTCTAAGACTTTCTAGAGTATTCTGATCCACACGATCACTCTAGTTACAACCTGCTTAGATAACCTCTAAGACTTCCTAGAGTATTCTGATCCACACGATCACTCTAGTTCCTTACAACTTAATGTAATCAATTCTAAGAGTATTACAATTGCTTCTTAAAAGCTATAATCACAAACTGTGATATTTCTCTTAACGTTTAAGCTTAATCTCACTAATATATTACAACAGCAATGTAGTGAGCTTTGATGAAGATGAAGATTCTGAGCTTTGAATAGAACAGAGTTTCAGCAAGTTAATATGAGTTGTTTTGTTCAGAATCGTTAACCTTGCTTCTCATCAGAACTTCATATTTATAGGCGTTGGAGAAGATGACCGTTGAGTGCATTTAATGCTTTGCGTGTTCCGTACAGCATCGCATTTAATGTTATACGCTTTTGTCAACTACCTCGAGCCTTGTTCACGCTGTGTCTACTGACGTTGCCTTTAATAGCTTCTAACGTTCCTTTTGTCAGTCAGCGTAGTCTGCCACATGTACTTCCTTCTGATCTGATGTTTGTGAATACAACGTTTGAATATCATCAGAGTCAAACAGCTTGGTGCAAAGCATCTTCTGATCTTCTGACCTTGAAGTGCTTCTGAGCGTGATACCATCAGAACTTCAGTGCTTCTGATCTCATGTTCTTCTGATGCTTCCATAGACCCATGTTCTGATTCTGCTTCGACCATCTTCTGATGTCTTGCCAGACCATGTTCTGATGTTGCATGCTGAACCCTTTGAGACAAAGCTTCTGAGCGCTGAATTATGCATACTCTTTATATATTTCCTGAAAAGGAAATTGCATTGGATTAGAGTACCATATTATCTTAAGCAAAATTCATATTATTGTTATCATCAAAACTAAGATAATTGATCAGAACAAATCTTGTTCTAACACAGTTGACTTTCCATAATGGTTTGCAGAGAGCGGGCATTCTACACCTGGGATACTTGCATGAAGGCCATGTTATCGGCCACCTGTTGCTGCATGATAGCCAAGAGGGTATCCCTATGGGCTTCGCGGGCCATATGCTCACGCCACATGTCCTCAGTGACATGGAAAGTGGGAGCGGTACCTGCATGAGGGTTAGAAGAAGAGGGTGCAGTGTGTGATGGTGAAAAGTGGGGTGGCTCCTCCGTACGGTAATCGAACTCATCATCAGTTTTGTTACCCTCATCTGTAGGTAGATTTGGGGGCAATGGACCAATAAAGGCTGGGGCGTTTATATCATAGGTCCAGTTGCGCTCAAATCTGATATCAGTGCAACAGGTACAAGGCATAACAACACTAGGTACGATGGCACCGCCAACCATAAGGTAATAACCGCCTTCCCGCCTCGTCTTGCACAAACGCATATCTTGTAAAAACTTGAGGTTTGCAATGCGAGGGGGAAGTGGGTTGAGAGTGGCAAGCTCGGTGTCCAAGCCAATGGCACGAGCAATAGTGGTAACTAGGCCACCAAAGGAAATCGGTCCTCCTTTCCTTACAAGATGGTGCATGTGGGCAATCATAAACGGGACCGAGTTCACTTTGGTGTCCCCTAGGCAACTCTGAATGATAATTAGTTCCTTAGAATTCACCTTGTTCGGGTTCTCCCGAGCAAAGATGGTGGATGCTAAAAGGAAACGGAAGACCCGAAGGGAAGGATTGTGGATATGCGAAGCAAGTAGGCCATCAAAAGAATTTACATTTTGAGTTGTGATTCTGGCCCAAAATGCTTCGAGTGCCCAATTCGTGTCTAGGGGTGCTTCACAAATAGCACCTTCCCCATAAGGCAATCGTAACATGGTTGCTAGACCGTCAGTGGAGTAGTCATATTCAACATTAAACATTCTAAATTTGACTCCACCTACGGTGTTAGCAGTGTTAGGCGAGACGTTATATATTAAGGAACTCAAAAATTCGTACGTCAGTCTAGGGTAGGTGGGTGCTTGTGTGGCAAAGATATCATGCATGCCTAGTTTATCTAAAAGGAAGAAAACACTATGGTATATCCCTAGAGAGTAGAGAGAGTTTTCATCGATATACCTTATAGAGTGGATAAGTGTAATTGTCAACCTTTCGAGTAGTTGACGTTGCTTGTCGCCTGGCTTGCCTTCTCGCAAAATATAGCCCTGGTATTCCATGGGATCTTATTGAAAATGAATGCAAAGAGAGTAGAGAGGTTATGAAGTGTAGAGGTAGAGAAGGTGTGAGAAAGAAAGTAGAAGAGAGGGGGTATTTATAGGTGGTGAAAGAAAATGGTGGTTGATGAGTATTTATGGTGGAAATTAATGTGGTGGAGTGGTTATGGATTATAATGGGAGTTATGGGGGATTAGGAATGGTAGAAAATGGGATTGGAAAAGGAAAAAGGGGAAGAATGGTGAGGTTTTCGAGCAACTAGCCGTTAGGTGACCGTTGCGTCACCGCGGGCGCGGCAGGCTTACCGCAGGCGCAGTAGGTTGAAACTGGCTGGTTCGGTTTCGTTCCCTTGGGCCCTTGGGCCTTTTCTCTTGCATCATTTCTCATATCTTGGGGTGTACCTAGCATATGTATATTTTTTTTAGAATATATATGTATATTTGCATATATATATATATATATATATATATAAATATTTTTGTTAATATTATTTTATTTTATGTTTGTTATGATGACCAAGAAAACAAAACATTAGTATAACAAATGAGCAAGGAAAACACAAACATATATATATATATATATATATATATATATATATATAAGTACGGTCGACGGGTCATCACAACATAGATAGTGCATAAAATATAAAATGCAACAAGTGTATCTAATGAAACTGAAAGGGAAAAACAACAAAGAGGAAATCACACACACACACACACACAAACACACACACACATATATATATATATATATATATATATATATATATATATATATATATATATATATATATATATAAACAAGAGGTCTCGTGAAACAGCATGGATCTATCACCAACCAGAAGGACGACCTGCAGGAAGGTTTGGACCATGTAACTCGGTCAATTGACGTCGCATCTCTGCCACCTCGTGAGCTAGGTCATCTAACTCACCAGCAAATGAGGCATCATTCAGCTTTAACTGAAGATGAAGATCGGCTACCTCATCACAGAGCGTGGCTATCTCGGTGCGCATGGCGATCCGTAGAGTGTGGACGTCAGGTTCCTGCAAGTTGAGGTTGTTAGTGAAAACAATAGTGTGTATAACCTCGGGTCCGGGTGTGTACTCCGGGACGAGATCCTCAGGTCCAGGGGTATACTCAGGAACAGGGTCCTCAGGACCAGGGGTGTACTCAGGAATCGGATCCTCTGGTGTGTACTCTGGAATCAGGTCCTCTGGGCCAGGGGTGTACTCAGAGATGGTGTCCTCAGGTGTAGAATAGGATGTCTCGCCCCAACCCTCCACAGAGTAATTGCAGTTGGCAGGGTTGGACACACACGTCATCCGGGGATCATGAAGGGTAAAGGTGTAAACTGTCTGATCATCTATGAGCAACCTATACTGATAAGGATGGAAGGAGGCTCTCTTCACGAGTCCACGGTCCATACAAAAGTCTAGATCCAGAAAGGTGTACCCACAGTAAGGAGTCAGCTGAAATAACATCTTGTCCAAGCCCATAGCAGAAGCTATCTGTGTCACATTCCTCCAAAATGTATGAAACCTGCAGTGGATC
This sequence comes from Vicia villosa, assembly GCF_029867415.1. NCBI lineage: Eukaryota > Viridiplantae > Streptophyta > Magnoliopsida > Fabales > Fabaceae > Vicia > Vicia villosa. Next base: position 12,905,870 of record NC_081186.1, on the reverse strand, counting down.
TGGCGGTCTGGTCTAAGCTCTCTATCAGGAAACCTCCACTAGCGATGGGTCTGGACTGGCTAGCACAATATAGGAACAAGACCTCCTCAGCAGTGACTAGGTGGTCACTAAAGCTCCTCCCAAAGAAAGTGTGGCAAAGGATCATCTTGAAGTACCAGAAATCTGGGTTATATATCTTCCTCGAGAGCTGGGCAGAAGGGTCAAGGCTAGCTCCATCAGTAATGTCCTGCCAAAACTTGTCAATATCTCTGCTCAGAAAGTAATTCAGTGGCATCTCAGTAATGATAGTCAGTTCAGTTTGGAAACCAAGTATATCCCCAAACTCCTTGATGGTTAGGGTGTACTCGGTGCCAAACATCCGGAAATTAATCCGTCCTCGGTCATCTCTTTTACCCACCCATGGGTTATAGTCTAAGGAGCTAAGGAACTCTAAAGTAAGGTTCCTGTAGGTCTTGTGGACGTCGTCAGCATAATCATTCCAGCCAAGTTGGTTGCACATATACCTGATACTTGGCTCAATCCCAAGTGCTCCCATGCAGCTCTGATCAGGGTACCTAGTGGGTACCATAGGTCTAGCAGCTAAAGTAGCAAATCTGGCTCTCTGCGCCTTACCCCTGAAAATCACAACCATACCATCGAGGTAATTCATCCTGAAAATCAGAAAACACGAGAAATTAGTTCAGATAATATATATATATATATATATATATATATATATATATATATATATATATATATATATATATATATATATATATATATGTACTAAAAACAAAAAAAAAAAACAAAAAAAAAGTGAAAATAAACCATGGGTTTCCTCCCACGCAGCGCTCGTTTAACGTTATTAGCTTTACGGTTAGATCTTACTTCATGTAGGTATCAGAGGGTCTATCAGAATATGACTAAAGTAATCAACGGGCAGATCGCCCCCTTTGTACAGCTTCAGTCTTTGTCCATTTACCACAAATGGGGCACATGAATCGTTCTTAATTTCTACTGCTCCTAACCGTAGAACTTTCTAAACTTCAAATGGACCTGTCCATCGTGAGCGAAGCTTACCAGGTAAGAGACGTAGTCTTGAATTGAATAGGAGGACTGGGTCGCCGATGTTGAAGTCTTTCTTTATGATCTTCTTGTCATGCCATATCTCGGTTCTTTCCTTGTAAATGATGGCATTCCCGTACGCATTTAAGCGGAGTTCTTCCAACTTATGGATATCCAGAATACGTTTCTCTCTGGCCTTCAGGTAATCTAAGTTCAAGGTTTTAATTCCAATTCAAAAGGTAAATGACAGGACTTTCCTTAGACCAATTGATAAGGGGTTGTTCCAATAGGGGTCTTATAGGCCGTTCGGTAGGCCCATAGAGAATCTCTGAGTTTTGCAGACCAATCTTTTCTAAACAACGATACAGTTTTCTCTAAGATCTGCTTAGTTTCCCTATTCGACACTTCCACTTGCCCACTAGTTTGCGGGTGATATGGTGTTGCTACTCTATGTTTTACTCCGTACTTACTTAGAAGCTTGTCAAATATCCTAGATATAAAGTGTGATCCTCCATCACTTATGACTAACCTCGGGGTTCCAAACCTAGGGAAAATGATATTCTTGAATAGTTTGACAACCACCTTGGTATCGTTTGTGGGTGATGCAACAGCTTCGATCCACTTTGAGACATAGTCAACGGCTACTAGGATGTACTTGTTACCCATTGAGGAAGGGAAAGGCCCCATGAAATCAATACCCTAAACATCAAATAATTCTACTTCTTGGATGTTACTCAAAGGATTTTCGTCACGTCTTGAGATGTTCCTAGTGCATTGGCATCGGTCACATTTCAAAATATAAGTGTGTACATCGCGCCAAATGGTGGGACAATAAAGACCAGCTTGGAAATCTTAGCGCATGTCTTAGACGTGCTTGCATGTCCACCATAAGGTGCAACATGGCAGTGTTCAATGACGTTGCCTACTTCTTCTTCTGGTACACATCGTCTGAAGATATTATCTATTCCTCTTTTGAGTAGGAGGGGTTCGTCCCAGAAGAAGTGTTTAACATCGCTGAAAAACTTCTTCTTCTGTTGGTAGCTTAGGTCAGGGGGTATGATATCAGCAGCCAGATAGTTTACAATATCTGCATACCATGGCGCGCTACTCAAGGTCGAGATTTCCTCAAAGGTTTCTTTTCCAAGGGTATGTAGGGTGTCTTTCTCAATAGTGTTCATCCCAGCTGTTAGAACAAGATTTGTTCTGATCAATATTCTTAGTTTTGATGATAACAAGGATATGAATTTTGTGTGAGATAATGTGGTACTCTAATACACTGCAATTTCCCTTTCAGGAAATATATATAGAGTATGCACAAATCAGCGCTCAAAAGCTTTGACTCAGAAGGTTCAGCATGCAACATCAGAACATGGTCTGGCAAGACATCAGAAGATGGTCAAAGCAGAATCAGAACATGGGTCTATAGAAGCATCAGAAGAACTTGAGTTCAGAAGCAGAAGCACTGAAGTCCTCATGGTATCACGCTCAGAAGCACTTCAAGGTCAGAAGACAAGAAGATGCTCTGCACCAAGCTGTTTGACTATGATGATATTCAAACGTTGTATACACAAACATCAGATCAGAAGCAAGTACAAGATGGCAGGCTACGCTGACTGACAAAAGGAATGTTAGAATCTATTAAAGGCAACGTCAGTAGACACAGCGTAAACAAGGCTCGAGGTAGTTGACAAAAGAGTGAAACATTAAATGCAATGCTGTACGGAATACGCAAAGCATTAAATGCTCCCAACGGTCATCTTCTCAAGTGCCTATAAATATGAAGTTCTGATGAGAAGCAAGGTCACCGAATATGCTGATACAAACTTGCTGAAACGCTGTTCAAATCAAAGCTCACAAACTTCATCTTCATCAAAGCTCACTACATTGCTGTTGTAATATATTAGTGAGATTAAGCTTAAACTTTAAGAGAAATATCACTGTTGTGATTATAGCTTTTCAGAAGCATTGTAATACTCTTAGAATTGATTAGATTAATTTGTAAGTAACTAGAGTGATCAAGTGTGATCAGGATACTCTAGGAAGTCTTAGCTTGTGTCTAAGCAGTTGTAACTAGAGTGATCACGTGGTGGTCAGGATACTCTAGAAAGTCTTAGCTTGTGTCTAAGCATTTGTTCCTAGAGTGATCAGGTTGTGATCAGGATACTCTAGAAGACTTAGTCGTGGGCTAAGTGGAAAACCATTGTAATCTGTTGCGATTAGTGGATTAAATCCTTAGGTGAGGTAAATCACTCCAAGGGGGTGGACTGGAGTAGTTTAGTTAACAAAGAACCAGGATAAAAATAACTGTGCAAATTGTTTTTATCATTCAAGTTTTTAGACTACACTTATTCAAACCCCCCCTTTCTAAGTGTTTTTCTATCCTTCAATTGGCATCAGAGCGCCGGTTCTAAGGTGCAAGCACTTAACCGTGTTTAGAAAAGATTCAGGAAGAGAAAAACGCTTCAGTAAAAAATGGCTGGTGAAGAACTCACATCTACATCTGGCTCTACTGAGCAATACAATGGAAATGGTAACAATAGTTACACTAGACCACCAGTATTTGATGGTGAAAACTTTGAATACTGGAAAGACAAACTGGAAAGTTACTTTCTTGGTCTAGATGGTGAACTTTGCGATCTCCTAATGGATGGTTACAAACATCCAGTGAAAGCTAGTGGCGTAAGGCTTACCAGACAAGAGATGGATGATGATCAGAAGAAGCATTTCAAGAATCATCATAAATGTAGGACTGTTTTGCTGAATGCTATCTCTCATGCTGAGTATGAGAAGATATCTAACAGGGATACGACCTATGATATATATGAGTCAATGAAAATGACCCATGAAGGAAATGCTCAAGTCAAGGAGACTAAAGCTCTTGCTCTAATCCAGAGATATGAAGCCTTCAAGATGGAGGATGATGAAAACATTGAGAAGATGTTCTCAAGATTTCAAACGCTAACTGCTGGATTGAGAGTTCTGGATAAAGGCTACACCAAGGCTGATCATGTAAAGAAGATCATCAGAAGCTTACCCAGAAGATGGGGTCCAATGGTAACTACATTCAAGATTGCGAAGAATCTGAATGAAGTTTCTTTGGAAGAGCTAATCAGTGCCTTGAGAAGCCATGAAATAGAGCTGGATGCAAACGAGCCTCAGAAGAAAGGTAAGTCTATTGCTTTAAAATCTAATGTTAAAAAATGCACTAATGCTTTTCAGGCTAGAGAAGAAGATCCTGAAGAATCAGAATCTGAAGAAGAAGATAAACTGTCCATGATCTCCAGAAGGGTAAACCAACTCTGGAAGAGCAAGCAAAGGAAGTTCAAAGGCTTCAGAAGTTCAAAGAGATTTGAACGAGGAGAATCTTCTGGTGACAGAAGATCTGACAAGAAGAACGATGTCTGCTATGAGTGCAATGAGCCTGGACACTACAAGAACGAGTGTCCAAAACTTCAGAAGGAGAATCCCAAGAAGAAGTTTCATAAGAAGAAAGGTCTTATGGCAACATGGGATGATTCTGAATCAGAATCGGAATCAGACTCTGAAGGAGAGCAAGCCAACTTCACGCTGATGGCTATAGAAGATGATGGATCAGAATCTACATCAGAATCAGATTCTGAAGAGGTATTTTCTGAACTATCTAGAGAAGAGTTAGTTTCCAGTTTAACAGAACTTCTGGAACTCAAGGCTTATCTTAGTATCAAATACAAAAAGCTGAAGAAGCAGTTTGAATTTGAAACTAAGAAGCTGGAAGTGGAAAATTCTGAACTGAAGGAAAAAGTTTTAAATCTATCCAAAGATAGTGGATCTCCTTCTGAAACAGAAAAATCCATTCCAAGTCTCAATCATATTCTGAAAGAATATGACTCGAGCTTCAGAAAGTTCTTATCTAGAAGTATTGGCAGAAGTCATCTTGCTTCTATGATATATGGTGTTTCTGGAAACAGAAGGTTTGGCTTTGGCTATGAGGGTGATACCTCACATAAATTTGAACCTGTTGATGATCTGAAGATCACATACAAGCCATTGTATGATCAGTTCAAATATGGCCATGCACATGATATTAGGCTCACTTCACATGCACAGAGCTTTAACACTGTTCACACCAAGAAGCATGTGACACATCCTAAGAAATATCATGCTGACAAACCTAAAGAATATCATGCTGTTCCTCCTGTTAAATATTATGCTAAACCCAAGTTCAATCAGAACTTGAGGAGAACTAACAAGAAAGGACCCAAGAAATTGTGGGTACCTAAGGAGAAGATAATTTCTGTTGCAGATATCCTTGGCTGCAAAGAGGACAAAAAGCAAAATGTCATGGTACCTGGACTCTGAGTGCTCGCGACACATGACGGGAAGAAGGTCTACATTCCAAGACCTGGTGCTTAAACCAGGTGGAGAAGTCAAGTTTGGAGGAGACCAGAATGGCAAAATCATTGGCTCTGGAACCATAAGTCTTGGTAACTCTCCTTCCATATCTAATGTACTTCTTGTAGAAGGATTAACGCATAACTTATTGTCCATAAGTCAATTAAGTTACAATGGTTATGATATAATCTTCAATCAAAAGTCTTGCAAGGTTGTAAGTCAGAAGGATGGCTCAATCCTATTTACAGGCAAGAGAAAGAACAACATTTATAAGATTGATCTTTCAGATCTTAAGAAGCAGAAGGTGACTTGCCTTATGTCTGTTTCTGAAGAGCAATGGGTCTGGCACAGAAGATTAGGACATGCTAGTTTGAGAAAGATTTCTCAGATTAACAAACTAAATCTTGTCAGAGGACTCCCTAATCTGAAATTCAAATCAGATGCTCTTTGTGAAGCATGTCAGAAGGGCAAGTTCTCCAAACCTGCATTCAAGTCTAAGAATGTTGTTTCTTCCTCAAGGCCGTTAGAACTCTTGCACATTGATCTGTTTGGCCCAATCAAAACAGCATCTGTCAGAGGGAAGAAATATGGATTAGTCATCGTAGATGATTATAGCCGTTGGACATGGGTAAAGTTCTTAAAACACAAGGATGAGTCTCATTCAGTGTTCTTTGAATTCTGCACTCAGATCCAATCTGAGAAGGAGTGCAAGATCATAAAGGTCAGAAGTGATCATGGTGGCGAATTTGAGAACAGATTCTTTGAGGAGTTCTTCAAGGAAAATGGTATTGCCCATGATTTCTCTTGCCCTAGAACTCCACAACAAAATGGAGTTGTAGAGCGAAAGAATATGACTCTTCAAGAAATGGCCAGAACCATGATCAATGAAACCAATATGGCTAAGCACTTCTGGGCAGAAGCTATAAACACTGCGTGTTATATTCAGAATAGAATCTCTATAAGACCTATTCTAAATAAGACTCCTTATGAAATGTGGAAGAACAGAAAGCCCAACATTTCATATTTTCATCCTTTTGGATGTGTGTGTTTTATTCTGAATACTAAAGATCATCTTGGTAAGTTTGATTCTAAAGCACAAAAGTGTTTCCTTCTTGGATATTCTGAACGCTCTAAAGGCTACAGAGTATACAATACTGAAACATTGATTGTAGAAGAATCAATCAATATCAGGTTTGATGATAAGCTTGGTCTTGAAAAACCAAAGCAGCTTGAGAATTTTGCAGATATAGATATTGATATATCAGAAGCTGTAGAACCAATAAGCAAAGCTGCAGAAGCTGGAAGTCTTAGAAGCAATGGATCAGAAGATCAAGTTGCTGCTTCTTTAGAGAATCTCAGGATTTCTGAAGAGCCAACAGTCAGAAGATCATCTAGACTTGCATCAGCTCATTCAGAAGATGTGATCCTTGGGAAGAAAGATGATCCTATCAGAACAAGATCATTTCTAAAGAATGACTATCAGAAGTAGTGATCAGAATCAGAAGGCGTATAGTCTACTCAGAAAAATACAGCTGTCATCTATTTTCTGATGGTGAACACGTGTATGTACGGTTAGTAAAAAGCGTGCAGTTGAAAAGACGTCGACCTAGGTAACTGTGTTAAATCATTTCATTTACCACGTTCTCTCTCCTAATGTCATGTCTCATTGAATGCATAATGATGTTTTTTTTAATCAATTTCTTTCAAAACCGTTTTCTTTTCTCTTTATTTTTATTTCTCTTTTCAAATCGTTTAAATAACCCGCTTCATCTTCATTTATTTCTTTTCTCTCTCTCTCCATCGTCTGTGTATCTCTTTCGTTGCATTTGCTTTCAAACCCTAGTTTCTGATTTGATCTCAAAGCATAATCATCATGAACTCATCTTCAAGTTCATCAAACCCAGCAGAAAGACTCACATCTACACAGATTCTTCTACGCAAATATGGGTATGCTCCTTTGAAAACATGCTTGATTCCCAATGACGAACTGGAAGTTCTTTGTGAATCTGCTGTGGACTTCAACAACCTTAGAGCAAATGGTTTTCTGTGTGACGTCAGAATATTGGAGCAAGGATGGTCGAAATATCTTAATAGATTGGTTGGACCAATTTATCCTGAACTTGTGAAGGACTTATGGGTACATGCAACGGTTACCCCAACTGCTATCATTTCCTTCGTGCTAGGGCATGAAGTGGTTATTACTGAAAAGCTCATCAGAAAGTTGTACAATCTGAATGATGAAGAAGGTTGGTCTGGTCTTCAACCTGGAATGGTTAGCTGGTATCAAGTTGAAAATCAAATCTCTACTATCTTCGGAGCTAAGTCTCATAAAATGGGCAATTTAAGGCCATTTTATCAAGTATGGGTTGAGATTATTCTGGGTTCTCTTCACCACAAAAAGAAGATATTCTCACCCTCCGCCTACATTAGTCCGGATCACAAGTACACTCTCTTCTGCATTGGCAGAAAGATAAAACTCAACATCTCTCACATTCTATTTGAGAATCTGAAGACTTCTATTTTTGAATCAAGAGAAGATGAAAGGGCGAAGTACCCTCATATTCCTAGAAAGACTATTCCTTTCGGAAGAATGATCTCAGACATTCTGACTGAAAGCAAATTGCTGGAATCCATCAGAACACTTGATGCATCCCATTATCTTGGACTAGAGCTCATCAAAAATGTACCTTCTGTGTGCACAAGCTTTCCTGACATTCTATCAAGAAGAATTGTTGTTGAAGGTTTTGTCTCTTTGTTTCATAAAGAACTTCATCAGGCTGTCAAGTTTCACCTGGAAGATTGTGTTAGGAAGCAATCAGATATTGATCCTGCTTGGATCCGTGGCAGAGTACTTATGTCCAAAGCTGATCTTCTAAAGAAGGATCAGAAGGAACAACAAGCAAGGCTAAAAAGAAAGGCCCGAGAAGATGAGGCTAAGAAAGCCAAGAAGTTGAGGGTCACCTATGATCCTGACAAGGTGGACTCTTCTAAACGCAGGGAGAAAAGGATCAGAGACTCTTTTCACACCACCAGATCTTCACATGCTTCTTCTGAATCCGTTACCAGGCAGGTTTTTACTCCACCTCCTTCTGTCCCTAAACCTTCTCCCCATTCACCTCCTTCTGAACCTAAAATCAACTTCACTATACCAAACCCTTCTCCATCATCTCTTTCCACTCCCATTCTAAACCCCACACCTCTAAGTATTCTTCCTCCAACTCCTTCTGATAAATCTTTCTCACCAATTCCCTTCATAAATACTCCATCCTCTTCACAACCTATATTTTCTGATACTCTATCCACATCAATCATTCTCTCAGATGTCCCTTCTTCCTCATCCACCGCACCTTGACCTTCTATATCCCATCCCTTACCTACCAGAAAATTCAAACCCTACTGCCTTCTCTACCCTGACTACAAATTCACCTTCAATCCACCTGAACCTGAACCCTATGCCTACCTGGAACTGTTCAGACATGAGGTGATTAGCAGTCTAGACCTTCTGAAGGATGCCTTCCTAAATGGTCTGGATGATGTTTCTACAAGAAATCTCTGGAGAAGCTTTCGCAAGGATTTTCAAGTAGAAGCAATGGGAGTACAGAAGAGACTAGTGGCTGCTGCCCTTGGTTACCCTGGTTACCTTCTGGAGGGTGATAATGGTATATACTACCATCCTCTCAGAAATTGTGTTGCTGCTGAGGAGAAGCCCTTTGTGGATGAATTGGAAGAAGCAAGACTTGCTGCTGCATTGGAAGCTAACCCTTGCAGGGAAATTGTGGTTTGGAGACCTCAATATCCTGTTCTGCTCGGAGATTTCAAGACTCTCTTTGACTTTCTGAGGGAAAACCCTTCTAAGAAAGACCCAAGCTTGGTCATTCCAGAAGTTGTTGACCCACCAGAAGTTGAAGGTCCTTCTGCCCCCAGGAATCTAGATGCCATTCTTCAGGCACTTGAGAATGGAGATTCTGAGATTTCGGCTGCAGAATATGAAGATGCTTCTATGCAAGAAGCAGATGTAGAAGATCATGTTGCTGAAACAGTTCCTATTGAGGAAAACCCTGCAAATGATCTATCAATAGATGCTGCAGATCACAATGCCATCCCTGTGGGTAGAAGCTATGAAGCTTCTTCTGATGAACCTTCCCGTCTTGCAAGGACTCTGGAAGTTATTCAGAAGAACCAGGATGAGCAAAGCTCAGTCAATGCTGAGTTCAAAGCTTTCATGGAGAAGCAGAATGAGCACAACAATGGGATTCAAGAGATGCTGGCCAAGATCTTGTCGAAGCTAGGGTCATCTTAGATTGAGTCTTAGTTGTTTTGTTTTTGCTTTGCTGCATCTATTTTGTGCATCTTCTCTTGCTTATCTTCTTGTACTTCTGTACTTCTGTCTTTTTGAGCTTAAATGAAAATTATCTTTTTCTTCCACATGTTTCCTTTTGTTTTTCATCTGAATCTTTTATGTTTTTGATGTTATGACAAAAAGGGGGAGAAAAATGTGATAAATGATCTGATTAATATTATCAGTTACCGGGTAAAAAGGCCCCACATTTCTAACAGAACTTGCAAAGTTCTATGCTTTAAGTTTTGTTGTTGCAGGAATTGAAGATTCTCTTTAAAAGATCAACACAAGAGAAGTAACAAGATGGGAAAAGCAATTCTATAAAGAATCAAGCTCTTGGATTCTTGAAGCAAGCTGAGTGCTATGAAGCTTCAGAATCAGAAGCAAGAAGCAAGAAGGAAGAATGTTCAGATATTCTGATGATAGAATATGCTCTGAAACATTATGTCTATTTATTCTGATACATATTATGTGGCTCTGATACATATTATGTGTTCTGAAACATATTCTATGTTCTGACTCATTCATGTTGACTTTTGTCGTTTAGTTTTGTTCTATAACATTTCAGGATGTAGAGATGCTCTGATGATGCTCTGGTACATTCAACAATGTTATGATACAATCTAGCATGAAGTGATGTAAGAAGAAATTCAAGCTCTGAAGCTGTCCTAATGGAAGCAAGAGTCAGAAGCTGTGAATGTTCTGAAGATCAAATAAATTCAAAGTTCTGAAGCTGTCCGATGGAAGCAGGAGTCAGAAGCTGTGAATGTTCTTAAGATCAAAGAAATTCAAGTTCTGAAGCTGTCCGATGGAAGCAGGAATCAGAAGCTGTGGATGTTCTGAGGATCTAAAGAAATTCAAGTTCTGAAGCTGTCCTATGGAAGCAGAAATCAGAAGTCATGAATGTTCTGAAGATCAAGCATATGTGAACGTCTCTACTGAAATACTCAGGGAAGTCTTTTATTTATAAAATTCTTCTAGTATTAATTTCAGGGGGAGATTATTCATCTCAGGGGGAGATTGTTAATCTCAGGGGGAGACATATTCACATGCTTATGCTATAGCTGTGTAATTGTCTTTAGCCGTCTTCTCTTTCTGATCGCAAATTCATATCATTTATATATGTTTTTGTCATCATCAAAAAGGGGGAGATTGTTAGAACAAGATTTGTTCTGATCAATATTCTTAGTTTTGATGATAACAAGGATATGAATTTTGTGTGAGATAATGTGGTACTCTAATACACTGCAATTTCCCTTTCAGGAAATATATATAGAGTATGCACAAATCAGCGCTCAAAAGCTTTGACTCAGAAGGTTCAGCATGCAACATCAGAACATGGTCTGGCAAGACATCAGAAGATGGTCAAAGCAGAATCAGAACATGGGTCTATGGAAGCATCAGAAGAACTTGAGTTCAGAAGCAGAAGCACTGAAGTCCTCATGGTATCACGCTCAGAAGCACTTCAAGGTCAGAAGACAAGAAGATGCTCTGCACCAAGCTGTTTGACTCTGATGATATTCAAACGTTGTATACACAAACATCAGATCAGAAGCAAGTACAAGATGGCAGGCTACGCTGACTGACAAAAGGAACGTTAGAAGCTATTAAAGGCAACGTCAGTAGACACAGCATAAACAACGCTCGAGGTAGTTGACAAAAGAGTGAAACATTAAATGCAATGTTGTACGGAATACGCAAATCATTAAATGCTCCCAACGGTCGTCTTCTCAAGTGCCTATAAATATGAAGTTCTGATGAGAAGCAAGGTCACCGAATCTGCTGATACAAACTTGCTGAAACGCTGTTCAAATCAAAGCTCACAAACTTCATCTTCATCAAAGCTCACTACATTGCTGTTGTAATATATTAGTGAGATTAAGCTTAAACTTTAAGAGAAATATCACTGTTGTGATTATAGATTTTCAGAAGCATTGTAATACTCTTAGAATTGATTAGATTAATTTGTAAGTAACTAGAGTGATCAAGTGTGATCAGGATACTCTAGGAAGTCTTAGCTTGTGTCTAAGCAGTTGTAACTAGAGTGATCACGTGGTGGTCAGGATACTCTAGAAAGTCTTAGCTTGTGTCTAAGCATTTGTTCCTAGAGCGATCAGGTTGTGATCAGGATACTCTAGAAGACTTAGTCGTGGGCTAAGTGGAAAACCATTGTAATCTATTGCGATTAGTGGACTAAATCCTCAGGTGAGGTAAATCACTCCAAGGGGGTGGACTGGAGTAGTTTAGTTAACAACGAACCAGGATAAAAATAATTGTGCAAATTGTTTTTAACATTCAAGTTTTTAGACTACACTTATTTAAACCCCCCCTTTCTAAGTGTTTTTCTATCCTTCACCAGCTACTAGTCTTTCATAGGTGGAGTGATCATCTATAGGTATTAGTTCGGGTTTAAGTTGTTCTAACCTAGAGAGGTGGTCAGCAACTAAGTTCTCTATTCCCTTTTTATCTTTAATATCAAGGTAAAATTCTTGGAGTAGAAGAACCCATCTGAGCAATCTAGGCTTAGCATCCTTCTTACTTAACAGGTATCGGATTGCAGCGTGGTCAGTGTATACTATTATCTTGGCTCCTACTAAATAGGACCGGAACTTATCGATAGCAAATACAACGGCTAGCAATTCCGTTTTTGTGGTTGTATAATTATGCTGGGCAACGTCTAGGGTTCTACTAGCATAGTAGATGACATGCAGTTTCTTATCTTTTCTTTTCCCTAACACGGCTCCTACAGCGAAATCGCTTGCATCACACATGATTTCAAAGGGTTGCGTCCAATTAGGGGGTTGTATGATGGGCGCTGAAATCAGTGCTTGCTTTAAAACTTCAAAGGCCTCAAGACATTTTTGATCAAATTCAAACTCGACATCTTTCATCAACAGGTTTGTTAAGGGTTTAGTTATTCCAGAAAAGTTCTTGATGAAGCGTCGATAGAATCCAGTATGACCTAGAAAACTTCTTACTTCCCTAACGGTCTTAGGTGGGTTTAGGTTTTCTATTACTTCTATCTTGGCCTTGTCAACTTCTATGCCTCTCTTGGAGATGATGTGTCCTAAAACTATCCCTTCGTTCACCATGAAATGACACTTCTCCCAATTCAGCACAAGGTGTACTTCCACGCACCGTTCTAAGATTTTCTCTAGATTCGACAGGAAGTTGTTAAAGTCAAGTCCACACACCGAAAAATCATTCATAAATACCTTCATAATTCCATCGAGATAGTCTGCGAAAATTGACATCATACAGCGTTGGAAAGTGGAGGGCGCATTACAAAGCCCAAAGGGCATTCGTCTGTAAGTGAATGTTCCATAAGGGAAAGTAAATGTGGTTTTCTCTTGATCCTCCGGGAGAATAGGGATTTGGAAAAAGCCAGAGTATCCATCAAGATAACAGAAATATGAGTGTCTAGCTAGACGCTCAAGCATCTGATCTATAAATGTAAGAGGAAAGTGGTCTTTCCTAGTCCCCTTGTTCAATTTTCTGTAATCTATACACATGCGCCATCCTCCTTCGGTCCTCTTTGCTACACGCTCACCTTTCTCATTTTCCACGATAGTGATACCTCCTTTCTTTGGTACCACATAGACGGGGCTTACCCACTCACTATCCGAAATCTGGTAGATGATGCCAGCTTCTAATAACTTAAGGACCTTTTTCTTTACAACATCATTCATGATAGGGTTTATTCTTCTCTGATGCTCTCTTGAGGTTTTCGAATTTTCCTCTAGCAGAATCCGATGCATGCATACGGACGGGCTTATCCTCTTTAAATCAGAGACTTTGTATCCTAAGGCTGAGGGATATTTTCGCAAGGTATCTAGGAGATGGTTTGTTTTGATTTGGTTCAGAGTAACGCTTATTATGACAGGTCAATTCATATCCTCGTACAAAAACTCATATCTTAGATTCTTGGGTAGTTCCTTAAGTTCTATGGTAGGTTTCTTGGTGCACGGCATAGGGTCGGGGGTAAGTGCTAAGCATTCAAAAAGGTTGTCATCAACGTAAGGTTCCATACTCTTGAATCCGTCATCCTCTAAAATGGGGGTAGAAGGCAATCTGATTAAGGAATTGCTGAGATCATTTATGCAGTCATCGATGACGTTGATGGCATAACACGCATCTCCAATCACTGGTGCCATTAGAAATTTTGATAGAATGAACTCGATCTTTTCATCCCCTACCTTAAAAGCCAGCTTCCCTTTCTTAACATCTATTATAGCTCCAGCGGTTGATAATAATGGTCTACCTAGAAGGATTGGGATGTCATCATCTTCTTTGATATCCATAACTACGAAATCGGTCGGAATGTATAACTGACCAATCTTGACAGGTATGTCTTCCAGAATAACCATGGGGTATTTAACGGATCTATCAGCTAATTGTAACGACATCTTAGTAGGTTGAGGCTCTCCTAGTTTTAACCTCTTACAGACAGCTAAGGGCATCAGACTTACGCTCGCTCCTAGGTCCAAAAGTGCTTTCTCTATCATATGATTTCCTAGGACGCAAGGGATAGAAAAACTTCCAGGATCTTTGTCTTTCTTGGCAAGTTTATTCTCGGATATGGAATGACATTCTAAAGGTTTGGGATCGTCGAGTCTTCGTTTGTTGGACAAAATACCCTTCAAGAACTTAGCATATGATGGTATCTAGGTTATTGCTTCGGTAAAAGGGATTTCTACGTGGAGTTTCTCTATTACCTTAATGAACTTTTGGAATTGGTTTTCCATTTTGGTGTTTTTCAATCTTTGTGGAAATGGAATGGGTGGCTTGTAAGGTTGTGGTGTGTGATTTTCTACCTCCGGTTTTGATTGCTCTTCGGGTTTCTCTGGCTTCTCTTCCTGGTCTTTAGGTTCAGCATCTTCCTTAGGTTTTTCTGATGAGCTTAGGTTAGGATTTTTCGGTCCTTCATAAGCGGTTCCACTTCTTAGGGTGGTGGAATTTGCTGTCCCTTTGGGATTAGATTGGGTTTGTCCAGGTAACTGTCCTCCAGGTACAACTTGTGCAGAGGTAGTTTGAGCAACTTGTGAAATCTGGGTTTCAAGCATTTTGGTGTGGGTCATCATCTGGTCAAACTTGGTTTCCAGTTGAGTAACTAACTCGTTTGTGTGAATATGTTGGTTCATAAACTCCTTATTTTGCTGAGTTTGACTCTGGATAAAGGTGTTTATGGTTTCTTTAAGGTTCGGTCTTGGTGGCACAACTTGCATAGGTTGGTTTTGTTTTTGTGTTTGGAATCCTTGGGGTCTCGAAGATCCGGAATTTTGGATAGGATTGTTGTTCTTGTAGGAGATATTCTGGTGATTCCTCCATCCAGGATTGTATGTGTTCGAGAAAGGATTTCCTTGGGTATAGTTAACTTGGTCTGAGCTAGAATCGTTCAAAAGGTTACAATCAACGATTTGATGTCCTTGAATTCCACAGAGCTCGCACTCCGATTGGATTGCTGTCACTGTGATAGGGTTTTGAGACATGTTTTCGACTTTCATGCTTTCCTCCATGGCTCTCCTTTTTCTCTACCATTGCTCGTTCTATCCCCCATTGGGCGTGGTTTTGGGCCATGTCCTCTATCAGGGCACAAGCGTCGGGATAAGGTTTGTTCATTAACACTCCGCCAGCGGGAGCGTCAATAGACATTTTCGTATTATAATGGAGTCCATTATAGAAGGTGTGTATGATTAACCATTGCTCTAGGCCATGGTGCGGACAGAATCTCAAAAGTTCTTTATATCTTTCCCAGGCATCAAAGAGTTATTCGCCCTGGTATTGAGTGAAACTAGTGATCAGGTTCCTAAGGACAACGGTCGTACTCGGTGGGAAATATCGGGCAAGAAAGGCTCAGATTTTCAAACAATCATCAAGCAATCATACCAACAATTATATTACTGAAATATAACATTGAAAACTCATTCAATCATGTTATATCAATATGCATATGGACCAACTGACACTATACATGTGGTACCAATAAACCGTGGACTTAATCCACCCGACCGATCTAATCATCACCGAGATATGACCCCACCGACACAAATTCCACACAATGGGAATTATGTCCACCACAAATCCATATGTCACCGGGATTCCGTTATTAAATGATGTATGAATGAATGCACACACATATGACATACTTACACATCACCGATCTGATGAAATACATTTTCTCATAACTCACCATTATCGCCACCAACAAGTATGCCCATGTTCCGCAATCATTCAATCATGTCACTCATTAATTAAACATAGCAAATCATAATTCATTCACCACCACAACATTACATTGTCTTATCCGCAATCCACATATTTGCATAATGTTTCATTCCACCAAAGCAATTAAATAGAGTTTTAGAAATAAAGTCGGCCACTTACCATACTTATATTTTATATTATAAAACATTTAATTAACTTTGCAATGCCCAAAACGACACATAAAAATAGTACACGGATCAAAAGGTACGCAATTTCGAAGTTAAGAAAATTTTCTGCACAACAGGGTCCGCTCAGCGACCCACCAGCGACTCGTCACAGAAGAGAACTACGTTGGGACCTCCGCTTAGCGGACTCAACAATTTCAGGAAAATAAAACAGCACCCGCTTAGCGGGCATGCGATTATGCAGAATTTTCATCTCTGTAATAGGCCTGCAATCTCACCCATTCTCCACCCAAAATGCATTCCAAACATCACATAAAGGTTTAAAAACATCACAGACATTATCACACATCATCAAACACCATAAAAATACATTTTCCATTCATAATTTTATGCAACATCATCAATTCCCCTAAACTATTTCATTCCCACACCTAATAATCCCAATACAACCAATTGAATCAAATAATATCCTAATCAGTCTTATTACCTACAATCACATAATAGATACTAAAAGGAAGAGTCTCCCCTTACCTTCGATTGAAGTTCAAGAAGATTCTTCTTCCCTTCTCTACTCTTTCACGTGTTCCTCTTTTTATCCCAATTGACTATTTTCTTATTTTATGAAAAATAAAATAAAATGAACACAACTTAGTAAAAGGCATAACCAAATAGCACCCCTCTTTTACTAACATCACACCTTAAGCCCAATAGCTCTTATTCCATAATTTTCCAGTTAAATCCAAATTAAAATACCAAAATTCCAAATAATTAATTTAAATCCAAATTAAATTAATAAACAGAAAATATGGGGTGTTACAGAGTCAAGCAAGAGCTGGGGCATAGAGAGGCAAAGAGAAATTGTAGAACAAGGAGATGATTTGATAGCAAGCTTCAAGCTAAGGTATGGGGAGTTTATTTAGATTATCATGAATGGCTTAAATGATTGATAACTGAATGATTGGGTTTTTGGGAATTTTGTTATGAAGGTTTGATGATGATACGATGAATTTTGATGATTTAGATGTGTTATTATGTAATAGATGATACCTGATAACACTTAAATGTATCGTATTTTTAGCTTGATTTACATCAACTATTTCCCTATTTTATTTTAATTGATTTATTTTATATTGGTATTACACTAATATTTATTCATTTTGCAGATATTTAACTAATCAAAGACTTTGTGAAGAAATGAAGAAATAAGGGTTTAAAAAGTAGCAAAAATACAAAATGAAAGAAAGCAGCCAACGTGAGCCCTTGGCCCAATTACAAGAACCATGTGACGAACGTCACAACGCAAGTAACAAGGGCGTGACGAGTGGCATGCACCATGCCTCAAACCTTGACGGACGTCAAGCAGTATGTTTTGGGCTTTTGACGAAGGGCAGGTGCAATTAGAAAGAGTGAGTGGAGACGCCCGTCCTTTGGCGCTGTAAGCAAAGTGGGTCAGCCCACTACCATTGAGACCTATAACACCCTTCTAAACCCCGCAGAAATTTAAATAAATAATCAGAGTAAAAACATATACACAAGGGTGCCACAATTATTTAAAACAAATAAACCAACTAAGGTCAAAGTCATGTTTCATTAAGAAATGGTTCACCAAAACATAATCATGTTTATCACAGCGGAATAAGAAACATCGTCAAATACAACCAATGGAAATATAATCCAACCCAAATAAAATAGAGTAATCTCACAAAACTATAAAACTATCGTTCCCCAGTATTACAAGATCAGAGCATGACCGACACAATCCAACATAAACGGATAAACTCTACGAGTCATCCTCACCAAGCACTAATGTTGCCACTCCTCAATCTGAAAATGACAACATGTAAGGGTGAGTCTCATTCGCAGTTAGTAAATATTATGCAATTCATTAGAAACAGGCATCATAATATATGATGGGTCTGTAACGTATAGCCTAAATATAGAACTGCAAGTGCACAGCCTATCGAAGTAATATATAAGATTATCGAACCACAGAGACCAATTGTCAATCTATCGACTTTATTGTTAAGGTGCTTATCTAAGGTGAATAGTAATATTGTAGTGAGTGCAGTGCAACAAGGTGAGTGTGCGAAGTGAATAACAGATTAGAGCGATAGGTTGGAATGTAAATCATGAAACTAGACTATGTTCTAGACATGTATAAATGTAACGACTCATGGGGCAGTATTTTCTATTTGTAGCAAAGAATCAATTTAACAGGAATTTGTAGCTTTTGGCTACTAAGAACCGAATTTACTCTTTAATTTAACTTCCTTTATTGTCACATATAAAGGGTGCCTTCCGCGTTAAAGCAGTAAATCTATTTTTAAGAAATTGATAGTTTTGACTTAACAGAAAAGTGATTTTACTTGGAAAGATTAACTTAAAGAGACTCTTGGCTTTTGACCAAGAGTCATATTTCAAACCTACAAACGCGTCCGAAAATAGTTTCAAAAATTGTTTTCTATTAATGATTCCTATTTAACCAACCAAATCGCTTTCGCTTATTTTGCTTGGTTAAACAATAATTAAGTCTATCTTTGATATGGACGGCTTTCGATCTTACCCAATAAATATTGTAAGCACAATTTGACTTATATTAAAAGTAAAACATCCCCAGAGCATTTTTACTAACATGATAATTAGAACACAGGCATGATCACAATCATTACATTCAAACCTTTATGATTTAGCCAGACATAGTAATTGCGAGTCTATAACACATGTAGACTATGATAAGTGCGTTTAGAGTCTATAAAACGTGTAGACTATGGTAAGTGCGTTTAGAGTCTATAAAATGTGTAGACTATGGTAAGTGCGTTTAGAATCTATAAAACGTGTAGACTATAGTAAGAGCAAGAAAATAAATAAAGCAAGTAAATTGAACCTTACTCCGATCAGATAATGAATCTTGATACAAAGTGAAGGCTGGTATGATAAACTTCAACCAAAGTGCTCCAAAACTCGATTTCAACTCAATATACACCGTAGTAACTCCCCGATGTGAAGAGGTTGCTACTTTACAGAAACTGATAGTATATGGCTTAAGTTTGTACTAAACTTGGATGAAAAACCGAAAATGAAAAACTAAACTATATATAGTGGATTTTGGATCAGCGTAAAGACATGAGTGCCCCTCAACTCCTTTTGAGCGGGGGTAGGGGTGTTCAAAACCAAACCAACCCAATAGAAAACCGCAAACCAAACCAAACCAAACCGAACCTGCAAAAAACTACATTTGGTTCGGATTAGTTTGGGTCATCTTTTAACAAAACCGCACGGTTCGGTTTGGTTTGCGGTTTGTATTTTGTAAACCGAACCAAACCGAATCAAACCGTATTATGTTACAACCTAACTTTTACTTAACTCACATCCAATCCAAACTTAAATCTATTACACCTAAGCCTTATGATTACGAATAATTTTATCATTCTTACGCATGATTTTAGTGCAAATCTTCTCAAATCTCTAATAGCATTATCGCGTCTTCTTTGCCACATACATCTTTCCTCTTTTTCTATAATCTCTACTATCTTATATTCTTTCTTTTTCACCTTCTCGTTTTTATGCAAATGTTCCCTATTTTAGTTTTGTTTTTATCGCACATTTTCTTCTCTAATCTCTCAACTCTTTTGTTTTTTCTTTTTCACCTTCACTAGTCTCTCGTCTCTTCTATTTTTTTGTTTCATTTTAATAATTTTTATATTGTTTTATACTATTATTTTATGTTTATTATTTCACTTTTGTCTAATTTAATTTTTACATATTAAATAGAAAGTTGTTGTCAAAATATAACGAGTTTTGTTGTTATTTGATAGTCTATGAGTTTCTAAATATAATGTTATGTTGTCATCTATATGTATATGTATGGTTCAATAAAATATTTGTAAAAAACCGAACCAACCGAACCGATCCAAACCGTATTAGTTTGGTTTAGTTTGGTTCGGATTTTTTTTAAAAACCAACCGAACCAAACCAAACCGCACGATTTTTTCTCTCGCGGTTCGTATGATTTTTTTCGTCAAAACTGCCCAAACCGCACCACGAACACCCCTAAGCGGGAGTCTTTTTGTGAAGGCCGCGAGCGCGGTGGTCAGCAACGGACATGATCGTGAGATCGTGGCAGTTGGCTCCATCATGAAGTGGGCCACGTCATCGCGTCCCCTATGGTCGGCGCGGTGCAGAACGCCACAAGTAGAAATCTTCTTGAAAAGCCCTGGTTTCATGGCGTTTTGGCTCGTTTCTTCACTAAAGGCTCCGAAAGGTCAAGAATCCTGAAACCAAAGGAAATACAAGCACAATACAAGAAAACGATAATAAAAACTAAGGAAAACATGTGATATTCGAGCCATAAAAATAGTGCGATTTAGTGTGATCAAATCCTCCCACACTTAGACTCTTGCTTGTCCTCAAGCAACAACTCTTAAAAGTAGATGAAGGGAAGTTCTGGTGTTTACAGGTTTTGGGCAAAGAAGGCTTCTAAGTTCGTGTAAAGGTGTGTTACTAGGCACTAGTTATCCGAACTAAGGTATCACGGTAACACTAAACGCAAGAATGCGAACATAAGCCTCATAAGTATGCAGACTGGCCCCTAAAATTCTACTATGCTAAGACTCTTTTCGGTATGAGGTCCTTTTTCATTCAGGTGCAATCACATTAAGCCCGTTATTCGTACGTACTCATGGTATAGTGACCGCTTAGTGACTCTGATCTCAAGTAACGGGGCTCTCGTACAAGAGTTGGTGTAACCCCTTTTATATCACCCACTTGAAGTTGCAGGGGATCGGACCGTAGTCCTCCCTACCAAGTCCAGCACCAGATACCTCTGGACCAACTACAACGGGTGTTCCTTTTATAATTTTTTTTCTTTGTTTTTATCGGTGCTTACAACAATCTCGAGTTAAATAATCTTGTGAGGATCGCCCAACTCATAGTTGCACACGTATATATATATTTTTTTTTACTTTTTTAGGCAAAAATAGAGATCATTCACTTATATTCATCGATCCTATACTTAGAGCATGCTTAGGCCGGAGCCGACTGCTAAGATATACTATTTAAGGACCTATATGTACAATTTATTTACAGTCAAAGCATAATGGAATTAAAGGGGGTCTAATCTAACTATTTCATAAGGCTTAAGGTGCTAAAACGATAACAATTTTTTTCGAAAAAAACTAGTACCTAAGATAAAACAAACCTATCTAGAACCTGTCTCGTAGCCCAAATCCTTAAAAACAACCATAATTTCCTTTGGAAAATAAATTTTTGTAAGTCTAAGGGTGGGGGAAAGGGTATACACTACGCATAAGGACTCGTCTATCACATGCATTTTATTATTAACTAAGAAAGCAAAAACATACTGAAGGGAAATGAAAGCAGGAAGTGAAAGCGATAAATGCTCCTCCCACACTTAAATCGGACATTGTCCCCTATGTTCCAAGATAAGGCAGGTAGGAGGTATCTGAAATGCTAGTGGGGGCCACTAGCTCCCTCACCGTCTTGGTCGGTACGGTCGGAACGACGGCTACGACTACGACGGCGGCGCTCTCTTCCCAATGCTAGCTACTCCATCCTCTCTGTCAAAACGGCACTTGCCGCTTGTAGCTCTCGTGTTCTACCAAGGAGGGTACCTTGGTCGCGGTGGTCAGCAACGGACATGATCGTGAGAACGCCACAAGTACAAATCTTCTTGAAAAGCCCTGGTTTCTTGGCGTTTTGGCTCGTTTCTTCACTAAAGGCTCCGAAAGGTCAAGAATCCTGAAAACAAAGGAAATAAAAGCATAATATAAGAAAACGATAATAAAAACTAAGGAAAACATGTGATATTCGAGCCAGAAACATAGTGCGATTCAGTGTGATCAATATACCATTCACCCAAATATACATATTCAGATTCACATCTATTATTCATCAATTCATACAATAATAGATTACGACACATAACACAGAAATACATACAATCACGAAATGACAAAATGCACATGACACAACTGACACTATGCATGTGGTGCCAATAAACTGTAGAATTAATCCATCTGACCGGTCTACGCCTCATCGAGATACGGCCCACCGACACAAATTCTGCACAATGGGAATTATGTCCACCATCGATCCAAACATCACCGGGATCCATCACCGAATGCATATGAATGAATGAAACACACATAACATACTTAAAACATCACCGAATCACGATGAACAACTCATCTCAACACCACATCACCGAATAAGTACGTACATGTTTTCAACATCATTCAAATAGTCATGCATTCATCACAATCATAATAATAATCACAACCAATTCATCATCACATCAAATACATTGTCACACCTATTTCATATGCACACAATGTTCAATTCTCATCAAGTAATTAAATCGAGTTTTAAAGAATAAATTCGGCCATTGCCCATATTCATCATTCATCATATAAAACATTTAATTACTTGTACAACGCCCAAAACGACACTAAGAAAGGATTCACAGATCAAAAGATACGCTATTTCATGTGAGGGCAAGGTGTAGTTTTCATGACGTCAAAACATTGTGAATCAACTACAACCCAAATGGAATCTAAGAAACCGAGCAAATGCAACCAAGACAAGTATCTTTGACCACAAGACATCAATAGGTCGATTCATGGATGCAATAGGTCGACCTATTGCAAGTTGATTATGAAAGATTCCAAGTAAGGAGTGAATGCGTCGACGCATTACATGCATAGGTCGACGCATGGAACTTTGGGGAAATCTCGGGTATGCGCACGCTGACCCTTCAGGTCGACTCATTCAGCTTTTGCAACCTCAGGTGAAAAAGGGGAATGCGTCGACGCATGGAAGGAGTAGGTCGACGCATGCAACTTTGGGAAATCTCGGGTATGCGCACGCCGACCCTTCAGGTCGACGCAAGTGTCTCACATCCCTCATTTTCAGGTGCAACAAACTCAATAGGTCGACCTATGCAGAGAGCAGGTCGACCTGTCGCTTCTTAAATTGGTTTTTATGTTGTGTTCAAATTGGTTATGTATTAAGTGTGGTATAAATACTCAAGTGATCATTCTATGGCAAAAATAACAAGAAACGTGAAATATAGACTCAGCATCTTCTCATCTTCAACCTTTCGCTTATTGATCGAGAATCACACATAATCATCTTTCTCGATCGAAGTAAGGAACGTGTGTTGATAAGGTTCGATGGTAGAGTTTGTCTTGTTTGAGATTCGACGGTAGACATTCATCTTGTTCGAGTGAAGAGTGTTGAGGGTGTTTCTTGTATAAAACCTTAGGGTTTTTCCTTCCTCATCGAAGAATTTGTGTTCAAAGGTTTTTGACGATCGATTTGCTTTGGTAACAATTCAGCTGTGCATAAGGGTTTGAGAGATTGAAGATCTACTCAACAAACTTGCTACAACCGGAGGATTGAGAAAGAAACGATCAGGGTCTTAATCGTGAAGATTAGACATCGACTTGGTTCGACTCGAATCAAGGGAAGGATCGAAGTGTATTTCAATTTTACTGCATTGTTGTAGTTGGTGATTGGTACTTTATTTCCTTGTTAAAAATTTTGCAATTAAATAAAAACTTTCCTAATTTCAATTGAAATTAGGGGCATACGTACTCCTGCGAGGACGATAGAGGAACTGCCTAAACAAATATCGTGTTCCTTATCGCTTTTACTTTATCGCATTTTCACTTGTTTTCGTTTATTTCCATTATTGAACAAAAACTAAGGTTAAGTAAAATATCGATCACCAAGTGTTCGATATAATTACTCAATCACATTTTTATTCATATTTTAGTGAAAACGTTCATTGTGAGTAATATACCATATAATGTGTAATTGAGATAATCGAGATATTCGTTAAAACGTAATTCATCACTTGTCATTCTCATCCGTTTGGTTTATAGCACATATCTGGTCCCCGATAACATAATCATCTTAGACGATTAAGTGATTCAGGGAAGTCACGTTTCAAATAGCTAAAATTTTCTTATGTCGAAAAAGGTGGTCTATTCACCCCCCCTCTAGACCAGTCCTATCGTCTAACAAGTGGTATCAGAGCTCCGGTTCATTCTAGTGCTTGATATAACTTTTTAGAAAATGGAGAACGGTCAAAAAGGGGCGTATACTAAAGCGCCTGTTTTCACTGGAGAAAACTATAGTTATTGGAAAGACTGTATGTGCATTCATATCAACTCCGTTGATAGGAAAATTTGGGATGTCATCGTCAATGGTCCTATGGCTATCACCATAACCAACGATGCTGGCATCACAAGACCTAAACCTCAAGCACAATGGGATGAAAAAGATGAAAAGAATTACGGGTATGATTGGAGAGCTAGAAACATGATTATAGCTTCCTTAGGGGTCGATGAGTACTTTCGTGTGTCGCATTGCCAAACGGCTAAGGCAATGTGGGATGCATTACAAGTCTCCCATGAAGGAACTAATGATGTTAAGCTAGCTAGAATCAATACCTTAACGCAAGATTTTGATCTCTTTCATATGAAGCATGGTGAAACCATTGCGGAGATGCAAAAGAGATTTTATCACATTATAAATCGATTACACACATTGGGACATATTACTCCCAATGCCGTAGCTACTAACAAAGTTTTGAGATGTCTTAGTAGGGAATGGCAACCGAAGGTCACGGCAATCAAAGAATCCAATGATCTTACTACGTTGGATCTCACAGCCTTATTCGGAAAGCTTGAAGAACATGAGCAAGACCTCATGAACCTAAACAAGCACGAAAAGAAAGAAAAGAAAGAAAATTCAAAGGACACGGAAAATAAGTCCATCTCTTTAAAGGCTTCAAGTTCTAAGTCATCCACCAAAGATACATGTGATAGTGAGTCTAGTGATGAAGATGAAAGTCCGGATGAAGATATGGGATTATTCGTAAGAAGGTACAACAAGTATCTTCGAAAGAATGAAATTAAGCACTCGGACAACAATCTAGTTGATTATAGACGTCAATCAAAGTCTAACAAGCAAGATGAGTACAAGAAGACCAAACCTAGAGGATCTTGTTACAATTGTGGAAAACCCGGTCATTACAAACCGGATTGCCCTTCACTAAAGAAAGATAAGACCGAAAGTAAACCTCAAAAGAAGCAATCAAAAGGAAGAAGAGCCTACATCGCTTGGGAAAGTGATAGTGACTCATCTAGCAAAGAAAGCTCAAGCGATGAAGAGGAAATCGTCAACCTATGTCTCATGGCACATCAAAAGAAGAAAAAGATTGTAAGTCATGATAAATATAATAATGTTGATGCTATGTCTTATTTTGAATTAAAGCATGCCTTTGATACTTTGCATCATGAAGCTAAGGAAGCATTTCAACGCTTAGCTTCAAATAAAAGAATTTTTAAATACCTTGAAAAGAAAGTTTCCGATTCCGAAAAGGAATTAGAAACTCTCAAGGAATCTATGATCAAAAGTATCAAAGACACAAGCGTTGTTGACAAAGGTCCTTGGTTTAAGTGGGGAGGATGTGAAACATGTCACATTTGGCAAAAAGAAGTTAAAACTATCAAAGCCAAATTAGATAAGGCCTCACAACCTAAAATCACATATGCTATTGATCGATCACATTTCAAAAATAGTATGATAAATTCGTATCAATGATACACCTATGTGATAAAAGATCAATCTAGTAAATGTGATGACTACTCAAACTCAAGATGTCTATATTGTTGCAAAAGGGGACATACCATTAAAAAATGTCGCTTTAGGAGGTTCATGGTTCCCAAAGGCATTTTCAAATGGACTCCCAAGAGCAACCTTTGTTTCACTCACACACAAGGACCCAATGAAAATTGGGTACCTATTTCCCTTGTTTAAAATTGTAGGTGGAATGTCTTGAGCCATCCACTGGCTCAAGACATATGACGGGTAACTTATCCTTATTCTTTGACTTTGTGGCTAAGAAGAAAGGATTTGTAACCCACGGTGATTACAAGTTAGGATGGTGTGCCATAAATGGGTGCGTCCTCAAAGATCCATGTGCCTGGCTTAAGAAAGAGAAAGAATTCCTCTCACTCGAGAAAAATGAAGAGGATGTGGATCAAGGATCTAAAGAAAAAGTGGAAGACAAAATCAAGTAAGGAGAGCAATATTCATTTCGCTTGTAAAATACACTAAGGACAACCCAATGGAGAACATTCTAGAAGATATGTTAAAAGGAGTGACAACACGGTAAAGAATGAGAGCTCCTTAAATTTTATACAAAAATGAAAAGTTGAAATGAACATGGTAAGCCGGTTGATGCAAAAAGGTATAAGGTTATGTGAGGGCGATTTTCTCATCTCCCTTGTATTAAAGGTAATATCGTTTCAACCTTAAAACTTACTTCATGGTAATGTATCACTATGGTAAAGTTGAAATATGTGTATTTTGTGACTTATTTTTATCTTCCGCTAGACATAATTCCACCGTACTTTGTGTTTGTGTAAGGATTTGAATTAAGCTATGTGCTTATTCCCGTTTAGCTATTTATGTTATTTTGCCGTTTATTTTGTCATTTAGCATTGTTTTATGTGAATGAATGCATTATGATTATGATTGCAAAAGGGCTTAGAAATGATCAAAACTGAACTATGTTATTCCACCATATATGTATAATGCTATCTATCTCTTTTTGATGTTGTCAAAGGGGGAGAAAACTGAGTGAATCAGCAAGAAATGGAAAACACATGCACCAAGATAGGGGGAGCATACAGAAAGGGGGATCAAGAACCTCGGTTAAGCAATGCCTCGACACAAAGATTCAAATTTTTGTTGCAAAGATTCACAAGTTTTGCCATCATCAAAAAGGGGGAGTATGTGAGAGAAAGGTGTAGTTTTCATGACGTCAAAACATTGTGAATCAACTACAACCCAAATGGAATCTAAGAAACCGAGCAAATGCAACCAAGACAAGTATCTTTGACCACAAGACATCAATAGGTCGACTCATGGATGCGATAGGTCGACCTATTGCAAGCTGATTCTGAAAGATTCCAAGTAAGGAGTGAATGCGTCGATGCATTACATGCATAGGTCGACGCATGGAACTTTGGGGAAATCTCGGGTATGCGCACGCTGACCCTTCAGGTCGACTCATTCAGCTTTTGCAACCTCAGGTGAAAAAGGGGAATGCGTCAACGCATGGAAGGAGTAGGTCGACGCATGCAACTTTGGGAAATCTCGGGTATGCGCACGCCGACCCTTCAGGTCGACGCAAGTGTCTTACATCCCTCATTTTCAGGTGCAACAAACTCAATAGGTCGACCTATGCAGAGAGCAGGTCGACCTGTCGCTTCTTAAATTGGTTTTTCTACTGTGTTCAAATTGGTTATGCATTAAGTGTGGTATAAATACTCAAGTGATCATTCTATGGCAAAAATAACAAGAAACGTGAAATATAGACTCAGCATCTTCTCATCTTCAACCTTTCGCTTATTGATCGAGAATCACACATAATCATCTTTCTCGATCGAAGTAAGGAACGTGTGTTGATAAGGTTCGACGGTAGAGTTTGTCTTGTTTGAGATTCGACGATAGACATTCATCTTGTTCGAGTGAAGAGTGTTGAGGGTGTTTCTTGTATAAAACCTTAGGGTTTTTCCTTCCTCATCGAAGATTTTGTGTTCGAAGGTTTTTGACGATCGATTTGCTTTGGTAACAATTCAGCTGTACATAAGGGTTTGAGAGATTAAGATCTACTCAACAAACTTGCTACAACCGGAGGATTGAGAAAGAAACGATCGGGGTCTTAATCGTGAGTATTAGACATCGACTTGGTTCGACTCGAATCAAGGGAAGGATCGAAGTGTATTTCAATTTTACTGCATTGTTGTAGTTGGTGATTGGTACTTTCTTTCCTTGTTAAACATTTTGCAATTAAATAAATACTTTCCTAATTTCAATTGAAATTAGGGGCAGACGTACTCCTGCGAGGACGATAGAGGAACTGCCTAAACAAATATCGTGTTCCTTATCGCTTTTACTTTATCGCATTTTCACTTGTTTTCGTTTATTTCCATTATTGAACAAAAACTAAGGTTAAGTAAAATATCGATCACCAAGTGTTCGATATAATTACTCAATCACATTTTTATTCATATTTTAGTGAAAACATTCATTGTGAGTAATATACCATATAGTGTGTAATTGAGATAATCGAGATATTCGTTAAAACGTAATTCATCACTTGTCATTCTCATTCGTTTGGTTTATAGCACATATCCAGTCCCCGATAACATAATCATCTTAGACGATTAAGTGATTCAGGGAAGTCACGTTTCAAATAGTTAAAATTTTCTTAGGTCGAAAAAGGTGGTCTATTCACCCCCCTCTAGACCAATCCTATCGTCTAATATTTCAAGTTTTAGAAAAATTCCCGCACAGCAAGGTTCGCTTAGCGACGCGAGGCAGAAGCAAATTCCTTCAGACCTCCTCTCAGCGGACCTCTGGCGACATTAGACAGAAGCTAACCAGGTCGGGTCCTCTGCTCAGCGGACCCCCCCTCCGCTTAGCGGACCTGCGATTTTACCAATTCTCAGGTCTGCGAAAGACCCTGCGATTCCACCTATTTTCAGTCCAAAATCGAGTTTAAACAGCATATACAGGCATACAATCATCATACATTCAATCATACACCACCAATCATCATTTTAACTCATTATTAACCAATAGATCATGCAATTTGCATCAATTCAATCCAAACCATAACACTCTAACCTTACAATCCCAATATCTAATTGAATCAAACCATACATCAATCTATCTATCACTCAAGATCACATAAGAGATACTAAAAGGAAGAGTCCCGCCTTACCTCGATGGATGTTCTTGAAGATTCCCTTCTTCCTCTTCTTCTTCTTCTCTCCTTTGATCTTTCATGTGTTCTTCCTTTTTCTCCCCAAATGGCACTTTTCTTATTTTATGAAAAATAAAATAAAATGACCACAACTTAGTAAAAGGCCTAACCAAATAACACCTCTCTTTTACTAACATTACACCATAAGCCCAATAGCTCTTATTCCATAAATTTTCCAGTTAAATCCAAAATAAAATACTAAAATTCCAATTATTTAATTTAAATCCAAATTAAATTAATAAACGGAAAACATACCTTAGACGAAAAGAGTTTTCGTCCTCGAAAACATACCTTACACGAAAATTTCTGGGTAAGAGTCCTTCATCTGACTCTCTAGCTCCGAAGTAACATTTCCACTGGCTGGTCCTCCCCAAACCACTTTCACTGTTGCTATCTCTTTACCTCACAACTTCTTCACTTTACAATCCTCAATCCTCATAGGTAATGTCTCTACAGTCAGATTATCTCGCACCTGTATATCATCTACCTGAATCTCATGAGACGGATCTGCAATGTATTTCCTCAACTGGGATACATGGAATACATCATGCAAATTAGCGAGTGCAGGAGGTAAAGCAATCTGAAAAGCAACCTTCCCAATCTTCTAAGTAATCTGAAATGGACCAATGAAACGCGGGGTTAACTTTTTCGATTTCAAGACTCTCCCAATGCCAGACATCAGAGTAAATCTCATGAACATATGATCTCCCTCCTTAAATTCAATGTCCTTCCTTCTTTTGTCGTGGTAACTTTTCTGACGACTCTGAGAAGCTCTCATCTTCTCCTAAATCATCTTGATCTTTTTTGTAGTTTGTTGCACAATCTCCGGTCCAACCACCGCATTTTCTCTAGATTCGTACCAACACAACGGCGTTCTACATCTCCTACCATACAATGCTTTAAACAGAGCCGTACCAATACTCTAATGATAACTATTGTTGCAGGTAAACTCAATCAAGGGTAAATAACTATCCCGAGCACCACCTTTCTCCAACACACAAGCTCGTAACAAATCCTCTAACGATTGAATCGTTCTCTCTGTTTGACCATGTGTCTGCGGATGATAAGCAGAAATCAACCTCAACTTATTACCTAAGGCCTCTTTCCGAAACAATACTAGCCGAAACACTATGCAAACTCACTATCTTCTCAACATATAACTGAGCCAACTTCTCCATCGGATAATCCATTCTTATTGGTATAAAGTGCGCAGATTTCGTCAACCTGTCCACAATAACCCAGATAGAATCACAATTCTTGATCGTTCTAAGTAAACCAGATACAAAGTCCATAGAAATTCCATCCCACTTCCAATCTGGAACAAACAACAGTTCCATCAATCCAGTCGGTTTCTGATGCTCAATTTTTGAATTTTGACAAATTAAGCAAGCATAAACAAACTCAGCAATTTCCTTCTTCATTCCAGGCCACCAAAAAAACTTCTTCAAATCATGATACATCTTGGTAGCACCAGGATGAATGCTCAATCCACTTCGGTGTCCTTCTTCTAGAATACTCATTCTGATCTCAGCAACATCGGGTACACACACTCGGTCTCCAAACCTCATAACGCCATTCTCGTCAATTCAAAATTCACCTCCTCGACCTTGGTTAACCAATGTCAACTTATCTACCAAGCCAACGTCAGATTTATGTCCGTTTCTAATTTCCTCAAGGATACTATTAGTCAACTTCAACATCCCCAACTTAACACTATTAGAAGTACTTTTGCATACCAAACTCAAATCTCGGAATTGCTCAATTAAATCCATTTCTCGCACCATTAGCATAGACATATGCAATGACTTCCTACTTAATGCATCAACAACAACATTTGCTTTACCAGGATGATAATTCAAACCAAAATCATAGTCCTTCAGAAATTCTAACCATCTTCTCTGCCTCATATTAAGCTCTTTTTGATCGAAGAGATACTTCAGACTCTTATGATCGCTGAATACCTCAAATCGAGAACCATAATGATAATGTCTCCACAGCTTCAACACAAATACCACAGCCGCCAATTCCAAATCATGAGTTGGATAATTCCTTTCATGAATTTTCAATTTTCTTGAAGGATAAGCCACTACCTGCTTATCTTGCATCAAAACACCACCTAAACCCATCAGTGAAGCATCACAGTACATATTGAAAGACTTTGCTGGATTAGGCAAAATTAAGATCGGAGCACTCATCAGTCTCTTCTTCAATTCTTGAAAACCCTTTTCACATTCTAAATCCCATACAAATACTTGTCATATCCTTGTTAACTTAGTCATTGGCAACGCCAGCTTCGAAAGTCCCTCAATGAACTTTCTATAGTAACCTGCCAGACCAAGAAAACTACGAATCTCTGAAGCATTCTTCGGTGTCTCCCACTAAGATACCGCCTCCACCTTCGTTGGATCTACCGCGATACCATTCTTCAAAATTACATGGCCAAGAAAACTTACTTCCTTCAACCAGAATTCACATTTAGACAATTTCGCATACAGCTTCTTCTCCTTCAATAGCTCCAATACCACTCTTAAATGCTCTGCATGTTCCTCATCACTCTTCGAGTAAATTAGAATGTCATCAATGAACACTACCACAAACTTGTCAAGATACAGGTGAAATATCCTGTTCATATACTCCATGAAAACACCAGGTGCATTAGTAACACCAAATGGCATAACAGAATATTCATAGTGTCCATACCTCGTGCGGAATGCCATTTTCTGAATATCTTCCGCCTTCACACGAATTTGCTGATATCCAAACCTCAGATCAATCTTGCTAAACACACAAGCTCCAACCAGTTGATCCATCAAATCATCAATCCTCGGCAAAGGGTATCGATTCTTGATCGTCACCTTGTTCAGCTGTCTATAATCAACACATAGTCTCATTGAACCTTCTTTCTTCTTAACCAACAATACCGGTGCACCCCACGATGAAACACTAGGACGAATAAACTTATTTTCCAACAATTCCTCTAATTTTTTCTTGAGTTCAGCCAATTCTGATACCGACATGCGATACGGTGCCATCAACACAGGACTAGTTCCGGGAATTAATTCTATAGCTAACTCCACTTCTCTTTCAGGTGGCCACTCACTAACATCTTTTGGGAATACTTCCGGATACTCATTCACTACTCGTAGTTCATCAGTGTTATCACCCCCTTCACTTCCATTCCAGAGCACAACATAAATACCACCGCTCCATCATTGACAGCCAAATTCATCACCGACATAGTCAAATCCTCAACACTAACCTCTTCAAGAAAGATAACCGTCTTCGTAAAACAATTAATATGAACTCGATTAAATTGTAACCATTTCATCCCCAAAATGACGTTAAGTTGTTCAAGCGGAAAGCACACTAAGTCCATTCCAAACTTTCTACCAATTATGTCAATAGGATAGTTCAAACAAGTAGAAGAAGTAGTTACTAAACCTGACACAGGAGTGTCAATAACCATACTTCCGTGAATAACAGATATATATAATCCCAATCGTTGAGCACAATCCAATGAAATGAACGAATGAGTCGCTCCAGTATCAATAATTGCAACTAAAGGTGTGTCATGGATGAAACACGTACCTTTAATCAGACAATCTTCCGGGGTAGTCTCTGACCCAGACAAAGCAAAGACCTTTCCACCAGCCTGATTCTTTTTTGGTTTAGTGCAGTGTGGACTGATGTGACCCTCTTCGCCGCAATTGTAGCAAGTCATGACTTTCATCCTACAATCAGAAGCAATATGACCCGTCTTACCACACGCATTTCTTCTCTCCACTCTTACACTCATTCCTTCTATGCCCAGTCTCTCCACAGTTGTAGCACATAATGGGAGCACTAGAATCTCCCCCACTAAGCCTCTTCCAATCTCTAGCTCTAGGATTTCCTCTACCATATGGCTTACCTCTATCCATAGGCTTCTTACCTTTCTTGTCAACCAACTCGCGAGAGTGAGATGACTTCAGCTTAAGGTTATCCTCTTCGAAGATCCTACTACAATTCACCAAATCGACAAATCGCCGAATTCTCTGGTACCTAATTCCTTGCTTGATCTCATCACGAAGACCATTCTCAAACTTGATGCACTTTGAGAATTCACTAGCCTCATCATTGTTGTAGTGAACATAGTACTTCGCCAACTCAACAAATTTCGAAGCAT
Organism: Vicia villosa; assembly: GCF_029867415.1. NCBI lineage: Eukaryota > Viridiplantae > Streptophyta > Magnoliopsida > Fabales > Fabaceae > Vicia > Vicia villosa. The sequence goes on along the minus strand of NC_081186.1, from coordinate 12,872,697 downwards.
ACTCTAGTACTGTCATATTACCTTTGGTCAGCTCCAAAAATTCAATTTCTTTCCTACCTCGAACGTCTTCAGGAAAATACCTCCTCAGAAACTCTCTCTTAAACACAACCCAGGAAATAGCTAAACCATCAGCATCCAGTTCAGCCTCTTCGGACAATATATGAGTACCATATCTTACTTTCAAGTTCTCAGCACAATCGATGACTCTGAAAATTATCTCGATCTCCTTAAGCCACTTCTGAGCACCTTCAGGATCATGCGTGCCCTTGAACAACGGAGGATTGTTCCTCCAGAAATTCCCTAATTGCCTGTCAGCACCAATCCCAGCTCCATTTGCATTCCCTCCCAGGACACCAGCAATCATGCACAAAGGCTTAGCGATAGCATAATCGTTTCTTCCACCTCTTCCAGCCATTGTTCTGCTAATCAACAAAACAATTCCATTAGAACCAAAAGTATCGACAGTGATAACTCGCACTCGTCGCATACAAGGGAAAAAGACTGACACTAAGACTCTGGTCACAATGACCGACTATGCTCTGATACCACTATTGTAACACCCTTCTAAACCCCGCAGCAATTTAAATAAATAATTAGAGTAAAAACATATACACAAGGGTGCCACAATTATTTTAAACAAATAAACCAACTAAGGTCAAAGTCATGCTTCATTAAGAAACGGTTCACCAAAACATAATCATGTTTATCACAGCGGAATAAGAAACATCGTCAAATACAGCCAATGGAAATATAATCCAACACCAAATAAAATAGAGTAATCTCATAAAACTATAAAACTATCGTTCCCCTGTGTTACAAGATCAGAGCATGACCGACACGACCCAACATAAACGGATAAACTCTACGAGTCATCCTCACCAAGCACTAATCCCACCACTCCTCAATATGAAAATGACAACATGTAAGGGTGAGTCTCATTCGCAGTTAGTAAATATTATGCAATTCATAAGCAACAAGCATCATAATATAACGTTCACCAAATTATACATATTCAGATTCACATCTATTATTCATCAATTCATACAATAATAGATTACGACACATAACACAGAAATCCATATAATCACGAAATGACAAAATGCACATGACACAACTGACACCATGCATGTGGTACCAATAAACCGTAGAATTAATCCATCTGACCGATCTACGCCTCATCGAGATACGGCCCACCGACACAAATTCCACACAATGGGAATTATGTCCACCCGATCCAAACATCAACGGGATCCATCACCGAATGCATATGAATGAATGAAACACACATAACATTTATAAAAACATCACAGAATCACGATGAACAACTCATCTCAACACCACATCACCGAATAAGTATGTACATGTTTTCAACATCAGTCAAATAGTCATGCATTCATCACAATCATAATAATAATCACAACCAATTCATCATCACATCAAATACATTGTCACACCTATTTCATATGCACACAATGTTCAATTCTCATCAAGTAATTAAATTGAGTTTTAAAGAATAAAGTTGGCCATTGCCCATATTCATCATTCATCATATAAAACATTTAATTACTTGTACAACGCCCAAAACGGCACTAAGAAAGGATTCACGGATCAAAAGATACGCTATTTCAAGTTTTAGAAAAATCCCCGCACAGCAAGGTTCGCTTAGCGACGCGAGGCAGAAGCAAATTCCTTCAGACCTCCTCTCAGCGGACCTATAGCAACGTTAGACAGAAGCTAACTAGGCCGGGACCTCCGCTCAGCGGACCCCTCTCTGCTTAGCGGACCTGCGATTTTACCAATTCTCAGGTCTGCGACAGACCTTGCGATTCCACCTATTTTCAATCCAAAATTGAGTTTAAACAGCATATACAGGCATACAATCATCATACATTCAATCATACACCACCAAACATCATTTAAACTCATTATTAACCAATAGATCATGCAATTTGCATCAACTCAATCCAAACCATAACACTCTAACCTAACAATCCCAATATCTAATTGAACCAAACCATACATCAATTTACCTATCACTCAAGATCACATAAGAGATACTAAAAGGTAGAGTCCCCCCTTACCTCAATGGAAGTTCTTGAAGATTCTCTTCTTCCTCTTCGTCTTCTCTCCTTTGCTCTTTCACGTGTTCTTCCTTTTTGTCCCCAAATCGCTCTTTTCTTATTTTATGAAAAATAAAATAAGATGACCACAACTTAGTAAAAGGCCTAACCAAATAACACCCCTCTTTTACTAACATTACACCATAAGCCCAATAGCTCTTATTCCATAATTTTCCAGTTAAATCCAAATTAAAAAACTAGAATTCCAATTACTTAATTTAAATCCAAATTAAATTAATAAACGGGAAACATACCTTAGACAAAAAGAGTTTTTGTCCTCGAAAACATACCTTAGACGAAAAGTTCCGGGTAAGAGTCCTTCATCTGGCTTTCTAACTCCCAAGTAACATTTCCACTTGCTGGTCCTCCACCAAACATCATTTAAACTCATCTGGCTTGCTTTGCAGACGCTGCCGTCCGTCACATGCAAGGTCTGTCGTCCGTCACGCACCTAATTCAACATCCTTGCCGTTCTTTAAAGGGTCAGTTCACGTGACATTCGTCACAGACCTTGTCCCACGCATGCACTGTAGTCCCATGCGTTTCAGCCTCTTGTCCAATTCAACCACTTTATCTCATGATTATGCATTGAATTTTTTTTGACTAAGACTTTGACTACCACTATTTCTTTCCACTTTCTTCATAATCTCCATCTTCTATTCTTTCATAACTCCCACCATAAAAACCCATTACCATACATTCATTTTCCCATAACTTCAACCCTTCAAAATTCTATATCATAAACACCATTTAATCCCCACTAATATCCTACATCTATTTAAACCATTTATTCATCATTCTAAACCATTCTCATTCGCTATTTTTCCTTTCATTTTCAAGAACCACCATATTCTTTTCATAAATCTTTGTTAGAAATCCTATCATGGCCAACCAAGGAGAACCCGACATGAATCCTCTTGTGCTCCTTTAAGGAGAAGCAGGCGAACTCCAACGAGAAAAATACCGAAAATTTTATCGAAGAGGATTTACATCCACGCGCTATATCGACAACAACTGCTTGCGCGATCTGGGGTTGCTTAACAATGTGCAAGGTTAGATCGACAACGTAGGCCTGAGTTACGTGAGCACGATGAACTTACCGGCTTATGAGGCTCTAACTTTAGAGTTCTTGAGTTCCTATGCGTACCTCACTCCCGACGATGCTGGTGAACATCTCATTAGAGAAATCACATTTCGAATGTTCAACCAAGAATATACACTAAATCGGGATGCGTTAAGTGATATATTTCACTTACCTCATCGAAACAATGTACAATACCGTATCCCCCCATAAATGGATTGGGGCATAATGGCATATGAATTACGGGGAAGAATGTCTGGTGAACAAAATATCACCCCTGAGGGACGCTACTCATCCCACATCCACAATCCAAACATTCGTTACCATGTAGTTAGAAAATATGAAGTTATAAAAAGTTAGTGGGTGGTTAGGAAACAAAACAAAGTGAGAGAAAGAACCGTGTAGTTGGTTTCTTTTTCTATGAACTACTCTAGTTTTAACTTCTCTTTGTTAACACGTGTATATTATTTTTAGTACTTAAGAGATAATAAAAAAATAAACAATTAATAAATAGTTAATGGTAATTTTGGAAGAAATATAGGCTAACCCAAAAAGACCTATCCTCTTTATATATAGTTATAGATATTATAAATAAATATCCTTTTAAAATAAAATCAAAAGAAAATGGGTGATGTATTTGAGTGATTTTGTTTGTGAAGTTTAAGTGCGAATGATTCACATTATTGTTGTGTGTGTGTGTGTGTGTCTTTTATAATGATTATGATTTGCTCTCCCTTTCAGCTTGAATGTTACCTCCATGTGGATAGTGCGCGGGTAATTAAGATTAGTGCGGGAAACTTAGAGAATAACTTTTGAGTGCATTTATTTACTTTCAATAGAATAAAAGGAGTCTTGCTCTGATACGTAACATCGGGGTTGGGATCGATTGGCTTACAAATATTATGTGTTATGTTATTTTGGAGATTTTGCATTACTTTCATGAGTATACGTTTCGTTTAGGATTATGATGTTATGGACACATAATGTGATGATGTTTTGATGTCGAACTACCTTTCATGGTATTGAGTTTATTTTATGAAGAAGTTTAAGACTTATGATTCCGGTGCAGAAATTCTAAATAACTTAGTTATGATTCTGATTGTGGAACTTTCCACTTTATTGACTCAAATAACAAGAGCAGCACGATTCGAAGCATCAACGTGAAACGCGAGCTAAGAATGGCCAAGGGACTAGAAATGTGGGGGCCGATTGTAGGCCCTTTCCACTTTATTGACTCGATTGCAAGCACCGAGTAAAAGGGGAATGAGAATTTCCTTCTTTGAGAAATTTACACTAATGCCTTCATTGAGGTCTTTAAACAATCACAAACATCGTCTCATTTGGTGGACTTTTAAACAGAATTTCCCACCTAAAATAGGGACTCCTAGACATGCATCTCTATTCCCACTTCTCATGGAAAAGAGCATTAAAATAAATTACATAAGTGAAATCTAATATTTTTTCATTTTATAATATTCAGGAAATGATATAAATCATAATGAATGAATTGAAAAGGAATTGACAAAAAGGCGTAAAGGTAAATGAGGGTGTGGACCAGCATAGGTCTCACACACCCTGGAAAAAACCTATCGAAAGTAAAAAGGTTAGTTCCAAGATATTTATTCAAAATGAGGGTGTGGACCAGCACATGTCTCACACACCCTCGAAAGAAACCGATCGAAACTAAAAGGGTTAGTTCCTAGAGATCATTAAAACTGATTAAATTTTTATTGAATTTTATCATGTTTTATGTGAGAAACTTCTAAGAAAAGAAATTAAATCATAAAATACTAACAATTAGGCGTAGGCCCATTAGGGGGTTGCCCAAAAAAGCTTGTGTTGTTTGTAGTTTGTTTTTTTCTTTGTCAAAAAGAAATGGTGGTACATGGGCCTTGCAAGGGGCATGTAACATCCCGATTTTTATTATTTATTTATTTAAATAGCTACTTTATTATTATTTTAAGTATTTAATTATTATTTGGTGTGATAATTAATTATTGTGTTAATTGTGCTATTTGGAATTATTAGGTGTGTTGTGAAAAACGATGTCAAGAACAAAGTTTAATGCAAGGGAAGAGTAAGAAGAACACAAAATTTGGTTATAACTGCTATTCTTTCACTTTCTCTTAAAACAAGATTACAAGTTTACAAGAATAACAAATAACTTCTCTCACCCTAAATTAGGATTTGCAGCTTAGCAATGATGAGAGACTAGTATGTTATTTATAATAAAACCTAACATACTAACTAATGGACTTTTTCCAGAAGGCCCATTACACAAGCCAACTTAATAAACAAGCTAACTTAACAAATTAGGGTTTAAACACTGAAACCTAATTTAACATGCTAACAACCTAGCATCTTCGACACAAGCATGTGAACAACCTTCGACTTCATGCTTAATCCTGTCGAACCAAGAAGCTACCCTTCGACCATACTAGAGTTCGATCCAATATCCCACAAATCTCCACCTTGGACCTAACTCTACAACATCAAAGGAACAAACTAGCTTTCTTCATGCAGCTTTATCAACTGCATACATTGGAAAAACTTGCAACTCTTGGTGATCATATCAGCAACATTGTCTTCAGTCGAAACCTTCAGCACTTGGACTTCTCCATGCTCGATTACTCCTCTGACGAAATGCAGCCTCACATCAATGTGCTTAGTTCGCTCATGATAGGCTAAATTCTTTGACAGGTGTATTACACTTTGACTATCACATATAACAGTGATACCTCGACCTTGAAGTTTCAGCTTCTTCGCAAAACCTTCAAGCCACAATGCTTCTTTCACAGCTTCAGTTAAGGCAATATACTCCGCTTCAGTGGTTGATAGAGCAACAACCTTCTGAAGTGTTGCTTTCCAACTAATTGTTGTGCCAAACATAGTGAAAACATATCCAGAAATAGATTTTCTAGAATCCATACAACCTGCATAATCAGAGTCGACATATCCTTCTATTACTGCTTTAATATCTTCACCCAAGGCTCCACCATAAATTAGGACTCTATTCAGAGACCCATTTATGTACCTTAAAATCCACTTCAATGCTTGCCAGGGAGCCTTTCCAAGGTTCGCCATGTACCTGCTTACAAGACTTACTGCATATGCTATGTCGGGTCTAGTACAGACCATATCGTACATCAAAGAACCAACTATATTAGCATATGGGATGCTATTCATATATGCTCTTTCAACATCAGTACTGGGACACTGATCAATACTCAGCTTGAATTGAGGGTTTGTTGGAGTCATAACTGGCTTCGAATTCGACATACCAAACTTTTCGAGAATCTTCCGTAGATATGCCTCTTGAGATAAGCATAACTTTGACTTATTTCTATCTCTTCGAATGTCAATTCCAAGAATCTTGGAAGCAGATCCCAGATCCTTCATATCGAACTCCTTATTGAGTTCAGCCTTCACCCTCGTCACATCTTCAACATTGTTGCTTGCTATGAGAATATCATCCACATAAAACAACAAAATAACAAATGAATTACCAGGTCGAAATCTGAAGTAAACGCAGTGGTCGAACTGACTTCTAATGAAACTTATGCGTGTCATGAACTCGTCAAATCTCCTATTCCACTGCCGAGGAGATTGTTTCAGCCCATACAAAGATCTCTTTAACTTGCACACACAATCTTCCTTCCCCTTTTCGACATACCCTTCAGGTTGCCTTATCAGGATCGTTTCATCTAGATCACCATACAAGAACGCAGTCTTCACATCCATCTGTTCCAGTTCAAGATCAAACTGTGCCACCATGGCAAGCAACATTCGAATGGACCTATGCTTCACAACAGGAGAAAACACATCATTAAATTCGACACCTTCTTTCTGAGTGAAACCCCTTGCAACTAACCTTGCCTTGTATCTTTTTAACGTCACTCCTTCAATTCCTTCCTTAACTTTGAAAATCCATTTACAGCTGACTAACCTTACTCCAGCAGGTTTCTTGATCAGTTCCCAAGTGTGATTATCATGAAGAGATTTCATCTCATCATCCATGGCCTTCAGCCATTCAGTCTTATTTCGACTCCTCATAACTTCCTTGTAGTCTCTAGGTTCTTCATCTAGAACTTCACTTGCAGAGATTAAGGCATAAGCTATAAGATCTGCATACCCAAGTCTCTGAGGTGCCTTTATGACTTTTCTCGACCTATCTCTCGATAATAAGTAGTCATCGTCAGTTTCCTTAACTTCCTCAGCATCTTCTACTTCTTCGACTTCATCAGGGATATGCAATTCAGCATCAACATGCTCCACCTCAACAGGAATCTCTACCTGTTCCAGCTCTTCTGCACTTCGACCATCATCATCATCATCATCATCAGTTTTCTTGAAAGCCATTTCAGCTTCATTAAAAACTATATCTCGACTGGTGATACACCTCCTGTGACCTGGTTCTAGGCACCATAGCCTATAAGCTTTGACTCCTTCAAGGCATCCCATGAACATGCATTTCAGAGCTCTAGGTTCGACCTTGTCTTGCCTAATGTGAGCATAGGCTACACAACCAAATACCCTCAATTTGTCGAGATCTGGTGGATGTCCCGACCAAACTTCTTCAGGTGTCTTCATATCTAACGTTGTCGAAGGACATCTGTTTATCAGATATGTTGCTGTCGAAACAGCCTCAGCCCAAAACACCTTCTTTAAACCGGCACTAGTCAACATGCATCTGACTCTCTCCAAAATAGTTCGATTAAACCTTTTAGCCAAACCATTTTGCTGTGGAGTACCTGCAGTAGTTCTATGCCTTGCAATACCAGAGGCAACACAAAAACTGATGAATGCGTCATTGCAAAATTCAAGGCCATTGTCGGTTCTCAACCTCTTGACCTTTCTGCCAGTCTGATTTTCAACCAAAGTCTTCCAACTTTTGAAATTCTCAAAAGTTTCATCCTTAGTCTTCTGGATGAATACCCATAATTTTCTTGAATAATCATCTACTATGAATAGAAAATACCTTGCTCCTGAATGTGATGGACACCTTGCAGGCCCCCAAATATCAGCATGGATGTAATTAAGGGATCCATGTGTTCTTTGTTTGCCTTTGTTGAACTTCACTCTGCAAGATTTTCCAAGTACACAAGGTTCACAAAACTTCAGCTTTTCGACTTTGTCTCCACCAAGCAGATTTTGTTTCCCTAATTCGACCAGACCCCTTTCATTGACATGGTCCAATCTCATGTGCCAGATTTCTGTCTTCGACAAAGTTTTCGTGGATGCAACATTTGTCGAACCACTTACAACTTCAGCCTCAAGGGTATACAAGCCTTGTTTCTTCCCGTCTCTCAAGACTTCCTTCGAACCCTTCATAACTCTTAGGATACTTTTCTCTCCTTGGAAAACACATCCTTTCTTGTCGAATTCACCAAGAGAAAGTAGATTTCTCTTCAAATCAGGAACATACCTGACTTCAGTCAACAACCTTATTGACTAATCATGGAGTTTGAACCTCACAGATCCAACACTTGCAATCTTGCAAGCCTTGTTGTTTCCCAGCAATACTGATCCACCATCTTGATCACATAATTCCTCGAACAAGTCTTTTTTTGGAGCATGTGCCAAGTGCAACCTGAATCCATAATCCACTCTCTTCTCGAGTCACTGCTTGAAACCACAAGAACATCAGATGATTCGAAATCATCTTGAATAATGGTTGTATTGCCATTATCCTTACCTCCATGATCTTTCAGGCGTTCACGGCACACCTTTCTTGTGTGACCCTCCTTCTTACAATGATAGCATCGAATGCCAGATGCTTCGCAACTGTAAGACTTCGACTGGTTTTTGCCCTTCTTCTTGTCAAACTTACCATCCTTTCGTAAGAGTTTTCCTTTAACGGCCAAACATTTGCCAACAATCGAAGGTTTATGCTCCTTTCGTTCGTTCAAGTCCTTGGAATACAAGTCTGATTGAACTTCTTCAAAGGTCAGGGACTCCCTTCCATACAGGAGAGTATCTTTGAAGTGAGCATGTGATCGAGGCAAAGAACACAATAGTAACAGCGCTTGATCTTCATCATCGAACTTCACATTAATATTTTCAAGATCAAGAATCAGCTTATTGAACATATCCAACTGCTCAGCCAACACTTTATCTTCAATCATCTTGAATGAATACAAAGCTTGCTTCAGGTAGAGTCGATTTACCAGCGGTTTGGTCATATACAAAATTTCAAGTTTCACCCATAACCCTGATGCCGTCGTCTCCTTTGATACCTGCCGGAGAACCTTATCACCAAGGCTCAACAAAATTACGTTGTGTGCTTTCTCGATCATATTCGTCTTCTTCACTGCCGTGAATTCTGCATTCATGGTTGCCTCTCCCTTCAACGCTTCCAAGCAACCCTGCTGAACTAGTAGGGCTTTCATCTTCAAGCGCCACAGACCGAAATCATTCACTTCGGTGAACTTTTCAATCTCATACTTTGTTGAAGGCATCTTCTCCATGCTCACCGCACCAATATGTTGTGAAAAACGATGTCAAGAACAAAGTACAACGCAAGGGAAGAATAAGAAGAACACAAGAATTGGTTATAACTGCTATTCTTTAACTTTCTCTTAAAACAAGATTACAAGTTTACAAGAATAACAAATAACTTCTCTCACCCTAAATTAGGATTTGGAGCTTAGCAATGATGAGAGACTAGTATGCTATTTATAATAAAACCTAACATACTAACTAATGAACTTTTTCCACAAGGCCCATTACACAAGCCAACTTAATAAACAAGCTAACTTAACAAATTAGGGTTTAAACACTAAAATCTAATTTAACATGCTAACAACCTAGCATCTTCGACACAAGCATGTGAACAACCTTCGACTTCATGCTTAATCTTGTTGAACCAAGAAGCTACCCTTCGACCATACTAGAGTTCGATCCAATATCCCACAAGGTGGATAATATAATAATTCAATTGGGCCTAATTATTAGAAGTAGTAGTAATAAGGAGGTGAGAGAGACTAAGCCCATTAGCTAAGAAAGATAGTAAGAGTATAGACTAGGTTAGTCTCATAACTCTCATTTTGGAGAAAGATAAGAGAAAGAACAAGAGAAGAGGAGAAAGAGAGAGAAGGGGGATCTTCAAGAGGTAAGGGGAAGAATCCATGTTATTATGGGTATGTATGGTATGCAATGGGTAGAATCATGCTTAGGTGTTCTTAGTTTCAATTTATCATGATTTTGTATGTTAGGGTTTGTGTAGAAATCCATGAAATTTAAAGGATAATCATGTTTATGTTGTTATGTTGATAACCCATGATAGAACCATGATTAGGAACCCTCATATGTATGATTATTGGTTGTTTGGTTGATTTTGTTTGGTCCAAAATGGATTTTGAGAATGCTGTCAAAAATGAGTTTTTTTCAAAAATCGTAGAGGGCGCGTCACGCCGGAATAGAGCGCGTAGCGCGGGAATGGGCGCGTAGCGCGACCTGTTCCGGAAATTTGTGATTTCTGATTATTTTCTTTGGGATCTTGTATGCTTATGATTTAAAGGGTATTTCCATGTATTTTAATAGTTTATTGAACTATGTTTGGATAGATTTTGAATTGAATTTGTATATATACATGATACTTGGATTTTAGTATATGTATATGGTGAATTGGTGAATTGGTGAAATTGTGTGAATAACATTGATTAGCTTGTACTCTATGTCTTATGTATGATTGATAAATGCTAAGTGAATGCTTTATTGATGATGAATGTATGTTATTGTTTACGGTGATTTTCGGTAAACAACCGCTAGTCCTCCAAACAATAAAATATACTTTGGTTACTCGCAGAATCGACTAGATTGATCCTAGGACATAGTCAAACAAATGTCTTTCGATATGATTTGATTCATGTTTGTCTGTTCTGACTTCGAGAAAACTTGTTTGCGATGTGATCATATGAACATTCACTTAAAACAATACTGGTTATACAAGTTAATGTAACTTTCAACAAAGAAACATAAATAAAAGCATGTAAATTGCAGAAAAGTAAAGTGCTTCGAAATGAAAGGTTTGACGAAATGAAAGAAGTGCAGGAATGTAAATAACGGAAAATAAACGAAAGCAGTAATAATGAAAAGATACTTGAATAAAAGAGAATACAAATGTATTTAAATTGGTGTTGGTGTCATACATACATTTCTCAGCGAACTCGTTCTCTAAACACTTGATACTTGAGTGATTTGTGAGTGATTTGTACAAAATGAACACACGGAATCCTAACATTAAGACCCTTATTTATACTAGTTTCGACCCTAACGGTCCTATACTAATCTAATGCCATGTTGCCCATAAGAATCCCTGGGATGCCATCTGTCTTTCTGCAGTTACACAAAACTACTTTGAAATTCAAATCCTCCCGCCTGAATCCTCTTTCGACGCGTGGCAACATGATCAGAATCAAGAATGCCACGAAGACACGTTCAGCCTTAGTACCTTACGTATTTCGCAAAAACGTTTAAGTCTTTTAAAGATAATCCTCTTCAAATTAGCTTCAAGTCTAACCATCTTTACTCCAACTCAAACAACATTCTCAAAACATGGCCATCAGTAGCCATCTTTAAATCTCAGAAATGGTCATCAGCAACCATCGTCCTTCGAATTCTAACTCTTCAAAGAATATTCTTCTTAAACGAAATCTTCAGCCAACAAATTGCCCCCAATAAATGCCTATTTCGAAAAACAAGAGAAATAGGCGTTTCTTGTTATAATGAGATTTCGTTTTACTCACTTCTTAAAGTTCCAAGACAACTGACTAACGTCATAATCATTTATGACTCTATTTTTAAAACGTCTTGTCATTTTTCAAAGATGTCTTCTCAGAACTCACATTCCCAAGTTCTGTCATTACCTCATGATCATTACTCCTATATACTAGGAGTAAGGCTAATAATTATTCGACCGCCGTTGGATTAAATCAACACTTGCCGCGTGTCTTTGACTTTTACCCAAAAGATTTGAAAGGGTTTCCGTTAACCCTTTAAATACTTGAACTTCTACCCTCGCATAACTTCCACTTTTATTTTTTGTACCCTCAACACAAAAAAGAAAAATCCTCTTTGGCCTCGTTTAACTTATTTCTTAAATCAAATTTACTCATGGCGTCTTATTCAAATGCTCTTCAACCCATTCAGAAACTTCAACATCCTACACAGATAAAGAACCAATAACACATTCCAGACCCAAATGACGTAGAGGCGCGCGCTATCTACGCTTCTCATGTGATCATCCCTTTTGAACTTTCTGGAAAAAATCATGCTTTCATGGGTCCGTTACCAGGAGGAAACAACCCCTCTTTGAGTAAATTCTTCCCTGCTTATTATAAAACTAGACCTTTAGTTAGCAAGAACAAAATAGATGATGAAGGTCGTCCAGTCTCGGCTAATCCTGATATCACAAAAGAAACCTCAACTGAAACTTCTTTGGTCTTAGAGAAAATTAGGTTAAACTATGTAACCAATTTTGTGAAAGTCTTTAGGTCAATCCCTTAAGCAAAAGATCATGAACTCTATTATGCTTGGCTAACAAAGGTAGAAACACAAAAGGCGTCTTTCTGGAAACAACTAGGGATTTATGACTTAATCCAGTTATCCAAAACAGGTTTAGAATATAACTAAACCATGTTAGTAGCGTCAGTTTATTTTTAGGATGCTTCTCACAATACTTTCCACCTTCTATGTGGAATGGTTACCCCTACCCTATTCAATGTAGCTGCTATTACAGGGCTTCGACCAACTGGGAAAACCTTCGACCCCAATTTCATGGATACTGACACCATTCAATTTAACGAAGCAACAGTCACTTATACTGCCTTCATCCAACAATACCACAATGAAACGAACCCAGACGTCTCTAACGAAGAACATATAGCATTTCTAGCACTTTGGCTCTCGAGATGCGTCTTTTGCTCTAGGTCCATACAAGTAGCAAAAAGGTATCTTTGCATGGCCAACCAGCTAAATGCTGGGAAAGAATTAAACTTAAGCCAGTTAATTCTAGGATTTCTTTATGAGAACCTTGGTGAAGCAACAGACCTTGTTAAGAACTACAAAACAAGATCTCTCCTTTTCACTGGTCCCTTCTGGTTGTTGCAACTATGGCTTAATGCCACTTTTGAGGCTCACCTCCCGTATAAAAGTGTCGTAGATGAAGAAAGTACAACTATAAAGAATCGAACAGTGGAAGGAACCCGATTAGCTTACCTAACTCCAAAGGAAGAAACTGGCAAACTTCGTGAAACCTTCTTGGCATTCATGATGATGGTCGCTAAACGTTATCAGTTCACTCCCTCGATGGCTCCATTCGTACAACGGAAAGTGGGTCCCGAATGGTTTACTCGAGAATTTCCAACAACTTCTCCTGATCAACAAGCTGAATCTATGGCTATCTGGGAAGCTTTCCTCACCCCAAAGTTGTTATATCACCGACTTCGATCTTCAAAAAGTCACTGATGCCTCCTTTGCTATCAACCAAATCTGGTTTCGAGACAATTTGGGTTGGTTCAACTCAAACCAAAGTGTTTGTATGACAAAAGGAATCACATGTGTCTACACACTTCGCATCTGGCAGAAGACGAATATGAATCAAAAATCTCCAAATATGTTGGCATCACCACTTTGTCTCCCGTTTCTTTCGAGCCTGCTTTTTATTCTACCATAGATTTTCATCAATGGTGGACAGAGTATTATTCTACACAAATCTTCGATGCTGAAAGCCTTACTCGGGAACTAACTGAAGCTTTTGCTGATGTGCAGGAGAATTTCCATAAAGGTACTTTGACTCATATTAAAGAAATCCAAGCATTTCAAAAATTCTTTGAAACTATCTATAGGCCTGATGATCTTAGTCGGACCGTTCGTGAAGCTGCGGTCACTTTACGTGAAAAGTTTTCTGCTAAACTGGATAAGTTGAAATTGCCCAGGTCTGTTCGACCTGAACTACGTTATAAAGTGGCTTTTGAACTTCATCCTCCAAAATTTCCTCCACTACCTAGTGCTGATTTTGGTGTGGCTTTAAGCCCTCCCTTTCCAGACTGGTTTGTGTGTGGGAATCCCATAAAAATTCTTCAGGAACAATCTAAAAAACGCGTTGAACGAGTGGTCCCGACTAAGCACACCTTGGATACTTTCAAAGGACATCTTAATATAGATCTTGAGCACGTTCGCGTCTTGACTCCAATACCTGAAGGTTGGGGTTTAGACAATCCTTCGACTAACTTTTCCTTTTTTCATTGAAATACTGATTCATATTTCGTTCACAGCTGTTACTCGAAAGAGACAAATCAAGGAAGCTCTTGTGCAGAAGGGTTCTGGAACTCCGAGGAATACCAAGGCAAGTGAGAGTGATTCTATCACTACTGGCAAGAAACCCACGGTACATACATACTTTCATATTCTAATATGAAACTTTATGAATATTACTCACTTGGTTTTAATATGTATTCTAGAGCTCGAAACCCCCAGCATCTTCGAAGCAAAAAGTTCCTCAAACAGCCGATTCGGACGATGAAGATAAATCTCCTCCTCGCACCAGACAAGCGACAAAGAAAAGACAAAGAGCTGCCACCCCTTCAGCCAAGGAAAAGGGATCTGGGAATTCGAAGCTTACTTCGTCAAGTGACAAGGTATCTTCTGATGGATCACCCTTGAAAGCTGCTAGTACTATCCCCATCATGGAGAGTCACAACTCAAGTCCAGACAACATTCCAACCAAGGTATTTGGGTTTCACAATTTAATCATTTCTTCAAACCCTAATTCTAATGATTATGTTCACATCTTACCTTGTAAATGTAGGATGATGTTGGTATCGCTACTTCTGATCTCAAAGCCTCAAGTTTAAACATTGACCTTGACAATCTTCGAGGTAAATGTCTGCTCTTTCGAATGACAGATGAACTTCCTGCCCTTTTTCCGTTTTGATCAATTCTAACTGTCCATCACAGGTGTTTCTCGACACAAATCTCATGTGCTTTCTCCCGTTCTCGAAGACACTCAACCTCTTGCTACTATCATTCCGACTTCGTCTGCTGAAGAAAGCCATTCAAATGATGAGTCTCCACCTATTCATCAAGATGAAAATATGGAGGAGAACCCTCAATGTTCGAATAGTGGTAATGCAGCCGGACAACCAACTAGCAGCGAAGATACTATATCTGAGCAAGATGTTACAGAAGAAACTTCCAAGCTGCCTACACCTGGTTCCCATGAAACTTCGAACTTTGGGACTATAGTCACTCCTGTGACTACTTCGAAGCAGGCCTCTGCAATGCTTACTCCCTCAGAACTAGAGCAACTCAAGAAAACTGATCCTGTGAGCTTCCTCAAGACCATGATGAGTGTTGATAGCGCTTCGCCCCTTGGGCTTGGAACTCCTTCTTATGTCTTGGCAGGTGCTGGTGACAAGGATGATATTCCTAATCTCCTTCGTCAGATAAGGGAAAGGTTCTTTGAAACCAACCTCGTCGAAGCTCTCAGCAAGGATTCCACCAAATACTATGGTCTAAACAACCTTCTGAAGAAAGTGGACTTACATCTAGTTCCATAGGAAGTCTCAGAAGTGATTGTTTTACTGAGTTCTCTGATTGAACAACTCCAATCTAATCTCCTTCGAAAACGGGATATTGACGAACAACTCACAGCAAAAGTGACTTCTCATAGTTCTTCATGGGAAGCTGCTAACAATGCAACAAAGAAGGCTGACGCCCTTAAGCTTGAGCGTTTGAAGAACCAGCAAGAATATGAAGATTGTGAGGCGAATATCAAATCCTGGAAACAAGAAATTGAGCGCCTCAAAGGGAAGATAAAGGATGCCCAGTCTCGTCAGGTAGAAATCCAAAAAACCAATCAGGATGAATTGACTGAAGTGGCGCAGTCAGGGATTCGACACTTCGAGACGGCACAGAAGCTATTGCCAGAGATCGAAGAACTGAAAAGACAACAGGCATTGATCGAACGTCATATGTCCTTATGGGAGACTCAGTATTCGAAGATAAAATATAATCTTCCCAAAGATTTTAATTAACCACTTTGGACCTTAGACTATTCTTCTTGTATTCCGTACTTAGTTTATTTTATAATCGAACTTCCTCCAGAATATATATGCAATTTTATCTTTCAATTTTCCACATCTAATTTTGTAGTTGTCATAAGTAACGTTTTAGAAATTCCTAACAATTGCCAAAAATCATTTTATTATCATAATGATTTTAATAATGCACCCACGTGACATGATTACCCTTCGCAGCCTCTTAAGCCTAGACTTGATGTTTCCACTTCCCTTAGCCGTAACCATCATTAAATGATGACATCACCTTTTTTCAAAACGTCTACTTGAGACGTGCGTGTATCAGTTTTCAATCATGATTACTTTTCAACTTCCAAGGCGGGAAACGGCGGAGGCCATAACTTCTCTTGGGGATACCAAACGCAGTCCAATCAACACTCAAGAGATAAACCGTTCCTTTTGGCTAACGTATTCTATATAAAGAGTTAGCATTCTACTCCTTTCTCCATACTTTCCTCAAACTCTTATCAAAATCTACTCTCTTCTCCGTGCATCCTTTCAAACACAGAGTTTTGACAAAAACTCCCTTGCATTCTCTCTCTCAAATGGCGCAACCCTTGACCTTCAACACCATCAAAGCCTGTATCAAGAAAGAATTCAAACTTTCTGAGGAAGAGTTTAAAGAGAGTCACATCAGCATCAGCGCACTCTTTGCTAACCAACAACTTCAGTTCTATCACGAAATCCTGGAGGGGTCTGTTTATCCCAACATGTTAGCAGATTTCTGGATGTTTGTGTCTCTGCGCATAGATCCGAAAGGGAGAACCACCATCGTGTCTGAGGTTCGAAGGGCTCACATTACCATCACTCCTTCAACCATCTCTGACCTGCTGAGATGTAACAACTCTGGAGAATCGTTTGATGACAACACCATCAACATTACCACCTACCATATGTTGAGGACCCTTATGGAAAATGATCCCTTCAGTGCTAAAGTCATTAGGATTTGGCACCAGCTTTTAGTGGGCAACTTCCGCCCACGAAGTCATGATCTAGACAGCATCATGATGGAGGATCTGGAGTTTATACTCTGTGCCCTCCGGGGAAAGAAGATTAACTTTCCATTGCTGATCTTCAAAGGGCTAGTCAAAGCTGTTTCCATGGCTGCTTCTCGCCAATGTGTGGTGACGTGCCTTCCTTATGGAAGATTCTTGTCCTACATGTTCCTCAAAAAGGGCATAGTGAGAAGAATGCGCAGGACAGGGTCTCTAGACATGTTCGAAGCAGAAAGCTTGCCCCTGCTATCCTTGGAGGGCTTAGAACAAAGGATTAACTAGAGGTTGCTTTGTTTGAGGCTTTGATGGAGGTGTTATAGGCCTTAGTTTTTACTATCCAAAATCTTTTGAATGCCTCTTTTTGTTTACCTCTAGTATATTTCTTTTCTGTAGTCCCTTTTGTTAGTGGAAACATAATCTTTCCCAGACATGTAATGTATTCTTCCAATCTTAATGAAATGCATTTTGATGTTGCTTTGTCTGTGTTTACTTTACTTACCACATAACATTCTTGAACATAAAGCCATTTTGGTGTTTGTTCAACCATTTTGGCCTACGTAGCATCCTTTGAATATCTACATTTTTGCAATTTTAACTTCGTGCATGTTTGGTTTATATCTTTTCTGATACTTCCCGTTTACCCTTAAGATCCTGCGATCTTCTGCCAATTCTTCTATCTCATAAGCGTTATTTGAGAACACTTTTAAAATTCGAAAAGGGCCTTCCCAGTGTGGGGACCATTTACCTAACGCCTGATTCTTTTGATCTATAGGAAAAATAACTTTCCACACTAAGTCATTACTAATAAACGTTTTACCTTTCACCTTTTTATTGTATGCTCTGGACACCCTTTCTTTGTCTTTTTATCATCTCCAACGCCCGAAGCCTGTCTTCGTCCAAATCTACTAATTCATTCATAATCAATTCCCAGTAAGTGTTTGGAGGAATTTTTGCCTGTCTTTGGATCCTGACTGATTGCAAGTATATCTCGACTGGAAGCACTGCATCGTGTCCGAACGTTAATTGGAAAGGTGTTGTGTTTGTAGCTTCTTTTGGCGATGTTCGACAAGCCCAAAGTGCCTGGTCCAAAGTGTTATGCCAATTCTTGGGTTTTTTCCCTACATGTTTCTTTATAAGACCAATTATTATCTTATTTGCTGCTTCGACTTGTCCATTTGCCTGAGCGTAGTAAGGTGTAGAGGTGAACAACTTGAACCCCATATCTTTGGCGAAATCTTGCATCTTTCGCCCAGTAAACATTGATCCTTGATCTGTGGTTATACTTTCTGGGATTCCGAATCTGTAAATAATGTGTTTTTGAATAAACTCAATCACAGCCTCCTGATCCACATTCGCAAGTGGTATCGCTTCGACCCATTTTGTGAAGTAGTCTATTCCTACCAAGATATATCTTTGACCTTTAGAAGACTTGGGGTGAATTTCTCCAATTAAGTCTAATGCCCAACCTCTGAAAGGCCATGGTTTTATTATTGAACTTAACGCATTTGTAAGAGCATGTTGAATACCTGCATGTTCTTGACATTCTTGACAATCCTTTGCAAATTCTATGCAATCTTTCAACATAGAGGGCCAATACATTCCGTATCAAAACAAAAGCCATTTCATTTTGTGCCCCGCTTGGTGCGCACCACATGCTCCGCTATGTACATTTGAGATAGCCAAATATGCTTCCGCTTCTCCCAGGCACTTTAATAAAACTCCTTCGGGAGTTTTCTTAAACAATTCATTTCCCATTAAAAAGTATGATAAAGCTCGATATTTTACCTTTCTATACGTGTCTGTCGAAAGATCTTTTAAATAGTTCACAATTGGACTCCTCCAATCTGTGTCTGCTAAATAGTCTATATTCAAAACTTCAAACTCTTCTTTGTTGGCAAAACCTAATTGTGAGTTCTCCAAATCACTTGGGGAGAGCTTGGTAGCCATTGCTTTGCCTCTTACTTCGATCAGTTCTTCTATTTTTTCTTTTGATACCCTGTATCCTGAAGCTAACTGTGCCAAATCATTCGCTTCTTGATTATTCAACCTTGAAACGTGATTTAAATCCACGTACTCGAATTTTTTGAGCAGCCTATTTGCTATGACAAAATACATGATCAAATTTTCTTTGATACACTTGTATTCTTTCGTTAATTGCTTAATCACTAGTTCAGAGTCTCCTTTAATTTCGACTCTAGTTGCCCCCAATTCTAACAAAGCTTCAAGTCCAGCAATCAGTGCTTCGTATTCAGCTTCGTTGTTGGAGCATAAGGGACCTTCAATCTTGTACTTGAGCTTTGTTGGAATTCCATCAGGAGAAATTATTAGTATTCCAACGCCGGTTCCTTCTTTATGGGTTGAACCCTCGAAGTATAGCTTCCAAGGCTTAAATTCTACATATTGTTGGGGGTTCTCAACCACTGCATGGTCAACAATGAAATCTGATACGATCTGATCTTTCATTGCTTTAAGGGGTTGAAATATCAAAGAGTACTCAGTAAGGGCCAACGCCCATTTGCCAATTCGACTATGCAATATTGGTTTTGATAGCATATGTTTAATCACATCACAATGAGACGAAACATAAACTGGCTTTATATAATACTTGACTTTGATACAAGAGAAATACAGACAAAGGCAGAGTTTTTCTATTGCGCTATACCTAGTCTCTGCATCATTGAGTACTCTACTTAAGTAGTAAATGGCTCCTTCAATGCCATTATCATATTCTTGAGCTAACATGCTACCTATTGTATTATCTGACGCTGAAATATATAGGCGCATGTGTTTCTTCCCATTTGGGGGAGATAATATTGGTGGATGCATCAAGTATTGCTTGATCTTCTCGAAAGCTTCTTGCTGTTCAACACGCCATTCGAACTTTCCTTGCTTTAGTCGAAGTAAGGGAAAAAAAAAGCTTGCGTGCATCCACTCAAGTTAGAGATGAATCTTCTCAAAAGTTTATCTTTCCCAGTAAAGACTGTAATTCTTTCTTTGTGGATGGAGGCTTTGTTTCCATAATAGCCTTTGTTTTATTTTGATTAATTTCTATTCCCTTTTTGTGGACTACGAAGCCCAGGAAATCTCCAGCCTGCACAAAGAAAGCACATTTAAGGGGATTCATCTTCAAGCCATGTTTTCTCATTCTCTCGAACAATTGGCTCAGATGGTCCAGGTGACTGTTATCTGAGACAGATT
Source organism: Vicia villosa (assembly GCF_029867415.1). Lineage (NCBI taxonomy): Eukaryota > Viridiplantae > Streptophyta > Magnoliopsida > Fabales > Fabaceae > Vicia > Vicia villosa. The sequence goes on along the minus strand of NC_081186.1, from coordinate 12,852,224 downwards.
TCACAACAATGTCATCTATGTATACTTGCATGAAAGTTTCTATAAAATCATGGAATATAGAATTCATTGCTCTTTGATAAGTTGCCCCAGCATTTTTAAGACCAAAAGGCATTACAACCCATTTGTAGGTGCCTATGGCCCCTGGGCAACAAAAAGCTGTTTTAGACACATCTTCTTCTGCAATGAAGATTTGGTTATACCCGGAATATCCATCCAACATACTTAGATATTCGAAGCCTGCGGCTGAATCTACTAACATTTCTGCCACAGGCATGGGATATTCATCCTTAGGCGTTGCTGCATTAAGATCACGAAAATCTATGCATACTCTTAATGAACCGTTCTTTTTAATAACCGGTACAATATTAGCAATCCACTCGACATACCTCGTAGTTCTGATGAACTTGCATCGTAGAAGTCTTTCGACCGCTGCTTTGATCTTTGAATGAATTTCTGGTGAGAACCTTCTAGGAGTTTTCTTGATGGGCCTTTTTCCTTCCTTTATGGGTAGCTTTAATTCGACCAAATCTCGCCCTAAACCAGGCATCTCGTCGTAATCCCATGCGAAGAAATCTTTGTTCTCTTTCAACAACGCGATGACTTTTGACTTCAATGTTGGCTCCAGTTTTGTACTGATGTATGTTACCCTTTTCTGGTCTCCGTCTCCAAGATTTACTTCTTCGAGTGGATCTTTGGATAACATTTTTATATTTTCCCCCATTGGGTCCTTCTCGAATCCCAAAGGTTCTTCGTCATAGATTGCATCCAGCCTTTGACTCATCTCTTCTCCTGAGATTTTTTCGGCTTGAACTGGATCTTTGAGGAATTTAGGGGTAGGATGTATTTCATAATCCCTCGTTTTTGCTTCTCTTTGAACTGTACTGACTGTCGTATTTGATATCTCGGCTTCGAGAGCCGTGTTTCTTTTGTTCTCGGCTATGTAAGTCGAAATCTTTTCGAAAAAAGATGCTTCAGACATAACCAATGTTGTCATCCCAGCCTGTTGGCTGTATTGTTGGTAAATGCTCCATTGGTGGGGTATCTTCTGGACCGTCCATTATCTCTCTATTCCATTGGAATCCATTAGGGTGTAAAGACAAATAGTATAAAGCATTCAGTGTGTATATATCTTCAGCAGCATGGCAAGGTCCTATGTTCGCCAAATTCCTGTCGAAACTGGTTTTATTGACCTGATTGACTTCCGCCATGTAGTAACTCTGATCTCCTTCAATGTTTTCGACTATGCCATCTTCTCTCCAAATGGTTAATCTCTGATGCACTGTCGAAGGCACAGCAGTGACTCCATGGATCCATTCTCTTCCTAGCAAAAAATTGTAATTCGCCTTTGCTGGTATCACCATGAACATCGTTGGCCTTGTAACGGAACCCACAGTTAAATTCACTTGAACGACCCCTAAAGTTTGCCCTATCTTGCCTTCATAATTAGACAAAACCATATTATGTGGTCTTATATCAGTATCGAACATACCAATTCTCTTCAACATATATTGGGGCATTAGGTTCACCGCTGCCCCCCCATCTACTAAGACTTTGTTAATGCCAACATTCTCAATCTTGGCCCTTATGTAGAGTGGTTTCAAATGGTTACTCATACCTTCATCAAGCCTTTCGAAGAAAGCATTCTGCTCTTCGACTGCCCCATTGTTTAGCACATAGTAACACACAGGTCTGTGTCTTGCCATCTCTTCCTCATCAGCTTTCTCACAATCTTCAACTTCTGTTTCTTGGTTAAACTCATGAGGGAGTACTGACACAACATTGCAATTGAGGTTTATAGATAATACTCCGTCTGAGTCGAAATCATTTATCATCCTATCGTCTTCCTTCCAAGGGTTGGAATGCATTTTTTCTTCTTCTTTCTCATTTTCAGAATCGAACAACTTACGCTCCACTGGAGGTTTATTTGTCCTTGCCCCCTGCATTGGAATTTAGGGTCTACTTGATTCCCCGATCTCCCTTGGTTTGTATTCCCTTTGTGCTTTCTTCATCCTCTGGTGCCTTCTCCATCGGGATCTAGACATAGGATTTTTGCCTTTGTAGTTCTCCAACCTGTACATCTCCTGATTGGAAGTCTAGAATTTCTTCCTATATGCCATTGCAGTTCTTCCTCCTTGGTCCCAACTTCGCCATTTGTTGGTTCTGGCACCAGCTTGCATCCATCTATCCATGGATATGTCTGCAGGGACTTTGAATGTGACCCTTCGAGCTCTAGGGTGTGGGCTGTCAGGCCTCTTCGATGGGGTCCAGTTATCGAACCCATACAAGTTGGGACGAAGTCCCTGAGTTTCCCGACCCATGTAGAAATACACCCTTTCGAATGATCTTGCTAGTAGTTCGTCATAGACTACACCACATCTAGGGCACAGTGCAACCTCAGAGTTATCGTTGTGACATCTGACCAAGAAACCCACCAAGCTTTCTTAAGTCCTTGGGTACACCTTCAGCAATAAGTTTCCTCCTCTCTAAGGCTGCTCCATTCTTTCTCGTAGGGCCCTCTCGAAATTGGCTTGAACCCTTCGATTTAGCATAACTGAACACCTTGGGCACATCAACATTTTCCCACCATTTTTCTCATGAAAATTCCAAAGGTAATCCTTCAGACTGTTCCCTCTTGGTGGGATTTCAATGTTTCCCTTCTCCCTTATCAGCCATTTTTCTAGTTCTTGTATTTCAAATAAAGGTCGTCTAACATTGACCATGTTAACAACTGCCGGAGGAGCCTCAGAAATTCGTATCTGCTAAAGTTTTGCTGTGAGGTCTTTAGTGGCCTCACTTGTTTTTCCTTTCAGATTTTCAGTCATCTCAGCGTCAAAGGATTCTTCAACATCAGTATTGAAGATCTTATTGTCATTTAGGCTTTCTGTAGCCTGCTTTCCACTTAAAATTATCTCCGATTCAGCAACATCAATTTCAGATACTTCCACCATGTTGACGTCAAGTGGTTCACACAGGTTAGTGTCAGCCACACTCAAAGGGTCTGCGTCAACCTTCATATGGTTCTTGGTTTTGTCAGCGAATTTTAGACGTCCATCCTTGATAGCATTCTGTATTAGATCCCTGAAAAGAAAACATTGTGAAATTTTATGGCCTAAAAAACCGTGATATTTGCAAAAACCTCGCTTCTTCCGTTGTTCTAACGGAGGAATTTTGGAATTGGGAGGTACTATCATCTGGCCATCTTTTACTAATAAATCAAATATTTCATCACATTTAGTGACGTCAAATGTATAAGTTTTCTTAGGAAATCTATCGCTTTTATCATTCTCTAGTGGATTTTTTCCATTAGAAGGGGTGAGCAATTTGCAAGAATAAGATGGCGCCTCTTTTAATCCAGCAAGATCTATTTCGACCTCTTCCATGCTGTATGAATCTTCGAATGGTTCGCCATCAACGTCCTCGGCTTCGACGTATGCTACCCTCTCCTTCTTATAACTTTTACTTGCTCTGGCCTTTTCTGCTTTTAGTCGTTCGACTTGTCGAACCCTGTCGGCCAATTGGGCCATATGCCTTAGGTATTGAGTATCCAATTTCTTTCGAATTGAATAATCTAGGCCGCCTGCAGCCATTTCGACTAATTCATGCTCTGGGACAGTCGTGAAGCATCTTGATTTCAACAAACGGAACCTGTTTAAGTAATCATCTATAGACTCCGTGAACTTCCTCTTGATGCTAGCCAATTCTTTCAGACTTATCTTGGTTTGACCCATGTAAAACTGTTCATGGAATAATCTCTCCAAGTGTGCCCATGCATCTATGGAATTTGGGGGCAACATGGTGAACCAAACAAAAGCATTTTTTGTTAACGAACTAGGGAAGTATTTAATCCTTAAATCTTCGTTCCCTGCTAGATCCCCTGCTTCCGTCAAATATCTGGCTATGTGCTCCACGGTTGACTCACTGGTGTCCCCTGAAAATTTAGTGAATTTTGGTACTTTGGTACCCCTTGGCAATTCTGTTTGCATGATATATTCTGCTATGGGGGGTGTATAATTTGGACGTCGAAGCCCAGTATTAAGGCTATTATTAGCCATTATTCTCTCTATCATGGCAGTGAGATTGTTCTTTGTTTCCAAATTGTCTCTCCTAACCCTATGCACCACTTCGTCAGGATGTTCGTCTCTTCTTACTACAACTACATTAGGCTGTTGTTGGGCAACTGCTCGTTGGCCAACGTTAGTCGTTTGACTTCGAGTTTCTAAGTCTACCACTTGGTTACGTTCGACTGGTGTTGGCCTAGGTGGCGGTACTGTGGTTCGAACGGGTTCCCCCTCCTGATAGGTTGATTGGTTGTTCCTTCGCCTATTTTGTGGAACTCCTAAAAAATCTGCCATTCGATTTATTTGAGATGATATTTTTTGGAAAGTTTCCACATTATCCTGGTTAGTCCTGGCAATGTTTGTTGCTAATTGATTCAAGATCGACCCCAATTCTTTAGCAAGAGTTCCTAACATATCATGGTTACTTGCATCCATTTCTTGTCGAAATGTTGCTTGACTATTTGTGGTGAAAGGGGGTATTTGGGCAGAGAAGCCAGTATTCTGTGCGCTTCGACCTATCGAACCAACATTAGGCGAAAACGTTGTTGGGTTAGTTGTAGTGTATGTAGGTCTCGTGTCATACCCCAAAATTTACCCGATCAGATCTATATCTTTTAATTCATCAAGGGTCAAAATTAAGAGCCATGGGGTTTGACATTCCTATTGTCAAACCCGCCCTCTTATAAAAATATCCTGAGTTAAAATGTGGTTAAGGTTAGAAGGTGTTTGGGCCCAGTCATGTGGCCCATCTATTCCATTTTTTGAGGTTTTTAGTCCATTCTCACAAATTATTCACATGGTTTATTATTTATATTAATAATTGGTTTAATCATTTTGTTATTATAACTAGCTATTATTATTAATTAGTAGTGGTTGTAATAATATTATTATTAAGATTATTATAATTATTTTCAACTATTATTGTTATTATAAATATAATATACAATTAATTAATGGATTAGTAATTTATTTGGGCTAAAATGATTAATTAGATGATAGGCCCATTAGGGTATAGAAAACCTAAGTTGTGCATTATAAGAAAAGAGACCGTGTCAACAAAAGGGGGGATTTTGGCCGCAAAAAAAACCATGCTCGGAAAGAAAAAAAACCATGAATAAAAAAAGGAGAGAAAGAAAAATTGCGAGGGGATCCAGATCATTCCAAACGGAATTCTCGTGGTCTCTTGGACGTGAATTGATTCTTACCGTCAACCAAACAAATACGCAGTGTATCGCTGTGTTCATGTTCTGTGACAAACTTTTTTTTACCTAAATTCATTCATAAAAGGATTGTTAATCGTGTTTGGGTACATAATTGGGCTTATAACGTTGTATGCAAATTATCTGGGCTGTTTAATTGAAGCTTTGCTGCAGGTATGGAGTTTCACCATTGTTAGGTTCTAGAAGCTCCGGTTTGGGGTTTCGAGTTACAAGCAAAATTGGCTCAAACCGTGGCCACCAATGAATTCAGAAGGCAATTTGCAATGGACCTATGGCTTTGGATTTTATTTATTCATTGTTTTTTAGTCGGATTCGATTTCATGGGGTTACGGTAACAAACGCAAAACGTTGTCAAAGCATTTCACGTTTTACAGAAAAAATAAAGGAAGAAGAACAGTACCACTTTTGCGTCACTTTTTTTATAATTTTGGTTCAATCTTTTTTTTTCATATATTACAGTTTGAAACTATGGTTTTAACATCGATTCAGCGCAGCACGGATGGTAAAGGAACTCGCTGACTACCAAAGTGGCATAGGTTCGATTCTCACTGGCCACGTTATTTTTATCAATTCTTTGGTTTAAAACACCACCAGATCCCACGCTTTCTACCATGTGCTGCCTATGGTACACCTCGCTTCTTAACCACGAGATCTCCTATGATTCAAATCTAACGCCCAGGATTGCAAGGTTCACCATACACTCTCAAGGGGATGACACATGTAATCGCAGCCATGTTTTATTTTATTATTTAATTATGTAGATTAAATGTAAATTATTTATGTTTTATTTAGTTAATTTATTTTAATTAGGATTAGTATATAATTAAATTAGAATTAGGGTTATATTAGGTTTTAGGATTTATTCTCCCGATTATTTCGATTACTCTATTTAATTAGTTTTTATTAATATTAAAAATTACAAAAAAAACCTAGAAAGGTTAATACATGAGGGTTTGCCCGATCCCATTGCTCATTTTGGTGAAACAGTAACATTCAATTAATTTTCTCCCCGAACCGACTATACCTATTAGTCGCATTAGGCAAGAAATAATTTGGATTAATCTAATTTATTTATTAATAATAATTTAATTAGTCCTTTATTTAATTCTCTCCTCGACCCGACTAAAGCTATTAGTCGCAAAGACGAGAGATAAAAAATGGTAAAATTCTTTATTTAATTCTCTCCTTGGCCCGACTAAATCTATTAGTCGCTTTAGACGAGAGATAAAAAATACATAAAATCCAAAACACATTTAATTTGCTGCCCGCGACGATCAATCTATCGATCTGAGTAACCAGCAATGCCCCTTAATCCGTTAGCTATACTGACCAAATCTATTGGTCAACGCATCTAACGGTGCCATATCAAATCAGGGTTGTACGCCCAAATCTTAAAACACTCATTCAAACTACGGATTTTCATCCCTTCGATCTGGCAATTCAAAATGCCTTTTCAATCACAAATTCAAAAAAACTACGATAGGCCATTCAAAAAGCCTTCAAAGCAAACTTCATATCAAATTCTAAGGCGTACAACTATGTGCCCGAACTACGTTGACTCTGATTCTCCATAAGGAGATACGTAGGCACTTGGATAACCAAGGCGAGTCCCCTCCCTAAAATCTCAATTTTCCCCCTATTCAATTCTTTAGCTATTGAACCTTAATATTTTAGCCATAAACCTTTACCTTAGATTCAAAGCCAATAGGAAAGGGTTGAGGGTGCCTAACACCTTCCCTCGACCTGATTATAATAACTTACCCCGAATCTCTTAACTGCGTAGGGTTTCCTATTCGCCCTTCAGAATAGGTGGCGACTCTAAAAAGCATAATTTTAGGGCAGGTTGCTACAGCTGGCGACTCTGCTGGGGAACACATAATGGTGAATTATTATGCTCCTAAGGCTTGAGAGGGTTTAGGTTTAGGTTTGTGGCAAACGGTTTAGGTTTTTGGCGAAATTTTTAGGGTTTGGCTAATTCGCCATTTTAGGGTTTATGGTTTATTGTAAATATTTAAATTTTATTTATTTATTTATTTACTTGCAATTTCAATTATTTACAACAATTACATTTATTTACAGTAATTTAATTAAATATTTGTTTACGTGAATATTTGCTATTTTACTGCACTTTTTGGGTATATATAAATTGCGTTAAACCTAAGCGTGGGAATTATAATAATGACCAGAGGGGAATTACATCGCCTACGAGTCTTATTATAATTCCACTCAGAGTGGGCTGAATATCCGGAAAGGCCTGATACGAGGCTTGACCTTGTTGAGGGCTGGACTTGGTATTTGGCTGATCTCTCTGGGAACCTACCCCTAAAACTCGAACCTCGTGGATAAATGAGTTGTTCTAAAATCCAAAGAGACAAAAAGTCTCGGCGGCTACGAACGACCCCATGAGACCTTCTAGAGCATACCAATGGGAAGGGTAGGCACCCTAAGCCGTTACGCCAAACCTATGAACCTAGGGTTTACGTGCTTATTATGTGTGCAATTTATATGCTATGAATGTATTGCGTTTTAATTTTGCAGGTGTTCCTATGCATTCCCTGGCCCGCATGGACTCTGTTTCTAAGACCATGTCCTTCCCACGAAGGACACCTCCATTTATGCACGTTGATTGGCCTCTCGATGGCCATGAGACCTAGTGACTGTCATGAACGGTCACTCCACACCTGTATCTACACACTCCCTAGCCTGTAGGGACTTTCCTTATATATCCTTGTATTCTTACAACTACAGGTCCTTCCCACGAAGGACATCTTCATTTACACACGTCGATTGGCCTCTCGATGGCCATGAGACTTGGCGATTGTCTTGAACGGTCACCAGCTGCTACCTTCTGCATACTCCCAAATCTAAGGGATTTCCCTTAGGGTGTCATAACATTTGTCCTGCAAAGATACGAGGGTCTAATGTTACCTCTAAGGCTATCCCTAGGAGTATACGTCACGCGTCTGCATTGCATACATGGAGTTATAATACAAGGAGTCTCTCGCATATCCATGCATTCGCATTTTCATGCAGTCATACAGTTGCATCTACATTTGCATCTTCACCCGCATCCGCACCTATCGCGCTAGCCGAGTTCCCGAGACTAAAAAAAAATCAAAGGATCATAGACTATGGAGAAAGGAGGATAAATTATCGAGAACGAACTTGGTCTTACAAGGAGGAAAAAGGATGCCTTTCGTCATGCCGCATGTCCATGCCTTGTCATAACAGGATTATAAATATAATAAAGGTTGTCATCGAGCAAGGATTAGTTCAACAAAGAGTTCCCTCATAGATACACTCAAGATGTATCTAGTCAAAAAGGGGTTCATCTTAGAACATATCAAACTCACAAGGACGCTCTGCGATAACCTATGGGCAAGGGTCAGTCCAACTGGGGCAATACCCTGAACAAAGATGCATGACTACGATGGAGGGAATGCGACATATGTCAACCCCACGCCAAGGGGCAAAAGGATCATAGGTTCTCTCTGTCAATCTACAAATTTTGGAGGTTACGAAAGGTGTGACACTATCCTTAGAAAAAGCAAAGGAGGTTCAGTCAGAGGAAACTCATGAAGTTCCGATACGATGAAAACCCACCGCTAACGGTTTATTCCCAACAGGTTTGACATGTCCAAGGAGAATTCGAGATTACCCTCACTTCTACAAGTTCATTAACTAGGGAGTAAAACAAGGTCGATGGATCTACAAAGGAGGTTGTCCCTAGGATCAATAGGTGTTTACCATGCTCAGAATTTCAACCCCTACGATCGCTAAGTGTCACTCAGGATAAAAGTTGTATCTTCGGATTAGAAATTCTAATGGGATGACCATGCAGGTTTTGGAATCAATTCATTCGCTTCATTCGCGCACTTCTACTTTCAATCTCAGATTTAGGATTGTTAACAAACTTAAGGGAGAATGAAGAACATAAATAACTAAGTCCAGCTAAATATATGCTTTCAAGGTAAGACCGAGCCGAGGATGTACAGGCATTGTTTCAATTCCCAAATAGTGGAGAAATAAGGATGTTAATCCCTCGTCACTGTTAGACGCTGGCCTACAGATCTAGAGGGGGGGTGAATAGATCTCACTAAGTTTTTACAGATTTTTCTACAGACTCGAGCGAAAGCGGTTCTGAATCGACTTGCGTCTATTCTGGACCGCTATTGCAAAGGTCGTATGTGTTTCAAAACCAAAGAGTAAGTGGAATTAATGGTGAAGTAATATGATAGCTAACCAATACGTTTAACAACTGAAATCCAATTAACTTCTAGATTGACAACTTTGATTTGCAATGCAGTAAGATTGGATAAAGCAAAAACACAAACACTTGGTGATAGGTTCAAATTGATAGTGATTCAAGTTGTGGTGAATTGTGATGTTTGTGCAGAACTTTAATTCACAATTTTAACACTTGAATCGTTGATCAATTTTGCACTTATAACCAATTATGAACAGAAAGTAAAAGAGAAAGTAAAAGCGACAAGAACACGATATTTGTTTAGGCAGTTCGTCGATCGTCCTCGCTACGACTACGTCTGCCCCCAATTCCAAATTGAAATTGGGTAATCTTTCATTAATGTTGAAAGTAGTATATACAAAGAAGATAACAAAGCGATAAACGATAAACCAATTATGTCGATCCTTTGAATCTTCTTCCCCCTTAATCTTGAGCCAGATCAAGGTTATCCAAGAGCTTCACTTTGATTCCCTTCTGCAGTGTCTTGATTCCTTGAACTCCCCGTTCCTCAATCGTTACACTCAGCCGAATCCTCAATGAACGCCTCTTGATAAAAACCCCCAAGAACCACCCGTCGTGGAGGACAAAACCCGCAGATTTTATTCACCAACAAACCCCACAAACCTTCACCCACTAGGAATCTTCAATTCCGTTCCATGGACGTTATCGAACTCATCACTAACCCGCAACGCAAGAATGATTATGTGTAATTGTGTTGGAGATGATGAAGAACGAAGATGAGAAGCGTTTGTGTATCTTTCAGTCGTTGGTGTTTTTTTTTTGGAATAATTAACCCTTGCACAATATATATGATTGCATAGCAGTTGGAATCAAGAATAACTGAATTTTGGACTTTCTTGATCAGTTAGGTCGACCTCTTGTAGAGGTTAGGTCGACCTAGCAGTGCTTGCTGAACTTTGCTCCCAGTTAGGTCGACCTGTTGAAGGAGTAGGTCGACCAGAATCCTCTTCTGGTGCGTTCTGGGAACATTTTCTCAGATTAGGTCGACCTAGTTGATGTGTAGGTCGACCTAGCAGACTGATATGAAGATATCTTTATTTTGAGTCGACCTAAATGGTCTGTGAGTCGACCTAGCAGAGGTATATGGATTTTCCTTCATTTTAGGTCGACCTAGATTGACAGTAGGTCGACCTAACTGCTGATTTTCTGCATTTTTCATGTCCAGCTTGTGTTGAGTCGACTTATATGCATAGTGGATCACCTTGTGCTTTCATGAGTGATCAAATGCTTTGCTTTTCTGATTCCTCCTTGTTGTTTGAATGCTCATTTGAGTTTGCCATAAATCAAAAACATCTTTGAGTGTAATCTTGTACTCACAGTCACCCCCTCGAGCCAGGAGTTGGAGCTTGTTTCTACTTTTCAAATGAATCTTGATTTTAACCAGGGGCAGGGTAGATTTCAATTAATTCAATGGTGTACTTTGGTTGTCAAGAGAATCAGTCAATCCAAGCAAGGGTTCAAGCATAAGGATCAAGCAAAGCAAAGGTTCAAGCATATCTTCTTCCTCGCATTCATCCAAGATTGAGGAAGCAATGGAGATAATATTCACAACATCTTCTTCCTCAACACATCATTCAAAGATCGAGGAAGTATCAAAGTCGAAGTTCGCAAATCAACATAGCAGTCACAATATTCAAAACCCAAGAAGCATTCAAAAGAAAAGGAGAAAAACGCCCGCTAAGTCAAAATGGAAAATTTCATAAAAGAAAAGAAAAAGGACTTGGGAAAAAATCAGGGCATCCCGATGGATCAAACTCGAAAGAGTTGGTTCATGAAAAAATAAGGGATAAAAAAAACAAAGGCGAAATACAAAGGATAATCTTGTGACTGCTAAACCATCAAAGCTTCACATCAATGCTTGGATCTCTACAATATTTTCATCAACGCTTGGGTCTTTGCTAAAGGCTTATGCTCAACATCAAAACCAAAGCGATTCTCTTGCAAACAAAGCACATCCATTGGATTAAGCGAATTTTTAGGATTCGGAGAACATCAAGGAGAAAGGGGTGGGGTAAATAAACTTTGAGCCTTATATCCATTGTTTCTTAAAACTGTGAACCAGGCCAAGTTACAACATTCAAAAGTCCTAATTGAGGCAAGGTTAACTATGAAAGCATATTACGCAGGATTTGTTATACTGACTCCTAAGTTTGTTAAAACTATTTCTAACCACTACGCTTCTTCAAGCATTCATTTCTAATCATCCAGTCTTAATTCATAACGGACTTCGATTTCAAAACTTGCATACGCGTCGCATTGGAGTTACTTCTCAAAGGGTACAACGTCACCTACGAGTATACGCTTAACATCGAGGAAATCTCGAAACTGGTTTAATCAAAGGCGATCATTTCAAATAAAGAATCTGGAATAGGGATAACCACATCTAGGGGGTTCTCCTAAACAGGGGCAAAAGTTCAAGGATCGCAGGGGCATACGAGTAAAAATCCTATTAACTGGGGGCATTCTTCCTAAGGTTCAATCGACTTGGGGCACATCTCGAAGCAACAGAAAACAGGGGCATGCTAAACATGGGAAGAATTCAAATTCAAAAGGATAGAACACTATGGATAGTCCTCCATATCCTGGAGATCAAGGGCATACCCTTCAATCTAAACATCCGAGCATATGACAAGGTTATTTCTTGGAGCGCCCCCTTCATGGCTTGGAAGTCATAGGCACCTTTCTTTCACTAAACATTGGGGAATTGAATATCAAACCCATAAGGTAAACAATTCAAAGGTTAAAGGTGTGGAGAACCTCTAAGGTTAAAGGTGTGGAGAACCGCGAAAGGTTAAAGGCGCGGAGGACCTCAAAGGTTAAAGGCGTGGAGTAATTCAAAGGGGCAAACTGGGTCAAGACGCACAACAAAAGAAAAAGGTGTTCCCACACTTTACAAATCTTTCTCCTAACTACGATCTTCAAAAAACAGGTATCAGGGAATTGCGCTAGCATCACACCCCACCTTATCAAACAAACCTGCAACTCCAGCGAGCTATATACGCTTTGGTTATCAACAACCTATCATCAGAGCATCATGCAAATACATATGAATCATGCATTGCATACATTGGTTGATACATTACACCATACTTTTTCAGGTAGTCTTCTTTAAGACAAATCTTACAGTCCTTTTCTAAGGAACCTATTCGGGTAGTCTTCTTTAAGACATTCTAAGAGCCTTTTCAGGTAGTATTTTTAAGACAAATCTTCATATCCATTCCAGAAACCTTTTCAGGTAGTCTTATAGAAGACATTGCTTCGTTCCACTCATTACATCAATCAACATATACATGAGCATAAGCATTATCCCATACATCAAGACATCCGACTCAAAACTCTGGTGCTAAGCTATACTATCCACCTGCTTCCCGGTAACCTTACCGATGATAGTAACCTTACTGTTGGTTTATTTCCAATCACTTGATTGATGCTTCTGGTGTAGCAACCTGCCTAAAAATTAACTTTTAGAGTCGCCACCTATTCTACCAAGGCGAATAGGAAACCTCGCGCAGTTAAGAGATCAGGGTAAGATACTATATTCAGGTCGAGGGAAGGTGTTAGGCACCCTCAACCCTTTCCTAAAGGCTAACATTCAAAGATAAAGGTTTATGGCAAGGTTTATAAAGAAAGGTGACAGAGAGTAATTACAAGGCTAATTATATTGACAGGATTAGAATTTAGAGGAAGGGGACTCGCCTTGTTGCCAAGTGCCTACGTACCTCCTAATGGAGGATCAGAGTCTACGTAGTTCGAGGCCCAAGGTTGTACGCCTTTAGAATTTGATTTGAATGGTTTGAAGGCTTTTTGAATGGCCTATCATAGTTTGAATTAGGATGAAAATCCGTAGTTTAATTTGAAGTGTTTTGAATGTTTTAAGTTTTGGGCGTACAACCCTGATTTTAATTTGTACTATTAATCGCGATGACCAATAGGTTTGATCACCATAATTAACAGATTAATAAAAGCATTGCTAATTATTCTAATCGATTGATTCAATTATTTAATTTTATTGTTATCCCTCATAATCAATAGCTTTGATTACAAATAATAACGAATTGATAAAGGAATGCTAATCATCGTAACCAATAGATTTGGTTAAAACCATTTAGCAAAATAAGTTTATTTGAATAATTGATTAATATGACATCATGAGTCGACCAATTCGAAGATGCGGCAAATTGTGAAATCCACCCATCGTATCATTTGCGAAAGGTTGATTCTTTATTTATTGTGAAAACATATTTTTTTGTATAAAATTAAAGAAGGAAAAACTGATTCAATTAACACAAGATCATTTATGTATTAATATTAAATATATTAATCCAATTGAAATTAGTTCTTAGTTTTAAATATAAAAGAGCAATTTCTATACGTACACATTAGAACATATACATGTCATACTAGATAAATTACTATATATGAAGTTCCAGTTTAGAATTCATCACATTAGTGTTATTTCTTTAAGTTGTATATATGTCGTACCGTATTATCGTTGTTTAACTTATATTATATTAGTGTCACAACCCAGCCCAACTAGAAATATGACCCAGAAACATAACCCAATTGGTTTCTCATAACACACCAAAAAGCAGCCGCATAGTACATGAATAGAACCGTTGAATACAAGAAAAAATGTAAACACAGACCCATGTATTTTTTACAGAAACTCTATTTCCACTCTCTCAAACACCCAATGCATATCCATTCAAGAAAAACCCATGTTCAGACATCATCAAAGAAACAAGTACACACTAATATGAGAGAAGAATATGAGACAAACTTCTAACCTGTGGTGGTGCGGTGCTCGCGTATGATTCGCCGTCGGAGGATGATTTGGGCGGCGGGTATGTGTTTCCGTTTTTGTCGCGTGCGGTTGCTGCTATGTTGCGACATTGATTGAAGTGGATGCGGCTTCACCGGATCTGTCTTTGGCGTGTGGTGACTCGATTCTCCTCCCCGCGGTGGCTGGTCGGAGATCTGAGATGCGGGGTTGTTCCAGCGAATATTTTCTTCTCCAAATTAATTTCTTCTATTTTATGCTTGTTGTGCTTCAACTCTGCTTTTCTTTTTCTGTTGTTTCAGCATCCCCTTGATTTCATCCGGAGGTACACGCGCATCTCAAACGACGGGGTAGGTGGTATGGCGACGGCGTGCCGGCAGCGGTTCTAGACAGCGTGCAATCCTTCTGTTAGCTTTTGCTCCACTGTTTCTGTTTGTTGTTTATGTTTGAAGGATTAGGGGTTAGTTTGTAAAGGTGATGAGAAATTGTGAATTTTTTGGTGTCGAAAATATTATGTTGGTAAGGAAAAATTAGTGTAATTTTGGTTTTTCTGGAAAAGATGGTTTCGGGCTTGTGAAGGTTATGTCATGGTGGTGACAAAGGTAAAAAAACAAATGTGTAGGGTGATGTTACTATTACGTGAGAGTGAGAGAGAGTAGTCTATGAAAGAAAGTTGTTTCTAAGTGGATCTGAGAAAATATGTACAGAGACTGTGATTTTGTACGTAAGAATTGGAAAAATAAGGGTTTGTGTATTAGGAATTGCCAAGAAATAAGGCCTACATTTTTTCGGTCCCCCTCTCTTAGTGAACTTTTCAGAATATATATGTGAATGGAATTAGGGTTAGTATGGGCTTGGACTCCTTATGTCTTGAGAGAAAGAGTTTTGATAAAAATCACATGGTTTCCTTTTTATTTTTGTCCAACACTTTTCTATTATTAAACCAAACAAATTTCAATAATATCATGATCAAGATTTGATTGGAAAATAAATCTTGTACATTCCTTGGGATATATCCATTATTTATTTAATTTAAGTTGAATTTAATTGAATAAAATTCAATATAAAAGAAATAAAAATAATAGAAAATTGAATAATGGATTTAGAGGTCTTTATTTGGGTCATGAATATTCACAATCCTTTGATGAAATGAAAACCCTAATTTTAGAGACCCTCGATTAGGAGAGAGTGACTTTGAATAATTCTTTGAACCTTGAGCCATTGAAGATGCATAGAGGAGGGCAAATTTTGGGGTATGACAGCTGCCCCTGTTCAATCTTCTTAAACCTGAAGAGTCAGATAGACACGTCTGCCTATCGTAATCTAAAGGTAGAAGATGATTGAACACTGAAATGCCCCGAAATTTGCATTTGTTGGACAAAAGTTCCGTGGGAGATGGGCTTAAAGATGCCATCTATTTGCCTAGCAGGGTACTTGTCTAAAGCATATGCTTTTCAGACCTGGATCATTTGATTGTATCTGAGGAGAGAGGAAGTAATGTCTTACATAAGACTACCTGAAGAGGTTCCTGAATAGGGTATATCGAAGGTTGATGCGAAGAAGCTTAGGCTTTGAACAATGCTTAGGAAGAATGTCTTGGAGAAGACTAGCTGAGGAGTTCTTTAAAAGAACTAGGTGTGTCTCAGAGAAGTTTGGATAAACATTTTAAAAGGCTACCTAGAGAGGCATGATACGTCTTAAATAAGACTCACCTAGAAAGGCTCTTTAAAAAGATATGAAACCTGGAGAGGTTTTTTTTTTGGAAAGGATATGGAATGTCCTAAACAGGACTATCTACACAGGTTCCTATAAAGGGTATGAAACGTCTTAACAAGACTACCTAGACAGGTCATGGTACGTCTTAAACAGAACTACCTAGAAAGGTTCCTATAAAGGGTACGATACGTTTTAAACAAAACTCACCTAAACAGATTCCTATAAAGGGTACGATACGTTTTAAACAAAACTCACCTAAACAGATTCCTATAAAAGGTACGATACGTTTTAAACAAAACTCACCTAAACAGATTCCTATAAAGGACATGAAACGTTTTAAACAAAACTACCTAAAAAGATTCCTATAAAGGACATGAGACGTTTTAAACAAAACTACCTAAAAAGATTCCTATAAAGGACATGAGACGTTTTCAACAAAACTACCTAGAAAGGTTCCTATAAAGGGAACGATATGTTTTAAATAAAACTACCTAGAAAGGTTCCTATAAAGGACATAAGACGTTTTAAACAAAACTACCTATAAAGGTTCCTATAAAAGACACGATATGTTTTAAACAAAACTACCTCGAAAGGTTCCTATAAAGGACACGATATGTTTTAAACAAAACTACCTAGAAAGGTTCCTATAAAGGGCATGATATGTTTTAAACAAAACTATCTAGAAAGGTTCCTATAAAGGATACGAAGCATTTTAAACAAAACTACCTACAAAGGTTAGGATATGTCTTAAACAAGACTGCTTGGAAAGATTAGGATAATTGTCTTGGACAAGACTACCTGGAGAGGTAAGAAATTCTTTGATTGCTTCTGGATTGTCTTTGAAGAAAGACTTGGAATGAGGTATTGGAATTGTATCTGTTAAGATTGAATCGTTGATACGATCGTATTTGCAATGTAATTGGATGATAACATCCTTTTGAATATGAAGTGACCTGAAAAGGCAGCGTTAGTTTTATGCAATGTCATGATGCATGTGTCATGTAATGAGATTCCCAAAATAAATGAGAATCATGTATGTATGCCGATCCCACACTGCGGGACATAAATAGTACGAGCGTGGGAAGATCGATTACGCAACAATGCTCCTTGTGTGATACTAATGTGACTTGCCGAATATCAGAAATTTTGAGAGACGTGCCCCTTAATCTGAAGGAGGGACCTTTAGAGGGAACTCGAGTTTCACCATGTCTTGCCTGATATGCCTTGCCCCAGTGTTTGAATTCTTGAAAGATATGCCCCTAGTCAATAGGATCCTTGATTGTATGCATTGATTTGAATGTGAAGCGGATGCTTTTCAGAGTGAGTCATGCGTTTCGGTTGCGCCTGACGGACAATGATTTGCTGAGTACTCAAAATGAGATGATGTCTTCTATAAGACTACCTGAAGAGGTCCTTGGGAAGAATGGGAAATTGTCTTAAACAAGATTGCGCTTTAAACAAAGCTCAAAGGGATGTGTTTGTGCAGAGGGTCAAAATATTCCTATAGAGGATAGAGACTTTTTTTTTGTGGCGTTTTAAAACTTAGGAAAAGATATCTTGAAGAAGATCACCCTAAAAAGGATGGTGAACTGTCTTAGAGAAGACTCTGTACTTTAAACAAAGTTTGACAAGGTTCTTGAAAGCGTAAGAGAAGTTTGAATATGTCTTAAAAGACTAACTGGAAAAAGTTAAGAGATGTCTTACAGAAGACTACCTAGAAAAGGTTCTTGGAAATGGATATGTCTTAGAGAAGACTGTCTGAAAGGGTTTGAAAATAGAAAGGATAAGAAAATGGGTCTTTAAAAAGACTATCTGAAAAAGGCTCCTAGAAAGGGTAAGAAGTATTTGAACACGTCTTAAAGAAGACTATATGGACAGATTGAGAAACATCCTATAAAGGATGTGAGAGTGGTATTGACCCCATCTGATACTGAGTGATTTTTGCAACGTGCCCCCAGGTATTGGACTTGCCCCATGGGCTATTCAGCGTCCTTGAGAGATTCCAATGGATCTTGATTAGATTGCCCCATGTAACTGGGATAATGACGGGTTATGCCCTGTGTACACCTTAGCCATCCCAGTTATGCGTAAGGGATGTTTCTTCTTTTGACGAGTTTTTAAAGCTACTTCGTCAGTCAGTAGGATTTTTAGCCATTAGCCATGCCCCATGCAACTTCTCCCTGATGTTTAAACATCTGAATCCACATAGACAAGTGTACTTTGTAATGAAATTCACAAGATGCGAATGCATATGTCTGTCTTGAAAGTTTAAAAACATTTTTTAGTAAAACAAAGTTTTTTTTTGTAAGAAAGTGATATCAAATCAAGAGTTATAGTGGACCTTAAGGAGTCGGGATACCTTTTGGTAACAGTATGCTTTCGAACTAACCATGCTTCAGTTAGGACTTTTAAGGGTTGTAACGTGGCCTGGTTCACGGTTTAAAGAAACAAAAGATAGAGGCTCAAAGTTTATTTGTACCCATCCCAATCTTCGTGATGTTCTCCAGTCCTATGCTCAGTTAGCTATGCATTTAGTCTCCAAAAGAATTAGGGAATTATGACATTGACATGATGGTTCAAAAACCAAAGGTTTATCTGCAAAGGCAGTCATTCTCCTTTTTTGTAATATTTTCTCTTGTGAGGGTATGTAATGGCCTCTTTTTGACTTTGTTATCCCTAACTTTTGCCTGAACTGTTCGTTTTAAAACTACAGTCAGCGGGATGCCCCAATTTTGCCTAAGTCTCCTTAATAGGTTTTGACTCAGCAGGCTTTTGCAATGCTTTCTCTTTTTTCTTTGCGGATATTGACTGCCAGACTTAATGACGACGGGGAACCATCGGTGATTATGTTCAAAGGAACAACTTGGAATAATTAAGTTAACTGAGCAACTACCCTACCCCGGGTTATGTATTAAGGGTTTTATTTTATATGAAGGAAAACTCCTACTTCTTTAGGTTCAAAGGGGTTGACAAGGGATTAACATCCTTATATCTCCGTTATTTAGGAATTGAAACAATGCCTGTACATCGTCAACACAGTCTGTTCGAAAGCGTAGTGTATGAAATTATGATATCATTTTCGTCATTCTCCCTCAAAAGGTGTACAGCTTTAACGAGAGTTGAATATCACAAAGAAGAAAACTAGGTAAAAACACGGTTTTAAATATAGTGAGAACACTAGGAGTAAATCAAGACAAACGTAAGCAATGCATTAATGATTATTGTAAAGTACACAGCATATGTCGTAAGACTAATGTTTAAACAAACAGAAAGAAATTGCGAATGAAAACAAAACTAATGATCTAAGAAATCCTCCTTCTAGCCACCTATGGCATTAGACTTGTGAGGATCTTCGAACTCAACGAGCCCTTCTTCAATCAAATCTTGGATCTTGTGCTTCAACGGCCCACAATCCTCTGTATCATGACCAGGACTGTCTGAATGATAAGCGCACCTAGCATGATGTTTGTACCCGGGAACGGGGTTAACTGGAGCTGAGTATGGAGGTAGCAGAGTTACCAAGTTCTGACTGAGCAAACGTTGCAAAGCTTGAGACAATGGCATATACAACGGAGTGAATGATCGTTTTGGTTTGGACCTCCAGGTGCGTTGGCCACCATGTTGCTTTTGCTGATCCATTGATCTCTTCTGCTGAAATCTTGTTGGATAATATGGCCGGGATGTTAGGTTATCCTTCCCAATGGTTCCTTGCTCTGGAGATAGAAGAGAACTCTTCTCTTAATGCCATGAAAATGATGTGCATGCCATGCATGATATGCCTTGTTCGTATTTATGTCTTTATCCACACCTATGGATTAAATATAATAAAACTCCTTTTTTTTGTTTTTTTTTTCTGGATAAGACATGATGCAAGAATGCAAATGATCTATGATGCATGAAAACACAAAGATATAGCAACAAACAAACAAAACAAAAAAAAATCATATAAGGCAAAAATGCAAATCATATCATAATATTTCAAGAAATCCAGGTTCATAGGTTCGACGTAGCGGCTCTTGGGAGCCAACCTTTTTATAGGGGATTCTAGAAGGTCTCATGGGGTCGTTCGTAGCCTCCGAGACTTTTTGTCTCTTCGGATTTTAGAACAACTCATTTTATCCATGAGGTTCGAATTTTTGGGGTAGGTTCCCGGAGAGATCAGCCAAATATCCCGTCCTGCCCTCAACAAAGTCAAGCCTCGTTTTGGACATTTCCGAATATTCAACCCACTCCGAGTGGAGTTATCAATGAGACTCGTAGGCGATTCATACTCCCCTATTGATCTCAAAGTTAACTCCCACACTTAGGGTTTAACACAACATAGAAAATACCAGCAATGCATATAATATATAATCAAACATTTTAAGGCAGGCAAATGAACATTCCAGGAAAACAAAAACAAATAAAAATAAACAAATGATTTAAAAAAATAATTTAATATTTATTAAAAGATGAACCTCCCCCAAACCCTAAAAATGGCAAGTTTGGCAAACCCTAAAAAAACTTGTCAAACCTAAACCCTGCCAAAACCTATAGGAGCATAGTATTCACCATTATAGTTATCCCCAGCAGAGTCGCCAGCTGTAGCAACCTGCCTAAAAATTAACTTTTAGAGTCGCCACCTATTCTACCAAGGCGAATAGGAAACCTCGCGCAGTTAAGAGATCAGGGTAAGATACTATATTCAGGTCGAGGGAAGGTGTTAGGCACCCTCAACCCTTTCCTAAAGGCTAACATTCAAAGATAAAGGTTTATGGCAAGGTTTATAAAGAAAGGTGACAGAGAGTAATTACAAGGCTAATTATATTGACAGGATTAGAATTTAGAGGAAGGGGACTCGCCTTGTTGCCAAGTGCCTACGTACCTCCTAATGGAGGATCAGAGTCTACGTAGTTCGAGGCCCAAGGTTGTACGCCTTTAGAATTTGATTTGAATGGTTTGAAGGCTTTTTGAATGGCCTATCATAGTTTGAATTAGGATGAAAATCCGTAGTTTAATTTGAAGTGTTTTGAATGTTTTAAGTTTTGGGCGTACAACCCTGATTTTAATTTGTACTATTAATCGCGATGACCAATAGGTTTGATCACCATAATTAACAGATTAATAAAAGCATTGCTAATTATTCTAATCGATTGATTCAATTATTTAATTTTATTGTTATCCCTCATAATCAATAGCTTTGATTACAAATAATAACGAATTGATAAAGGAATGCTAATCATCGTAACCAATAGATTTGGTTAAAACCATTTAGCAAAATAAGTTTATTTGAATAATTGATTAATATGACATCATGAGTCGACCAATTCGAAGATGCGGCAAATTGTGAAATCCACCCATCGTATCATTTGCGAAAGGTTGATTCTTTATTTATTGTGAAAACATATTTTTTTGTATAAAATTAAAGAAGGAAAAACTGATTCAATTAACACAAGATCATTTATGTATTAATATTAAATATATTAATCCAATTGAAATTAGTTCTTAGTTTTAAATATAAAAGAGCAATTTCTATACGTACACATTAGAACATATACATGTCATACTAGTTAAATTACTATATATGAAGTTCCAGTTTAGAATTCATCACATTAGTGTTATTTCTTTAAGTTGTATATATGTCGTACCGTATTATCGTTGTTTAACTTATATTATATTAGTGTCACAACCCAGCCCAACTAGAAATATGACCCAGAAACATAACCCAATTGGTTTCTCATAACACACCAAAAAGCAGCCGCATAGTACATGAATAGAACCGTTGAATACAAGAAAAAATGTAAACACAGACCCATGTATTTTTTACAGAAACTCTATTTCCACTCTCTCAAACACCCAATGCATATCCATTCAAGAAAAACCCATGTTCAGACATCATCAAAGAAACAAGTACACACTAATATGAGAGAAGAACATGAGACAAACTTCTAACCTGTGGTGGTGCGGTGCTCGCGTATGATTCGCCGTCGGAGGATGATTTGGGCGGCGGGTATGTGTTTCCGTTTTTGTCGCGTGCGGTTGCTGCTATGTTGCGACATTGATTGAAGTGGATGCGGCTTCACCGGATCTGTCTTTGGCGTGTGGTGACTCGATTCTCCTCCCCGCGGTGGCTGGTCGGAGATCTGAGATGCGGGGTTGTTCCAGCGAATATTTTCTTCTCCAAATTAATTTCTTCTATTTTATGCTTGTTGTGCTTCAACTCTGCTTTTCTTTTTCTGTTGTTTCAGCATCCCCTTGATTTCATCCGGAGGTACACGCGCATCTCAAACGACGGGGTAGGTGGTATGGCGACGGCGTGCCGGCAGCGGTTCTAGACAGCGTGCAATCCTTCTGTTAGCTTTTGTTCCACTGTTTCTGTTTGTTGTTTATGTTTGAAGGATTAGGGGTTAGTTTGTAAAGGTGATGAGAAATTGTGAATTTTTTGGTGTCGAAAATATTATGTTGGTAAGGAAAAATTAGTGTAATTTTGGTTTTTCTGGAAAAGATGGTTTCGGGCTTGTGAAGGTTATGTCATGGTGGTGACAAAGGTAAAAAAACAAATGTGTAGGGTGATGTTACTATTACGTGAGAGTGAGAGAGAGTAGTCTATGAAAGAAAGTTGTTTCTAAGTGGATCTGAGAAAATATGTACAGAGACTGTGATTTTGTACGTAAGAATTGGAAAAATAAGGGTTTGTGTATTAGGAATTGCTAAGAAATAAGGCCTACATTTTTTCGGTCCCCCTCTCTTAGTGAACTTTTCAGAATATATATGTGAATGGAATTAGGGTTAGTATGGGCTTGGACTCCTTATGTCTTGAGAGAAAGAGTTTTGATAAAAATCACATGGTTTCCTTTTTATTTTTGTCCAACACTTTTCTATTATTAAACCAAACAAATTTCAATAATATCATGATCAAGATTTGATTGGAAAATAAATCTTGTACATTCCTTGGGATATATCCATTATTTATTTAATTTAAGTTGAATTTAATTGAATAAAATTCAATATAAAAGAAATAAAAATAATAGAAAATTGAATAATGGATTTAGAGGTCTTTATTTGGGTCATGAATATTCACAATCCTTTGATGAAATGAAAACCCTAATTTTAGAGACCCTCGATTAGGAGAGAGTGACTTTGAATAATTCTTTGAACCTTGAGCCATTGAAGATGCATTGAGGAGGGCAAATTTTGGGGTATGACAGCTGCCCCTGTTCAATCTTCTTAAACCTGAAGAGTCAGATAGACACGTCTGCCTATCGTAATCTAAAGGTAGAAGATGATTGAACACTGAAATGCCCCGAAATTTGCATTTGTTGGACAAAAGTTCCGTGGGAGATGGGCTTAAAGATGCCATCTATTTGCCTAGCAGGGTACTTGTCTAAAGCATATGCTTTTCAGACCTGGATCATTTGATTGTATCTGAGGAGAGAGGAAGTAATGTCTTACATAAGACTACCTGAAGAGGTTCCTGAATAGGGTATATCGAAGGTTGATGCGAAGAAGCTTAGGCTTTGAACAATGCTTAGGAAGAATGTCTTGGAGAAGACTAGCTGAGGAGTTCTTTAAAAGAACTAGGTGTGTCTCAGAGAAGTTTGGATAAACATTTTAAAAGGCTACCTAGAGAGGCATGATACGTCTTAAATAAGACTCACCTAGAAAGGCTCTTTAAAAAGATATGAAACCTGGAGAGGTTTTTTTTTTGGAAAGGATATGGAATGTCCTAAACAGGACTATCTACACAGGTTCCTATAAAGGGTATGAAACGTCTTAACAAGACTACCTAGACAGGTCATGGTACGTCTTAAACAGAACTACCTAGAAAGGTTCCTATAAAGGGTACGATACGTTTTAAACAAAACTCACCTAAACAGATTCCTATAAAGGGTACGATACGTTTTAAACAAAACTCACCTAAACAGATTCCTATAAAAGGTACGATACGTTTTAAACAAAACTCACCTAAACAGATTCCTATAAAGGACATGAAACGTTTTAAACAAAACTACCTAAAAAGATTCCTATAAAGGACATGAGACGTTTTAAACAAAACTACCTAAAAAGATTCCTATAAAGGACATGAGACGTTTTCAACAAAACTACCTAGAAAGGTTCCTATAAAGGGAACGATATGTTTTAAATAAAACTACCTAGAAAGGTTCCTATAAAGGACATAAGACGTTTTAAACAAAACTACCTATAAAGGTTCCTATAAAAGACACGATATGTTTTAAACAAAACTACCTCGAAAGGTTCCTATAAAGGACACGATATGTTTTAAACAAAACTACCTAGAAAGGTTCCTATAAAGGGCATGATATGTTTTAAACAAAACTATCTAGAAAGGTTCCTATAAAGGATACGAAGCATTTTAAACAAAACTACCTACAAAGGTTAGGATATGTCTTAAACAAGACTGCTTGGAAAGATTAGGATAATTGTCTTGGACAAGACTACCTGGAGAGGTAAGAAATTCTTTGATTGCTTCTGGATTGTCTTTGAAGAAAGACTTGGAATGAGGTATTGGAATTGTATCTGTTAAGATTGAATCGTTGATACGATCGTATTTGCAATGTAATTGGATGATAACATCCTTTTGAATATGAAGTGACCTGAAAAGGCAGCGTTAGTTTTATGCAATGTCATGATGCATGTGTCATGTAATGAGATTCCCAAAATAAATGAGAATCATGTATGTATGCCGATCCCACACTGCGGGACATAAATAGTACGAGCGTGGGAAGATCGATTACGCAACAATGCTCCTTGTGTGATACTAATGTGACTTGCCGAATATCAGAAATTTTGAGAGACGTGCCCCTTAATCTGAAGGAGGGACCTTTAGAGGGAACTCGAGTTTCACCATGTCTTGCCTGATATGCCTTGCCCCAGTGTTTGAATTCTTGAAAGATATGCCCCTAGTCAATAGGATCCTTGATTGTATGCATTGATTTGAATGTGAAGCGGATGCTTTTCAGAGTGAGTCATGCGTTTCGGTTGCGCCTGACGGACAATGATTTGCTGAGTACTCAAAATGAGATGATGTCTTCTATAAGACTACCTGAAGAGGTCCTTGGGAAGAATGGGAAATTGTCTTAAACAAGATTGCGCTTTAAACAAAGCTCAAAGGGATGTGTTTGTGCAGAGGGTCAAAATATTCCTATAGAGGATAGAGACTGTTTTTTTTTGTGGCGTTTTAAAACTTAGGAAAAGATATCTTGAAGAAGATCACCCTAAAAAGGATGGTGAACTGTCTTAGAGAAGACTCTGTACTTTAAACAAAGTTTGACAAGGTTCTTGAAAGCGTAAGAGAAGTTTGAATATGTCTTAAAAGACTAACTGGAAAAAGTTAAGAGATGTCTTACAGAAGACTACCTAGAAAAGGTTCTTGGAAATGGATATGTCTTAGAGAAGACTGTCTGAAAGGGTTTGAAAATAGAAAGGATAAGAAAATGGGTCTTTAAAAAGACTATCTGAAAAAGGCTCCTAGAAAGGGTAAGAAGTATTTGAACACGTCTTAAAGAAGACTATATGGACAGATTGAGAAACATCCTATAAAGGATGTGAGAGTGGTATTGACCCCATCTGATACTGAGTGATTTTTGCAACGTGCCCCCAGGTATTGGACTTGCCCCATGGGCTATTCAGCGTCCTTGAGAGATTCCAATGGATCTTGATTAGATTGCCCCATGTAACTGGGATAATGACGGGTTATGCCCTGTGTACACCTTAGCCATCCCAGTTATGCGTAAGGGATGTTTCTTCTTTTGACGAGTTTTTAAAGCTACTTCGTCAGTCAGTAGGATTTTTAGCCATTAGCCATGCCCCATGCAACTTCTCCCTGATGTTTAAACATCTGAATCCACATAGACAAGTGTACTTTGTAATGAAATTCACAAGATGCGAATGCATATGTCTGTCTTGAAAGTTTAAAAACATTTTTGAGTAAAACAAAGTTTTTTTTTGTAAGAAAGTGATATCAAATCAAGAGTTATAGTGGACCTTAAGGAGTCGGGATACCTTTTGGTAACAGTATGCTTTCGAACTAACCATGCTTCAGTTAGGACTTTTAAGGGTTGTAACGTGGCCTGGTTCACGGTTTAAAGAAACAAAAGATAGAGGCTCAAAGTTTATTTGTACCCATCCCAATCTTCGTGATGTTCTCCAGTCCTATGCTCAGTTAGCTATGCATTTAGTCTCCAAAAGAATTAGGGAATTATGACATTGACATGATGGTTCAAAAACCAAAGGTTTATCTGCAAAGGCAGTCATTCTCCTTTTTTGTAATATTTTCTCTTGTGAGGGTATGTAATGGCCTCTTTTTGACTTTGTTATCCCTAACTTTTGCCTGAACTGTTCGTTTTAAAACTACAGTCAGCGGGATGCCCCAATTTTGCCTAAGTCTCCTTAATAGGTTTTGACTCAGCAGGCTTTTGCAATGCTTTCTCTTTTTTCTTTGCGGATATTGACTGCCAGACTTAATGACGACGGGGAACCATCGGTGATTATGTTCAAAGGAACAACTTGGAATAATTAAGTTAACTGAGCAACTACCCTACCCCGGGTTATGTATTAAGGGTTTTATTTTATATGAAGGAAAACTCCTACTTATTTAGGTTCAAAGGGGTTGACAAGGGATTAACATCCTTATATCTCCGTTATTTAGGAATTGAAACAATGCCTGTACATCGTCAACACAGTCTGTTCGAAAGCGTAGTGTATGAAATTATGATATCATTTTCGTCATTCTCCCTCAAAAGGTGTACAGCTTTAACGAGAGTTGAATATCACAAAGAAGAAAACTAGGTAAAAACACGGTTTTAAATATAGTGAGAACACTAGGAGTAAATCAAGACAAACGTAAGCAATGCATTAATGATTATTGTAAAGTACACAGCATATGTCGTAAGACTAATGTTTAAACAAACAGAAAGAAATTGCGAATGAAAACAAAACTAATGATCTAAGAAATCCTCCTTCTAGCCACCTATGGCATTAGACTTGTGAGGATCTTCGAACTCAACGAGCCCTTCTTCAATCAAATCTTGGATCTTGTGCTTCAACGGCCCACAATCCTCTGTATCATGACCAGGACTGTCTGAATGATAAGCGCACCTAGCATGATGTTTGTACCCGGGAACGGGGTTAACTGGAGCTGAGTATGGAGGTAGCAGAGTTACCAAGTTCTGACTGAGCAAACGTTGCAAAGCTTGAGACAATGGCATATACAACGGAGTGAATGATCGTTTTGGTTTGGACCTCCAGGTGCGTTGGCCACCATGTTGCTTTTGCTGATCCATTGATCTCTTCTGCTGAAATCTTGTTGGATAATATGGCCGGGATGTTAGGTTATCCTTCCCAATGGTTCCTTGCTCTGGAGATAGAAGAGAACTCTTCTCTTAATGCCATGAAAATGATGTGCATGCCATGCATGATATGCCTTGTTCGTATTTATGTCTTTATCCACACCTATGGATTAAATATAATAAAACTCCTTTTTTTTGTTTTTTTTTTCTGGATAAGACATGATGCAAGAATGCAAATGATCTATGATGCATGAAAACACAAAGATATAGCAACAAACAAACAAAACAAAAAAAAATCATATAAGGCAAAAATGCAAATCATATCATAATATTTCAAGAAATCCAGGTTCATAGGTTCGACGTAGCGGCTCTTGGGAGCCAACCTTTTTATAGGGGATTCTAGAAGGTCTCATGGGGTCGTTCGTAGCCTCCGAGACTTTTTGTCTCTTCGGATTTTAGAACAACTCATTTTATCCATGAGGTTCGAATTTTTGGGGTAGGTTCCCGGAGAGATCAGCCAAATATCCCGTCCTGCCCTCAACAAAGTCAAGCCTCGTTTTGGACATTTCCGAATATTCAACCCACTCCGAGTGGAGTTATCAATGAGACTCGTAGGCGATTCATACTCCCCTATTGATCTCAAAGTTAACTCCCACACTTAGGGTTTAACACAACATAGAAAATACCAGCAATGCATATAATATATAATCAAACATTTTAAGGCAGGCAAATGAACATTCCAGGAAAACAAAAACAAATAAAAATAAACAAATGATTTAAAAAAATAATTTAATATTTATTAAAAGATGAACCTCCCCCAAACCCTAAAAATGGCAAGTTTGGCAAACCCTAAAAAAACTTGTCAAACCTAAACCCTGCCAAAACCTATAGGAGCATAGTATTCACCATTATAGTTATCCCCAGCAGAGTCGCCAGCTGTAGCAACCTGCCTAAAAATTAACTTTTAGAGTCGCCACCTATTCTACCAAGGCGAATAGGAAACCTCGCGCAGTTAAGAGATCAGGGTAAGATACTATATTCAGGTCGAGGGAAGGTGTTAGGCACCCTCAACCCTTTCCTAAAGGCTAACATTCAAAGATAAAGGTTTATGGCAAGGTTTATAAAGAAAGGTGACAGAGAGTAATTACAAGGCTAATTATATTGACAGGATTAGAATTTAGAGGAAGGGGACTCGCCTTGTTGCCAAGTGCCTACGTACCTCCTAATGGAGGATCAGAGTCTACGTAGTTCGAGGCCCAAGGTTGTACGCCTTTAGAATTTGATTTGAATGGTTTGAAGGCTTTTTGAATGGCCTATCATAGTTTGAATTAGGATGAAAATCCGTAGTTTAATTTGAAGTGTTTTGAATGTTTTAAGTTTTGGGCGTACAACCCTGATTTTAATTTGTACTATTAATCGCGATGACCAATAGGTTTGATCACCATAATTAACAGATTAATAAAAGCATTGCTAATTATTCTAATCGATTGATTCAATTATTTAATTTTATTGTTATCCCTCATAATCAATAGCTTTGATTACAAATAATAACGAATTGATAAAGGAATGCTAATCATCGTAACCAATAGATTTGGTTAAAACCATTTAGCAAAATAAGTTTATTTGAATAATTGATTAATATGACATCATGAGTCGACCAATTCGAAGATGCGGCAAATTGTGAAATCCACCCATCGTATCATTTGCGAAAGGTTGATTCTTTATTTATTGTGAAAACATATTTTTTTGTATAAAATTAAAGAAGGAAAAACTGATTCAATTAACACAAGATCATTTATGTATTAATATTAAATATATTAATCCAATTGAAATTAGTTCTTAGTTTTAAATATAAAAGAGCAATTTCTATACGTACACATTAGAACATATACATGTCATACTAGTTAAATTACTATATATGAAGTTCCAGTTTAGAATTCATCACATTAGTGTTATTTCTTTAAGTTGTATATATGTCGTACCGTATTATCGTTGTTTAACTTATATTATATTAGTGTCACAACCCAGCCCAACTAGAAATATGACCCAGAAACATAACCCAATTGGTTTCTCATAACACACCAAAAAGCAGCCGCATAGTACATGAATAGAACCGTTGAATACAAGAAAAAATGTAAACACAGACCCATGTATTTTTTACAGAAACTCTATTTCCACTCTCTCAAACACCCAATGCATATCCATTCAAGAAAAACCCATGTTCAGACATCATCAAAGAAACAAGTACACACTAATATGAGAGAAGAATATGAGACAAACTTCTAACCTGTGGTGGTGCGGTGCTCGCGTATGATTCGCCGTCGGAGGATGATTTGGGCGGCGGGTATGTGTTTCCGTTTTTGTCGCGTGCGGTTGCTGCTATGTTGCGACATTGATTGAAGTGGATGCGGCTTCACCGGATCTGTCTTTGGCGTGTGGTGACTCGATTCTCCTCCCCGCGGTGGCTGGTCGGAGATCTGAGATGCGGGGTTGTTCCAGCGAATATTTTCTTCTCCAAATTAATTTCTTCTATTTTATGCTTGTTGTGCTTCAACTCTGCTTTTCTTTTTCTGTTGTTTCAGCATCCCCTTGATTTCATCCGGAGGTACACGCGCATCTCAAACGACGGGGTAGGTGGTATGGCGACGGCGTGCCGGCAGCGGTTCTAGACAGCGTGCAATCCTTCTGTTAGCTTTTGTTCCACTGTTTCTGTTTGTTGTTTATGTTTGAAGGATTAGGGGTTAGTTTGTAAAGGTGATGAGAAATTGTGAATTTTTTGGTGTCGAAAATATTATGTTGGTAAGGAAAAATTAGTGTAATTTTGGTTTTTCTGGAAAAGATGGTTTCGGGCTTGTGAAGGTTATGTCATGGTGGTGACAAAGGTAAAAAAACAAATGTGTAGGGTGATGTTACTATTACGTGAGAGTGAGAGAGAGTAGTCTATGAAAGAAAGTTGTTTCTAAGTGGATCTGAGAAAATATGTACAGAGACTGTGATTTTGTACGTAAGAATTGGAAAAATAAGGGTTTGTGTATTAGGAATTGCTAAGAAATAAGGCCTACATTTTTTCGGTCCCCCTCTCTTAGTGAACTTTTCAGAATATATATGTGAATGGAATTAGGGTTAGTATGGGCTTGGACTCCTTATGTCTTGAGAGAAAGAGTTTTGATAAAAATCACATGGTTTCCTTTTTATTTTTGTCCAACACTTTTCTATTATTAAACCAAACAAATTTCAATAATATCATGATCAAGATTTGATTGGAAAATAAATCTTGTACATTCCTTGGGATATATCCATTATTTATTTAATTTAAGTTGAATTTAATTGAATAAAATTCAATATAAAAGAAATAAAAATAATAGAAAATTGAATAATGGATTTAGAGGTCTTTATTTGGGTCATGAATATTCACAATCCTTTGATGAAATGAAAACCCTAATTTTAGAGACCCTCGATTAGGAGAGAGTGACTTTGAATAATTCTTTGAACCTTGAGCCATTGAAGATGCATTGAGGAGGGCAAATTTTGGGGTATGACATCTGGTAACCTTATCGATGCCAGTAACCTTACTGAGATATTCTTCCCAATCGCCTGACTGATGCTTTCTGGTAACCTTACTGAGATATTCTTCCCAATCGCATGATTGATGCTTTCTGGTAACCTTACCGATGCCAGTAACCTTACTGATGATAGCAACCTCACGGAGATATTCACCCGATCACCTGATTGATGTATCCCGGTAACCTTACCGATGATAGCAACCTTGTTGTTCATTCACCCATAAACAATCTATGCATACGCATGTGCATAAGCATTATCCACATTACCAAGCCGGCATAAGCATAACTGTGGTGTAGGTGCAAATGTGGTCTAAACAAGCTCAATAAGGAGATAAAATCTTAGGATTGACATCAGCATCAGCATACATACATACGCATTAGCATATGCATATCATCTGGGGCATTCACACACTACATATCACAGAGGTCCAATTTTCATTAGCAATCCAAATCATTTCAAAGTCCAGTTCTTTCCCTGGCAGGTGCATAAAAATCCAATTCTCGTTTGGTAGTCAGTTCCCGTCTGACTGGTGCATAAAAATCCAATTCTCGTTTGGTAGTCAGTTCCCGTCTGACTGGTACAATTAAATCCAATTCTCGTTTGGTAGTCAGTTCCCGACTGACTGGTGCATAAAAATCCAATTCTCGTTTGGTAGTCAGTTTCCGTCTGACTGTTACAGCAAAACCCAATAATCCTATTGGTGCAGGTGAGTTTGCGACAAACCTCGCAAGTGATCCTATTGGTGCAGGTGAGCTTGTCAGAGCTATGACAAGTAATCCTAATGGTGTAGGTGAAATTTGTCCGAACCAGGGCAAATAATCCTAAATGGTGCAGGTGAAATTGCTATAAACATAGAAAATTATCCTAAATGGTGCAGGTGAAGTTGCTATAAGCATAGCAAATAATCCTAAATGGTGCAGGTGAAGTTGCTATAAGCATAGCAAATTATCCTAAATGGTGCAGGTGAAGTTGCTATAAGCATAGCAAATTATCCTAACTGGTGCAGGTGAAGTTGCTATAAGCATAGAAAATTATCCTAAATGGTGCAGGTGAAGTTTCTATAAGCATAGAAAATGATCCTATTGGTGCAGGTGAGTTTGCGATAACCCTCGCAAATAACCCTATTGGTGCAGGAGCCTTTCCAGGCAGTCTTCTTTAAGACGTATTTCATCCTTCCTAGGAGCTTTTCTAGGCAAACATGGTTTTACAAAGGATTGTACAACAAGGATCTACAAAAGGGTTTCTCAATCGGGTTTCTTATCACGTTAGTCCCTCGGCAGTGATATCTTTCAAAACATCATCAATAACACACAAAGGTTTTATCTTTCTTTTCAGAATTACTAACATACTTCAACTAACATAACTAACAATCATGCATCATTCAATTACATACCTCATTCATTCATAATGCATACATCGCTCTCATTTATTTTGAGAAGCTCACTGCATCATGCATCACATACATCATAACATCGCATAAAATTCAGGTTGCCTTTTTAGGCTGTGCTACAACCAGAGCATCTGGTTCCTTCTAGAAAGCATTTGCTTCATACTCTGAAAAATGGTATTCACCTCGGATGGCATCTGTAAGCCCATCTCCTACGGAATTTCTTCCCATGTAAATTTCAAGGCATTTCAATGTCCAATCATCTTCTACCTTTAGATCACGATAGGCAGACGTGCCTATCTGAATCTTCAGGTTTAAGAAGATTGAACAGGGGCAGCTGTCATACCCCAAAATTTACCCGATCAGATCTATATCTTTTAATTCATCAAGGGTCAAAATTAAGAGCCATGGGGTTTGACATTCCTATTGTCAAACCCGCCCTCTTATAAAAATATCCTAAGTTAAAATGTGGTTAAGGTTAGAAGATGTTTGAGCCCAGTCATGTGGCCCATCTATTCCATTTTTTGAGGTTTTTAGTCCATTCTCACAAATTATTCACATGGTTTATTATTTATATTAATAATTGGTTTAATCATTTTGTTATTATAACTAGCTATTATTATTAATTAGTAGTGGTTGTAATAATATTATTATTATTAAGATTATTATAATTATTTTCAACTATTATTGTTATTATAAATATAATATACAATTAATTAATGGATTAGTAATTTATTTGGGCTAAAATGATTAATTAGATGATAGGCCCATTAGGGTATAGAAAACCTAAGTTGTGTATTATAAGAAAAGAGACCGTGTCAACAAAAGGGGGGATTTTGGCCGCAAAAAAAAATGCTGCTCGGAAAGAAAAAAAACCGTGAATAAAAAAAGGAGAAAAAGAAAAATTGCGAGGGGATCCAGATCATTCCAAACGGAATTCTCGTGGTCTCTTGGACGTGAATTGATTCTTACCGTCAACCAAACAAATACGCAGTGTATCGCTGTGTTCATGTTCTGTGACAAACTTTTTTTTACCTAAATTCATTCATAAAAGGATTGTTAATCGTGTTTGGGTACATAATTGGGCTTATAACGTTGTTTGCAAATTATCTGGGCTGTTTAATTGAAGCTTTGCTGCAGGTATGGAGTTTCACCATTGTTAGGTTCTAGAAGCTCCGGTTTGGGGTTTCGAGTTACAAGCAAAATTGGCTCAAACCGTGGCCACCAATGAATTCAGAAGGCAATTTGCAATGGACCTATGGCTTTGGATTTTATTTATTCATTGTTTTTTAGTCGGATTCGATTTCATGGGGTTACGGTAACAAACGCAAAACGTTGTCAAAGCATTTCACGTTTTACAGAAAAATAAAGGAAGAAGAACAGTACCACTTTTGCGTCACTTTTTTTTAAATTTTGGTTCAGTCGTTTTTTTTCATATATTATAGTTTGAAACTATGGTTTTAACATCGATTCAGCGCAGCACAGATGGTAAAGGAACTCACTGACTACCAAAGTGGCATAGGTTCGATTCTTGCTGGCCACGTTATTTTTATCAATTATTTGGTTTAAAACACCACCAGATCCCACGCTTTCTACCATGTGCTGCCTATGGTACACCTCGCTTCTTAGCCACGAGATCTCCTATGATTCAAATCTAACGCCCAGGATTGCAAGGTTCACCATACACTCTCAAGGGGATGCCACATGTAATCGCAGCCAGGTTTTATTTTATTATTTAATTATGTAGATTAAATGAAAATTATTTATGTTTGATTTAGTTAATTTATTTTAATTAGGATTAGTATATAATTAAATTAGAGTTAGGGTTATATTAGGTTTTAGGATTTATTCTCCCGATTATTTCGATTACTCTATTTAATTAGTTTTTATTAATATTAAAAATTACAAAAAAAACCTAGAAAGGTTAATACATGAGCGTTTGCCCGATCCCATTGCTCATTTTGGTGAAACAGTAACATTCAATTAATTTTCTCCCCGAACCGACTATACCTATTAGTCGCATTAGGCGAGAAATAATTTGGATTAATCTAATTTATTTATTAATAATAATTTAATTAGTCCTTTATTTAATTCTCTCCTCGATCCGACTAAAGCTATTAGTCGCAAAGACAAGAGATAAAAATGGTAAAATTCTTTATTCGATTGTCTCCTTGACCCGACTAAATCTATTAGTCGCTTTAGACGAGAGATAAAAAATACATAAAATCCAAAACACATTTAATTTGCTGCCTGCGACGATCAATCTATCGATCTGAGTAACCAGCAATGCCCCTTAATCCGTTAGCTATACTGACCAAATCTATTGGTCACCGCATCTAACAGTGCCATATCAAATCAGGGTTGTACGCCCAAATCTTGAAACACTCATTCAAACTACGGATTTTCATCCCTTTGATCTGGCAATTCAAAATGCCTTTTCAATCACAAATTCAAAAAAACTACGATAGGCCATTCAAAAAGCCTTCAAAGCAAACTTCATATCAAATTCTAAGGCGTACAACTCTGTGCCCGAACTACGTTGACTCTGATTCTCCATAAGGAGATACGTAGGCACTTGGATAACCAAGGCGAGTCCCCTCCCTAAAATCTCAATTTTCCCCCTATTCAATTCTTTAGCTATTGAACCTCAATATTTTAGCCATAAACCTTTACCTTAGATTCAAAGCCAATAGGAAAGGGTTGAGGGTGCCTAACACCTTCCCTCGACCTGATTATAATAACTTACCCCGAATCTCTTAACTGCGTAGGGTTTCCTATTCGCCCTTTAGAATAGGTGGCGACTCTAAAAAGCATAATTTTAGGGCAGGTTGCTACACCCCGTTCCTCCTAATCCTACCATGTATGAATGTGGCATTCCGTATTGGTAATTAGGTCTCCAACTGTCTAAAGCAGATGATGGTCTTGGGGTAAACATTTGACTTGCGGCGTTCGTTGCGAACTGTGGTATCTCGCCTGCGCCTGTGAGTGAAGGGATAGCAGTCGAACTCGAGATTGGAAGCGTTCATGTTGCCCCTGAAGTATTTTAGGGTGCAGCCTGGGAACTACCTACGGGTGCCGATCCTGTCGAAGCCGGTATATCCTGCACCTCTTGAGTAGAAGTCGAAACGTGCGTAGAATTTGCAGCCACTGTTCCTGACCCTTGTGGGGGATCTTGATCTCCCCCTGCACTGGCCACATTGACCATTTTCTTGTTGTACCTTCGTTTAGGAATCGGTTGTGCATTGTTGGTTAATTTACCGTTCCTAAGGTTCATACAAGGTCTTGATATTTTCTAGACAAAACAAAACAATCAATTAATAACAATCTGTTTGACACTGTCCCGCCGAGTGTGCCAATTTGTTTACGGTGATTTCCGGTAAACAACCGCTAGTCCTCCAAACTATAAAATATACTTTGGTTACTCGCAGGATCGACTAGATTGATCCTAGGACATAGTCAAACAAATGTCTTTCGATATGATTTGATTCATGTTTGTCTGTTCTGACTTCGAGAAAACTTGTTTGTGATGTGATCATATGAACATTCACTTAAAACAATACTGGTTATACAAGTTAATGTAACTTTCAACAAAGAAACATAAATAAAAGCATGTAAATTGCAGAAAAGTAAAGTGCTTTGAAATGAAAGGTTTGACAAAATGAAAGAAGTGCAGGAATGTAAATAACTGAAAATAAACGAAAGCAGTAATAATGAAAAGATACTTGAATAAAAGAGAATACAAATGTATTTAAATTGGTGTTGGTGTCATACGTACATTTCTCAGCGAACTCGTTCTCTAAACACTTGATACTTGAGTGATTTGTTAGTGATTTGTGAGTGATTTGTACAAAATGAACACACGGAATCCTAACATTAAGACCCTTATTTATACTAGTTTCGACCCTAACGGTCCTATACTAATATAATGCCACGTTGCCCATAAGAATCCTTGGGATGCCATCTGTCTTTGTGCAGTTACACAAAACTACTTCGAAATTCAAATCCTCCCGCCTGAATCCTCTTTCGACGCGTGGCAACATGATCAGAATCGAGAATGCCACGAAGACACGTTCAGCCTCAGTACCTTACATATTTCGCAAAAACGTTTAAGTCTTTTAAAGATAATCCTCTTCGAATTAGCTCCAAGTCTAACCATCTTTACTCCAACTCAAACAACAATCTCGAAACATGGCCATCAGTAGCCATCTTTAAATCTCAGAAATGGTCATCAGCAACCATCGTCCTTCGAATTCTAACTCTTCAAAGAATATTCTTCTTAAATGAAATCTTCAGCCAACAGTTATGCAACGTTTTGGTGGATAATTCGAATTGTGCGAATTATTGTGATATGCTTAGACAATTAAGGTTGTGTGATAATTTTAATTGCATATATTGTGAGTCTTGTTTCACATGCATTCCTGGGGAGATAGTACTCCGGTTACGTGGCTTTGTTCCTAGTGTGGAAACGGAAACGGTGAACTATGAGTTCATATTGTTGGCTTGGATCCTAGTCCGGATTGGGAGCGTGGCTTTCATTATATGTATAGATTTTATCGGATATAGTTTATTAAAAATGTCAAAAACTTATTATTTTTTTCTTTTTAAAACTCACCACTACCTATCAATTTTTTCAAAAATTTTGAAAATTTTGGCATCTACCGGATTTTTCAAAATATCAGGTTCATATTATATATAGGTTACTGGATTTTTCTTTAAATACTAGTATCTATACATCGTATTTTTTAAAAAAATGGCATTTCATCCACAAATTAGTAAAATTCCACAAATTGATATTTCATAAAAAATTTACAAAAAATTGTTATTACAATGAAAAATCTAAATAACTTTATGTACTTTTAAAAAACCATTTTTTAAGAGTATAACGTCAATAGAAGCTCTTATGTGGGGGTGCAAGGTGGCGAGATAAATTGAGTATAATTTTGGTTGGTGTTTTGAAAAGGCCAAAAGGCCCATTAACATCATTCCACATTTTCTTGTTAATACTACATAGTAATAATTAAAGGAAATTCTCTATATACCCATATGGATTTTCATGGGGCCCTGGTTAAAATTCCAAAATACCCCTATATTTCGAATATGCATATCCGAAGATACTTTTTTTTAGAAAAAAGGGGACTTCGCATATGTTTATCCGAAGTCACCCTTTTTCTTTGGGAAAGGGACTTCGGAGATGTATATCCGAAAAATCTCAATTTTTGGTGTTGGAATTTTTCTGCATATCCGAAATAACCCAATATTTGTTAAAAAATTAAAATCAAAATGAATCAATATAGTTAACCAAGTGTTTGGGCTTGAGTGGCAAACGAGTCTTTGCAAAGGACGACATTCGAATATATCGAGTTCGATTTCTGGCAGAAACAACGTTTGGCCAGTGCACGTGCCTCCGTAGCACGAGCCGAATTAGTCGATCTATTATATAGGTAGAAACCGGTGCGAGAGCAACAAAAAAAACAATATAGTTAATAATACCTAATTAATTGTATTAATTAAAATATATAATTAAATATATACATTATAATCAAGATATAATAATAATATTAGCATAATAAATATTTAAATTAACACATTATTTTTATATAAAATTAATTAAAGAATAAAAAGAAAATATAAATTAAGAATTATAATGTTAATAGAAGGATATTTTTAACATTATAACTTTATTAATTATAATGCATAATATTGTAGTCATTTAAAAAATAATTACTTTTATAATTTGTGACAAATAAATTACTACAAAATTAAAAAAAAAATTGGACGAAAGATAACTTTATTCATCCAAAGAAAAACAGGAAGCACAAAGCGATCACAATGATCCAGCTAACAAAGACAACAAAAAACTAAAACAACACTACAAAGCCATAAGAGGAGCAATGTGAGCTTTTAGAACCTTACAAAACCACCCTCTATAGACAATTTTCTCAATAATCTCATCAAAAATTTGAGTATAGTCACTAGTATTACCAAAAGCAATTATATTCCTATGGTGCCAAGCTCCATATACAGTCTCAGTGATGACAAGTTTGAAGAGCTTCGCCCTCCACCCTTTTCTTGTACCCATGCTAAGAATCCAAGGCAACTCCTCGTCCAATGTCTAGGATTATGCATAATTTAGAGCCACTCTAAAATAGCAAGTCAAATCTTCTTTATCTCTGCACACTCAAAAAACAAATTATTGACAGTTTCCTCTTTATCACAAAGACACATTTACTATTATTAATGAAACCAAATCTGCACAGTCTGCTTTTCGTGGTTAATCTCCGATGGCATAACAGCCACAGGATTATAACAGCACAAGGTCTTGTTGGGTGGTGATAACAGAGCCTACTCCAAGGGATATCTTGTAACACCCCATATTTTTTCTTAATTAATTTAAATTTAAATTAAATTATTTATTGGAATTATTTGGGCATTTTATTGGATTTATTGGAGAGTTATGGAAAATGAGGTTATTGGGCTTGATGTCGTGTTTAGTAAAATGGGGTGCTAAGGGTTAGGCCGTTACTAAAGTGAATTTTCATTTTTCATAAAATAAGGGAAAAGAGGAAAATTGTGAATTAGAAGCAAAAAGAGAAGGAAGCAGAAAATGTGAAAGTTGAAGAAGTGCGAAAGAGCGAAGAAGATGAAGAACCCGAGATCGACCTTTGAGGTAAGGGGAGATTCTTCCAATTAATCTCTATTATCACTTCATAGGTGATATGATTGATTGTGTGTTATTTGTTTCGAATGGGATGTATGTTAGGTTTTGGGGTTTTGATGTTAGGGCTCAAATTCATAGGTTTTATGCAAATGAATGTTGCTGGATGATTGGTGATGTGAAATAGATTTGTTGCTTGATAACCTTGTGTGAAATCTCTGAAATTTGTTCTGAAATCATGTTATAATCAAACTGGTATGGATTGGATTGAATAGAAGAGCTAAAATGCTGTCAAAAAGGTGAAGTTGCTGTTGCAGAAGGGTCGTAATTGGTTACGTAACCGATTATGCAAAGTGTTTTGGTGGCCTGGAATGAAGAAAGAAATTGCTGAGTTCGTTCATTCTTGTTTGACTTGCTAGAAGTCAAAGATTGAACATCAGAAGTCGTATGGATTTATGCAACCGTTGTTTATTCCGGAATGGAAGTGGGATAGGATATCTATGGATTTTGTTTCTGGTTTACCAAGAACGGTTAAGAACTGTGAAGCCATTCAGGTTATCATGGATAGACTGACGAAATTTGCTCATTTTATACCGATGAGAATGGATTATCCGATGGAGAAGTTAACTCAGTTGCATATTGAGAAGATAGTGAGTCTACATGGTATTCCTTCGAGTATCGTGTCAGGTAGAGATCCAAGGTTTACATCCAAATTCTGGGAAGGTTTGTAGAAAGCTTTGGGTACTAAGTTGAGATTGAGTTTTGCTTATCATCCGCAGACTGATGGTTAGACAGAAAGAATTATTCAATCGTTGATTGAATTTACTTACAACAATAGTTATCATTTGAGTATTAGAGAAAGCTGGTGCTTGGGATAGTTATCTACCCTTGATTGAATTTACTTACAACAATAGTTATCATTTGAGTATTGGTATGGCTCCGTTTGAGGCTTTGTATGGTCGGAGGTGTAGAACGCCATTATGCTGGTGTGAATTTGGTGAAAGTGTTGTAAGACAACTTGACAGTTGAGACGTTTCCTGTAAGGATTGAAGGTCGAAAACTAAAGCAACTGTATGGTAAGGAGATAGCATTGATCTAGCTTGGGGAAGACCAGCAGGTTGTAATGTTATTTGGGAGCTGGAGTGTCAGATGAAGGACTTTTATCCTAAGTTATTTGCTTGAGGTATGCTTTCGAGGTCGAAAACTCTTTTAGTGGGGGAGAGTTGTAACACTCCATATTTTTCCTTAATTAATTTAAATTGAAATTAAATTATTTATTGGGATTATTTGGCCATTTTATTGGATTTATTGGAGATATGGAAAATGAGGTTATTGAGCTTGATATCGTGTTTAGTAAAAGGGGGTGGCTAAGGGTTAGGCCGTTACTAAAGTGAATCTTAATTTTTCATAAAATAAGGTAAAATAGGGAAATTGTAAATTAAAAGCAAAAAAGAGAAGGAAGCAGAGAACATGAAAGCTAAAGAAGTGCGAAAGAGTGAAGAAGAGGAAGAACCCAAGATCAACCTTTGAGGTAAGGGAGGACTCTTCCAATTAATCTCTATTATTGGTTCATAGGTGATAGGATTGATTGTGTGTTATTTGTTTCGATTGAGATGTATGTTAGGTTTTGGGGTTTTGATGTTAGGGCTCATATTCATAGATTTTATGCAAATGAATGTTGTTGGATGATTGGTGATGTGAAATAGATTTGTTGCTTGATAACCTTGTGTGAAATCTCTGAAATTTGCTCTGGAATCGTGTTATAATCGAACTGGTATGGATTGGATTGAGTAGAAGGGCTGAAATGCTGTCAAAAATGTGAAGTTGCTGTTGCAGAAGGGTCGTAATCGGTTATGTAACCGGTTACGCTGAGTGTTTTGTTCTAAATTTTTCATTTTCGATTTCGTAACCGGTTACGCTAATTTCGTAACCCGTTACGCAGAAGGTTTATTTTTAAGAAAATTAACATTTTCGTGACCGTAATCGGTTACGCTATTTTCGTAACCCATTACGCTGAAGCCTTTTTGAAAAATAAATAATTTTTAGCAGGCGTGACCCGTTACACTATTTTTGTAACCTGTTACGCTGTTGCTTTTTGGAAAAATAATTTATTTTCTAAAACTCATAACTTTCGAACCGTAAGTCTGTTTTAAGCGCCATCTTGTGCGTTGGAAAGATAATATAATTTTCTATCTAATAAAATAGCTTAAAGAGCATTAGCTCGATTTTATTTTAAAAACCCGGTATTTGTGGTGGTGAATTATACTTGTATGCATAAGTGATAAATATATTTATGCGGTGGCGTTGCGGCAATGTATTTGCTATGTTGATGTTGTGTTTGGTGTGATGTAAGTATTACATGATTGTTTAATGGTGTT
The DNA here is from genome assembly GCF_029867415.1 of Vicia villosa. Classification (NCBI taxonomy): domain Eukaryota; kingdom Viridiplantae; phylum Streptophyta; class Magnoliopsida; order Fabales; family Fabaceae; genus Vicia; species Vicia villosa. Next base: position 12,810,911 of record NC_081186.1, on the reverse strand, counting down.
AAAATATGAATGAAATATTTGGTGTTATGTTGGTGAGTTGGTTTTGATGATGTTGTTCATCTTAATCGGTATTGCTTTTGGTGAGTTTATGCATTGTGTACATATATTGATAAATGTGACAATGTGGATGTGTTATGACAACATGTTTATAATGAAATGTTGTGTTCGGTGTGAATAATATAATGTAATTGGTTGGATTATGTTGAGGCGTGAATACATTATCCTTGATTGTTGTTCGGTATTGAAATATGATAAAGATTGTTCATATTGTTTGGGGTTGATGATTAGCATGCTTAAGGTGGTGCATGCATACATAATCATAATCGTGGTTGTATCCTGGTGGTGTTGGATCAGTAGTAGATAATTCCCATTGTGTGGAATTAGTGACTGGAAGTAGCCGTATCCTTGACGATGGTGGATCGGTGAGATGGGTTAATTTCATGATTGGTACCACATGCATGTAGTTGCGTTGCATTAGGATGTATGAATTATTATAACATGAATGGAAGATGTCCAATATTATAATGTGATGTGATTGATTTATTTCGTGTGATTGATGTATGTTGGTTGTAAATCTGAATATATTGCAATTGGGGGAATAATATGCATTAGATTTTATTATTTATGAGCTTATAACATTTGTTAATTGCGAATGAGACTCACCCTTACTGTTGATATTTTTCTGATTAAGAAGTAATGACTTGTGCTTGGTGAGGATAACTCGTAGAGTTACTTCGTTTAGTTCGGTTGTGTCGGTGTCATGCTCTGGTCTTGTAACTCTAGAGTACGTTATTTTAGAGTTGTTTAATGGATTATTTCCCTATATTGGAATAATGTTTTGTTGGTTATAAATTGGTGAATTTTTTATGTTGAATACCGATGTTTTATGTTATTCAATTTAGAAGTATTTTCCACTGTTTTAACATGATTACTGAATAATGTGTTTTGAAGTTCCTCATAAGGCATGACATGATTTAATGTTCTAAATATTTTAGAGTTGTAATGCCCTTGTTTATGTTTTACATTGAATTTATTTGATATTCCGTGGGGATTTTAGAAGGTGTTACATATCTGAACTGTTGGTGAGAGTGTGATAGACAGCTCCACATTTAAATCTACCCTTGAAGCACATATCATTCCATATGCTGTGATGAGATTGCACAAAATCCCCTACATTCAGAATTTCTCGCATGATCCAAGTAGTATTAGTCTTTGGCTGCACCTCAAAACACATTTTGATTCTTTAAATAATAGGAGTGGACCCATTTAATCCAAAGACTGTCAGGTTTGTTGAAAATACTCCAGAGGAACTTCAGCATGGTACACTTGTTCCACAAACTCAGGTAAATAATACCAAGACCCCCTGTTTCAAAGGCTTTCAAACCGAAGACCAAGCCACGGTTTTATTTAATTTTTTATTTATAACAATTTCTATTTAAGTTACCATTTATTAATAATAACTCACTTTAATTATATTATAACTATATTATTAATAAAATCTCATTTTAAAATAAAATTAAAAAAAATTTAGAATTTTAGTTAATTCGGATATGCATATTCGAATTAACCAATATTCAAAATTTCCATGCATATCGAATTAATAAGCATTCTAAAAAAATTTAGATGCCTTCGAATATGCATATTTGAATGATATTTTGAAATTTTCAAATATATTTTTCAGCTTATGTGTAAAAAAAACTCTCATAATTAATTATGTTTGACAAAAAAAAAAAAAAAGACAGTATAAATAAACTTAATCTCTCGTCATTCAATGACACCTCATTTTCGTTCTCTTGGTACCGTTTCCGAGGGTCGCATTTTCGTTACAGGGTACAACAACACTCTTTCCTTCCAATCGTTCTAATGTATGTAAACCCTCTCTGGCACACACACATTTCCTGCACTCTTCATTTCTAGTATTTATTTCTCTCCTCGTGAAAACACTGCTTACTCAACAATTTCTATGCTACTTACTGTGCAGAACAACGATTCGAAGCAGAATCAACCTCGTGGTAATATAGTTTTCAACTTCAATTTCGATTGTTTTTCTTTAATACCGTTTTTTCATTTGCTCAAACTAAGCGTACTTTGTATCTCTTCATTAGATTACTATTGGCTTGGAAATTCACTTTAGTTTATTGGATAGGAACAAAAAAAATGGAAAATCCGAAACCAGATGGATCTGTTTCGAGGCGTGTTTCTCTCAGAAAGAGAGTTAATATGCGAAGTTACAATGAGGGTATGCTGGATGATGAGCTTTTTGACAAGTTGGATACTAGTTTAAAGAAGAAGAAGGGACCCAAATATGATGTCAATAAAGAGACTGACACCGAGGCTATGATTGCCTTCTCCCTTGGTTTCCCGATTGATGCTTTGCTTGACCACGAGATTCGATCTGGGGTTGTTAAAGAATTGGGTGGGAAAGAGCAGAATGATTATATTGTTATTAGGAATCATATTTTGGCTCTTTGGAGGGATAATGTTAGGATTTGGTTGACAAAGGGACAGATTAGAGAAACTGTCACTACTGAGTTTGAACCTTTGCTTAACTCTGCTTATGACTATCTTTTATATAACGGCCACATCAATTTTGGGGTTTCACCCTTGTTTATTTCCCAGTTTCCTGAGGCAAAGGAAGGGACTGTTATTGTTATTGGTGCTGGCCTTGCTGGCTTGGCTGCGGCAAGGCAGCTATTGTCCTTTGGTTATAAGGTTATGGTTTTGGAAGGTAGGAACCGTCCAGGTGGCAGGGTTTATACTCAGAAGATGGGGAAAGAGGGTAACTTTGCGGCTGTAGATCTTGGTGGGAGTGTTATTACTGGAATTCATGCTAATCCTTTAGCGGTTCTAGCACGCCAACTTTCTATTCCGCTTCATAAAGTTAGAGTTGATTGTCCTTTATACAAGCCAAACGGGGATCCGGTTGATAAGGAGTTAGATACAAATGTTGAATTTGCATTCAACAGGTTGCTTGACAAAGTTATGGAGCTGAGGAAAATTATGGGTGGGTTTGCAAGTGACACCTCACTTGGATCAGTCTTGGAGACACTCAAGGCTTTATATGCTGTGGCCCAAAGTACCGATGAGAAGCAATTATTGAATTGGCATCTTGCGAATTTAGAATATGCAAATGCTGGGTGTCTTTCAAATCTTTCGGCTGCCCATTGGGATCAGGATGATCCTTATGAAATGGGTGGTGATCATTGTTTTCTTGCTGGAGGCAATTGGAGATTGATAAAAGCTATGTGCGAAGGGGTTCCTATTTTTTATGGGAAGACCGCCAACACTATCAGATACGGAAATGAGGGTGTTGAGATTATTGTTGGAGATCAAGTTTTTCAAGCAGATTACGCCTTATGCACTGTGCCTCTCGGAGTTCTGAAAAAGAAGGCTATTAATTTTGAACCTGAATTACCTGCAAGAAAGCTGGAATCAATTGAGAGGATGGGTTTTGGGCTACTGAACAAAGTTGCTATGGTTTTTCCCCATGTGTTTTGGGGAGAAGAATCAGACACATTTGGATGTCTCAACGAAAATAGTCACGATCGTGGGGAGTTCTTTTTATTTTACAGTTACCATACTGTTTCTGGGGGCTCAACACTTATAGCACTGGTGGCTGGTGAAGCTGCACAAAACTTTGAAACCACTGATCCATCCATCTTGCTTCATCGGGTTTTGACCACTCTAAAAGGTACTTGTCACTTATTTCTTGACTAACTGATGAAAAATAAATCCCTTTATCTATTGTGTTTGTTCATTAAATATCATGGGTGTTTACTTTTGCACATTTCCTTTTTCCCTTGTAGTTTACGTGTTACTTGTTAGAGATGCATGATTTGCTGTTTTAATTGTGCGATTCTATAGATTCGGCTTATTAGATGCTTGTATAATGTAACCTGTGAATGAATCTTATATTGCTCTAAAATATGATACATGCATGCAATTGCAAGATTCTATATTATGAATATAAATCACGTGATTTAATGATTCGTTATTGGTGAACATTGTGGCACCCATCATCGTAACTTTTGGTTGCTTAAATGGACCCATAAAATATCTCCAAGTGTAATATTATACAGTCAATTATTTCAAGTACAACTTTTGTTTTTTACTGATAATAATAAATATTTCATGATTTGAGCTATACAAAAGTATTGCTTGGCAAATTCTGATTTCATTACATCTTTTACTGCAGGTATTTTTAATGCTAAAGGCATCACTGTGCCTGATCCAATACAGTCAATTTGTACCAGATGGGGAAGCGATCCCCTTTCTTATGGCTCATACTCCCATGTTAGTGTGCATTCATCTGGTAAGGATTATGATATACTTGCAGAAAATGTGGGGAACAGACTGTTCTTTGCAGGTGAAGCCACTAGTAGGCAGTTTCCAGCCACTATGCATGGCGCTTTCTTGAGTGGCTTAAGAGAAGCTTCACGCATTTACCAGTTAACCCATAATCAGCAAGTTAATCCTAAGAAATCCGTGCCTAAGAATGGAGGAGCGTTAAACAGGACCTTGATTAATTTATTCAAGAAGCCTGATTTGGAATCCGGGAAGTTTTCTTTCATATATGATTCTTCATCAGAAGATCTGCATTCAAAGGCGATTATGCAGATCACTTTTGGTTGTCCTGAAGAAATTTACCATGAGATATTAAACTGCTATCCCAATCCCACAGAGTTGCCAATGCAGCTTTACACTATTATCTCCCGTGAACAGGTGCAACAGATGCAGCAAATTACTGGAGAAGATAAAAAGATGTTCTCTTTTTTGACAAAGAACCTCGGGTTGAAATTTATGGGTATAAATACCTTACTTAATGCTGGCAACTCGGTTATCACTAGTATTGCTGCCTCAAGAAAAGGCAAGAGGAACCGCTCACTTACTCCACAACTTGATAATTCAAAGAAGAGTCCATGATCAAAGAAGAGATCAGTTTTATATGATATGATGTCCGTGTTGTCGTGTCTTGATTTGAAATCATGAGTCTTATGTTGGCAGGTTATAGTGATAGATCAATAATTGAAAGCATATAAAAAATTTCAAGGGATGGAAGTGAGAGGTGGTATTGTAATTGTATCATCTATAGAAACTTTGTATGTTGTTGTAGAGTTAGCTATACTCATTACTGGATTTTACAGGCTTGTTTGCCTTGCATGTTGTTTGTATGGTAATTATATCTTTCATTTCCTCATCGGTTTCATACATGTAATAAATGAGAGTTAACATGATGAATATTGAAGTAGATAGATATTGAAGTAGATTTACCATTATTAATAACTATAATTAAGAATACCCAAGCCTGATTTTAGTTAGAAGAATAGATTTGTTCTTTTAGCCTATCCTTTAGATTCAATTCAAGTTATTACTTACCTTGTTAAGCAAGTGATTTAAAGATGGGATGTCTATTTATTATCTACAGGTTGCTTCAAGTTCTGGCTACTGATGAACGTATCTTGTTTTTGAGAATGTTCACCTAAATCCTAAAAGATTCATCACCAATCCCATGCTTAGCCTTGAAACCATTGAAAGAGTAAACTACTGTTTCTAGTGTAGTGCTTTGCTTTGTTTTATTTATATCTCAAATTTCAAGGCTTTCTGCTACATGTTCTACGTCAAGCTCTTTCGGTTAAAATCTCATAGGTTTTTGGTTAGCCATGTATAAAACCAAGTTATGGTTCAAACTCAATATAATGTTAAAATCATGCTTTGATTTGAGATCATCCTGGTGTTAAAATCTCGCTGGTTCTTGGTTTGCGTAGTATAAAACCAAGTTTCTATTTGCGAGCTAATCCTAGTGTTAAAAGCTCTCTCAAGTTCAGGATTATCCTGTGAAAAATCTTAGTTTGAGCTTGAAGACTAACTGCTCCAAGTTTCTTGTAAAAAGGAGACTAACCGCTTAGATCTATCCATTGGAAGGAAGAGTTACCGGTTCTCTCACGTGCTTACTCTTTGGTTGAAATTTAGCCACAAACTTTAGTTTTTCTTGTATAAGGTGGTTCGAGAGTTCAACCTTCTAAAGGCTCTTAAGTTTATTGGATACTCTCACGAACAATTATTGGGGAGATGATTAAGTCTTTTTGTTTTGACCAAATCTCTATAACTTCTAGTGTTCTTCTCTTTTCCCTTAACTTTTACTTTCTAAATTTTATTTTTTCACTGCTTAATTCTAAAAAATTTCAAAAATATTTTCAAACTCTAATTTTAGTCCTTTTTTTTCAAACTTAAGTTTATCTAAAACACACAATTCACCCCTCTTGTGTGTGAAGTCACGAGTCCAATAAAATATTCGTTATATATAATATTGGATAACTTTTCAAATTCAAATCAGTTCTTATATAAAACTGAGGTAAAAGGTTATTTATTTTTATATAAAAATTAAAATAAAATAGGGACTTTTCACCTCGGTGTTTAAACCCACCGAAGCAATAGATTATTTCTATTTAAAAATGGTGAATGGATAAAATTGAAAGTAACATCTATTATTTTCTTTGTCAATTTTTTACCAGTCACCAATTTCTTTGTGTTGCTATATTCAAACGGAGGACTATATCCCAAAGAATAATATTTACAAATTTGGAACGGGTGTAGATGAGTTAGAATTAATGTACAGCTTAATGAATGAGTGGTTTTATAGTTAAATCTGGGTATTTAGCCCCTCGGTTATTAATTAAACAGGAATAAAAGATCATTTAATTTTTAAATAAAAATTAAAATAAAAAGAAAGGTGCCACTTTAAAGAATATAAAAATATAAATTGTAGTTGTTGGGATTCAAAACATGTCCACTAAATTATTTCCCCCTCAGTTATCTATTAAAATTGGAGGAATAAATTGTATTTTAAAAAACAAATATAACGCATCTAGGAATTATACCTTGATTTTTTGTTGCATGAGGTGAAAGCATTATCATAAAATGTATTATTTGTAGTAGGACGAGTTTTCACACTTTCTCTCTTTCATACTTTGAAGCTTTAAATCCTTTTTCCAGATATACAAAATATATTAGCACTTCACTTGAATCTTCTTGTGGATGAGGCTTGAGATTTCTTCAAGTTAGACACCATCATTAGAGGTTATCATTGGATGTCATAAAATCCTAATTTTATAGCTTGATTTGAAGGAATGTTTGATCAACCATCTTGAGTGTCTTTAACCTCTAGCTTTAGTACTTGTTTGTCTTTATGTGTTCCTCTCATTGAAATCACTATAATGTTATTACAACTTCAGGTATTGTCATCATCAAAAACATGATGTTGTCAGGGCCAGACATATCTTGCTTATCTATGAGCTTTGATCACTTCCTGATTATATCTGCAAGCACGTATTTTTGCAAATCAAACAACGGAAATTAGACGGCCACAATCCAAGACCACCACATTTTGACAAATAAGAGCTACCTCACCCAAAAAATATATTCTTTTTAAACACTGCGGTTAATAGATGACTAGTCTCAAAAAACACACCCCCCCTTACACAACTCATTCTTGAATAGTTGTTTACATGTCTGATTTTTGGGAGAATTTTAGAGAAAGCACTTCACTCTTACATGACTCTTGCTTTATGAGTTGTGTACATGTCCTTTTTTTGGGAGGACTTTAAAGAAAGCACTTTGCCCTTACACGACTCATGCTTGAGGGTTTCTATACATGTTTGATCTCTTAGGCCAGGTTTTGTAATTGGCCAAGGTCAACTTGGATCCGAAAGAGTACACTCTGTTATCTAGAATATCATATTCGAGTTAGTGTAGTTAACTTTTCAAATGGATTGTCTCGACCTAAGTCTAGCACATTTCAATATTTGATGAAGTTATGCCTGAGAAAACATTTATTATCAATGAGGGTATTAGAATTGAAGATTTGAAACAATCAAGTATGATTCCCAATTACCATAAAGAGATCATAGCTATTAGGTTCAATAATATTAAATTGCCTCTATGAACATTCGTGTGACGCGGGTCATAATAACTATATAAATAGAAGAATGCAAGAAGAAAATTCATTCACAATTCACTAGATTAGTCGACTATGGTTTTAATGGTTTCACTAATAAAGTTATCAATCGTTGTACTTTTACAAGTGATCAAACAAAATCAAAAATCAAACAAGCCAGTAGATATAATGAATGCAATAGATGAAATATATTACACATTAATTCAAAATCAATAATAAATGTATTATAATGTATGGATGTAAAGCGGTTAAATTCACCGAATGTTCTTCAAATACCGCGACCCAATAGTATTTTACTTTCTAAATTGATTAGCATAAAAGTTTAAATGAGTAAGAGCAATGAATAATCTTTAGCTAAATGGTAATAATTCTCGCGCAAAAGAGTAGAAGTTGGAATATTTGCTCTTTTGTTTTCAATTTTTTTTTTTATAAGGAAAGTAGTGTATGTTGTATCAAGAGTTTCTCCTAATTTTAACATCTAGGACCACTCATTTGATATTTTGATGCGTATTAGATAACATTGTACAAGATGCATGCAAAAGTCATTTTTTTTTTAACAAAGACAATTTCAAAAACTCATAAAAATTGGAAGAAACATATATCATGTATTGGCCACTTCCAAAAGAATAAAATTCTAACTACCCGATAAGGGGTTAGGTATAATGGATATCAAGCAAAAACTTCTATATTCTTCATGTTAGTTTCCATCCTTAAACATCATATTTTTTTCACTTTTCCTCCAAACATCATCACATTGGGCACACTAATGATGTTTCTCAGCAACCATTTGAACTGTGTGATAATTTGGTTTGTCACACTAATAATGTTTCTCGACAACCATTTGAACTGTGTGATAATTTGATCCGGCATGCATATGGCGTATAAACTCGCACTAATGGGTACCATCAATTTGGCAGTATCCATCCTCTATATAAATTGTTAGTATGTGAGGGAGCAACAAAAATGATTTTGAGGAGTAAAATACATAGAGAGAGAATTATTGAAAGAAAAAAAGTTGGAGATATTAACCAGAAAAAGTTGTATTTTGCTTTTCGTAAAACTTTTGAAAACTTTTTTTAAAGATTTATTTTGTTTCAATAATTAAAGGTAATTACATGACAACAATAAAAATTAAATAGCATAAATTCATTCTTTTTTTGTCTCATATATAAGTTAATTTTTACTTATAGATAATTTTATTATTGTTAATTTTAATTAAAATAATTATATTTTTATAATTCCTTTTAGCTATCAACATTAACTTATAAAAATTAATTATATTTTCATAATTGCTTTTAGCTATCAGCATTAACTTATTAAAAACCATCATTCTTCTATCTTCCTCTTAATTTCGTCATATTTATTTTTTTTATCTTTGTGCGAATCACTTCTTCATCTCTTATTCAAATATTAGAAAATGAGAAAGAAAAAAAAAGAAGAGAAGAATAACTTTCAAAAGTTAAAGTGATAGCCTAAAATAAAATGTTAAAATATAATTATTCAAAATATCAATAAAATAAAAAATAATAAAAATATCCTTAACAAAGATAATGTAGATTAATGTCATTTGTTAATTTAGCTCTCAACTTTTTAATTTAATTTCTAAAAGAATACATAATTTATAAAATAGTAATTAAATTTTAAATTTAAATAATTTATCATGAAAAATCCTTTTAAATGTAATTTTTTTGTTTTGTTTTTACTACAATTTATTTTATGATAAAACTTGTTCTTTTATAATTTTGATTATAAAATTGAATCCTTTTGTTGATTCTAAACTTTAGATTATATCATTATTTTGACTAAACCATAATCTTAGTTTGAAATTTAATTCTGTGAATTTATTTTATTGTTGTTGTCATTATTTTGTTTCTTTAATTGCTTTTAAAAGTTTGTAAAATAAGATTTTTTAATTAGTTAGAGTATTTTGATACAAGTTTATGAGTATAAATTATAATATGGAATTTTTTATGATATTTTTAATATTTAATTAAATAAATATTTTAAATTATTGATTAATTTAAAGTGTAATATAAATATGTATATATGATCATTTATTAATGCATAGTCAATTGAATATAAGATATTTGATTGCCCAATTTTAATCCAATATTTTGAGTAGCATCATATCTATTTTGGATATGTGCAACCTGCTCAAGAAAAAAAATAGAAAACTCAATTTCTTAGGTATTAGATGTATATGTAATAGAAAATTCAATTTGATTACTAGAGGGTTTTATTATTTTAGATGATAGAATGTTTAGTGTATAATAAAAAATTAGTATTTGCATGTAATAATCCATTTAAATTGAAATAAATAAGATAGCAAGGTTTGGTTGTTTAAAATAATTTCTTAATATTTTTTTGTGCTTTTGATTTTAGTTTATAGTGGTAAAATTTAGATTACCTATTTAATTGATTTATTTAAAAATTAATTTCACATTAAAGAGTTGGCATTTAATTGATTTTTTAGAAAAATTAATTTCACAAATATTTTATTTCCTTAATAAATAATTAGAGGTCTTTTATATTACTTTCATAGTTTGTATAGTTTGTGTCTATTAGTTTTTTTTATCTTATGTAATTGTTGTCCTGTTGTCCATGGCATGTAACAATCAACATTACCTTTAATTTGGTCCAGTTATCATTTCGTTATTAAAATTAGTGAGATATCCGTGCTATCGCACGGGGTTCCGTCAGAATTCACATTACACGTCTATTAAACCATCGTTTATAAAGTTTAGAATCATTTTTCAATTGAGTAACATTTACATAGTTATAAACATATGCTAATAATATACACTAACTTTTAAACATTAATATATGTACTTATAATAAATTATACATTCAATTATTTAAATTCAATTATACAAAACAACAACAAATAAAAGATTTAAAAGATGGACATTAAAATAACAATTCACCCGTAGCATTTCATATATACGTTCACATCTACCCGTGAATCCAGATGATTTAACAAACCTCACTTGAATCCAGATGAGTTAATTCTAAAAAATTATTAATTAGTTCATTTTTCCAAACGTAAAATGTATGATAGTCTGTAATTGGTGACTCATAGATACATTCACATTTACCCGTGAATCTATATATTTGAAAAATAATTTTTTTTATATTAATATATTTGACCAAGAGAGTATTAAGTTTTCAACTTATTTCAGTTTATAAATATAATAGTATCAACAATAAAGTTTTTTCCATTTATAATTTGTTTTTTTAACTCATTCCTGTTTAAAAATATAATTAATTAGTTACATATTTTCATACAATTAATTAAATATATATTTTAAAAATTATTATAAATTAATTAATCAATTAAATATATATATTATCAATTACTTCAATTTACTTGTTAATTACTTGATAAAAAAATTTAATTTGACCGAAATTTTTTGTAAAAGAAATTGCATACTCATAATTTAGTTTAAACGAAGTTTCATAAGATTAATATAATCTATAAAAATTATTTTTAACATAAAATGTGTGCCATGTGTTTCCTTAATTTAATGGCATTTGTTCTAAGCATATAAAAAATAACAGAAGTAATTAATATAATTTTACATGCAATTCAAGACCCCAAACCATCTAACCAGTAAAAACCATATAAACATACAATCCACTATCCAGTGTTGTAGATGGATCACAAAAAATGGTAGCTAATCTAAATCCCAATGCACTACAATGCACAATAGCGCTATATCTATTATATAACAACACTGTGTATATAAAAGTTTATGGTGGCATTGTAGAACACGATGATTAGTTCACATTCCACCTCCACATATAAAGAACAGAGATGCAAATTACATTTATCATTAATTATATCACATAAATTTATCTGCAAAAATATAACAAATCTATGTGGAAGTAAGAATCACATAAAAAATGAAACACTGAACTTAAAATTTATGGTAAGAGTTTATGTTTGATATAGACAACACAATTGCATTGACAAATCCACGAGAAATAGCCAGAAAATAAGTAAGGTATTGACAAAATAATTTAGTATTTCAAGAATTTTCCTAATATTTTCTAGCATTTCAAAAAATAATCATTTTCCTAATCTTTCGTAGCAATTCAAGAAATGAATTAGCATTATTAATTCATTACTTTTTAATGGTTGCAAACCATAAACTTCCATATTAATAGATAGCAACGCCAATGCTGAATGAGGAGAGCAACCACCATGAGCTCTTTCTCATAGGATGACTTGTTCAAATTTCCTTCTCTTAACACCTTAGTTAAAAAAGTAAATAGGTCTTCCAACCTCTGATCAATATTGCTCCCAGCATGTTCCTAGAGGCATCAATTTCTATAATGAACTCTTTATGAAAATTAGTGATGTCAAAACTGGGGCTGAGGTAACCTTCTGCATTGAGCATCTCCAATTACATTTTTCAGCCTTTCAAAAACATAGAATTTGATAAGTAATTAGTACTAATTGACATTCTATCCATCAGACCAAGTTTATAAGATTTACCGAGGCTGATAGGGAGTTTAATAGAATAATTTATTATTAGTTTAATTAGTATTTTGATGTATTAGATGATATAATGTTTTCTAGAATATTCTAATAGTTTTTGGGCTTTTAGTTATTTATCCATTAGGAGCATTATATATGTAGTGTCTTTGACACATTTTAGAGCATCAATCAAAGAAATCAAAATTAATCTTTTATTTTAATTGGTGCTTTCATTTCGATATCATTCCTGCTAAATGGGGTTCTAGTGTAATTTTTATGAAGTAGAAGAATCATCTTGGTGGATCTTTTCAATTGAAAAATATTTTAGAGTCAACAATATTGTGGACAATGTGGAGGATGAAGAGAAAATGAAGGTAGTTGCAATGACAATGAGAGGTTGTGCTCTTAAATGGTGGCTATGGAGGATTCGACCTCATCCATCAATGTCTTGGAATACTTTCACAGAATTGTTTTTTGGCATTTTAAACCCAAATGGAGACATTTTTTCATGGATTTAGATGAGAAAATAGAAGAGGAGGGGGAGTCAGACTAGTTATCGAAGAACCAACTTCTGTTGTTGAAATTAACCACAGACAAAATCATTTCATAGAAGATGGTGAAGAGGAAGAAGATGTGGACCCAGATATGGAATCGATGAAATCTACAGATGAAACTACTTTTCTTGAAGATTTTACGATCGAACAAGTTCCTGCAGTTGATGGTGACCTAAGAGTTCTGAAGCTTTTCCTCACTGTTAAGCACAAAGAAATTCATTTGTCCTTCTCCAAAGCTTCTCCACCTTGTGGTTCGAGTTCTCCAAAATCTTCCTTTGTCCTCGATGATCATGGCGGTTCGAGTTCTCCGATTTCTACTCAAACTGTCCATCTGCTCTTAACCCCATCCAACATAGATTTGAAGTTCCTTGTCAATAACGTTGATGTTGTGAAATCTGCGTTCAAAGTTAACTTTATTTCCGATTTATCCTTATATGTCAGAGAGCAATTGAAGGACACTATGTCTAGGGTTTTCATGAATCCAGAAGATGGTTCCAACAATTTCACTCGTTGTTGCTACAATCCCTTTCAAATCCTCGACGGCGTTACCACCACTATAGGAGAAGCACTGCTATTCTACACCATCCCTTACAATCCAGGTCCACTTGAATCATTATTCCCTTCAACAACGGAAAATCCAAAAAGAACAGGGGTTTATCTTCTTCTATTTATGGGACAAGGATTGGAATGGAAACCAACTTGGGGGATCCAGCTCAGACTAAAGGTAATTATGCTATGCATAAAATGCTTATAGCTGAGCCTATTGTTATACTCGTACCAGTTGAGAAGTATTTGAAGGATGCTAAGATGGACATTGTGATGGAGTTACAACGATTGACGAAACTCGTCGATTGCTCAATTTTATCAATTGAAGATGAGAAAGAGGATAATGCGTTGGAATTACAGCTATTGACGAAACTCGACGATTGCTCAATTTTATCAATTGAAGATGAGAAAGAGGAACATGGGTTGGAATTATATCGATTGATGGAAAACTTAATTTTCCCTAATTCTCACTACCATGAATTTTACAGTACCTTCACCCCAGAAATTGCTATTCCTTTCAACCTGGTATCCTCGTCAAAGAAAGATAACGAAATGTTTTCGGTTCCGGTTTCTAAACTATTACCAGGGAAGACGACTGCAAACTCATTCTCGGTACTGCTACCGACAAAATTCATTTTTCTTTTTGACCCTGGGGGAACTCACTTGGTGAAAACTTTGCTGCTTAAGTTTAAGTTTTTTCTGTTACGATGGCCTTTCACCATATTTGACAACATTGTTTCAAATGAGATTCTCCCACTAAAGCCCCTTATTTGCATCACCACTCTGCTACCTTCCCATGTGGGTCTTGGAATGGAAGTCAAGAAGGTTTATAACTTGACCCAAGTGCATCTAGGTAATTTTCTTTCTATTTCACAGTATTATACATATCATATGTTTATGCTCAATAAGCATGTGGCACCCCAATCACACAGTGTAAGTTTTTTGATATCTCATGGTGCTATTGTTGATAAATATATGGAGTTATCTCACATCTATGGAGTGAAGTTTCACTTCATGGTCAAGGGTAAATTTTGGATTGCTGGATTATCTCCCACCCATGAGACATGTTGTAGTTGTTACTGTCTACAACTATTACATCTTTATAAGAATGTTAATACTGAATTCTACCTAAAGTATCAAGGTTATGGATGTAATATTTCTGGAAGTGTATTAGGTGTGTTATGGTTTTTGGGGTATACTTATGCATGTGGAGAAGTGTTTGTACAAGGGAGCTGTTGTCCTAATTATTGGTAGGTTTACAAAGATTTAGAACTACAATCAAAATGTTCCCATACAATTAGCCGAAGAAGGTTGCATTGCCAATGTGGTATTGTTTGTAATTGGAACATGATTTCTTTCTCATGGATGTGTCAACTGATATGGAATCAAAATATTTTAGATTATGGGTGGAATTTATCTATAAATAATTTTGAAAAGACAATTGTGCTGAGAAAGTTTTGTTTTGATCAAATTGAAGACATGATTTCTAAAACTGTCAACTTTCTAAGCAAATGGAGGAAAACAACAAGTTGGGATCCTGGTGGACAATAGCAGATGAAGATGTGCACAAAAGTTTTGTTTTCTAAATTTAAGCAATGGGATTCGGGGGTAATTTTAGAACCTTGAGGACAAGGTTCAAGTGGACCCGGCAGCAAAGATAGGGAGTTTAATAGAATAATTTATTATTAGTTTAATTAGTATTTTGATGTATTAGATGATATAATGTTTTCTAGAATATTCTAATAGCTTTTGGGCTTGTAATAGCTTCTGGGCTTTTAGTTATTTATCCATTATGAGCATTATATTTGTAGTGTCTTTGACACATTTTAGAGCATCAATCAAAGATATCAAATTAATCTTTTATTTTAATTTCCTTTACTTTTAGTGTTCTTCCTCTTTTAGTTAGAAAACCCTAATTTTATAGTCTTGATAGGAATCTTCCTAACAAGAATTTGATGAGTAATTAGTACTAATTGGCATTCTATCCATCAGACCAAGTTCATAGGATTTACCGAGGCTTAAGCCTTGAGGAATCCTTGTTTTATCGCTTAGCCAATACTTTGAATTTGCAAATGAAGCTCCGACCACTTTACGACCTAGTGGAAGCTTTCCACACTCAGCCACAACTACACAACATAACAATTTAATTTTAGTACATAGTTCAATACATGTATATTGGAAGTGACTTTGGAAAAATCTATGACATTAACTTGATTTTGTGAAGCTCCATAGTGTATATTTGATAAAATCACAGTTATTTGACCAATCTTGCCACCAACCATAACATGCACTAAGTAAGCTACATAAAAAAAATCTAGTTGAAACACAAGATAAGGGGCAATTTATACAGTAAAACATCAACAATAGAATCAGTAAATTCATAGCTAAAATATGTTTTTTATCTAGTTAAACTACTAATATTATCTTTATAATTACTACAACCCAATATTCCATTTCTAAAACAAAGGAATATTCTAGTATTTAGTAAATTCAACTAATTATTTAGTAAAACTGGAACTTCAAGAATAAAACTTCTAGCCACACTGTCATAGAAACTTTGAATTTGGACAATTTCAAGAATCTTCTATATTCTTAAAAGCTTTAACTGTAATGTAAAAACTCTAAAATATTTTTTGCTTTAAATATAAGGTTCCTTACAATACAAAACGATAAAAGTATCAATAAAGTTAAGTCGGTTTGAATACATTCACGTGAACAAGCTCCATTATAATGCGTTTGGATCATAATCAGAATGCAGAACCAAAAAGGAGTACAAAACTTACTTCATCAAATAGAACTCTACATGTGTTGAGTTCGTGATAGAGGGCACGACCAACTCTGAGTCGCGTTGTCCGATTATCTTTAGTCTCACTTCAGTATCTTTCTGGATCTTAACATGCCAAAAAAACAAATGACCAGTGTTAACCTGCCCAACAGGCACTGGAACGAAGTAAATGGTTCTAATATCAGTATTTGCACAAACACTCAACTGAAATTTATCCAGTGTACATCAGTATTTGGCCGAGTGTAGGAGTAAAATTTTGATTCCATATTTATTTTTTTAAAAAGTAGGTAGAGGTTTTTATATAACTTTGATAGTTTTTATCAATTTGTTTGCGTTTAATTTTATTTAACTTATTATTATTGATTAATTAGTTGTTATTTTAACTTTTAAAAGGTGTGCAAACATTTAAACATTAATACAAAATTATTAAATTCATTTTTATAGATTAAAATAACACTAATGAAAATTTAAAATTATTTTAAATAAAATTTAAACTTGCTGGTTGTAAAATTTAAGACTAATTTTGAACATTTAAGTGTGTATAATTTCACAAACACATATATAAATATATATTTATTTCTTTATTTATTTACTTATTAATTAATTTTATTTATTTATTTATATGTATATATTATATAAATGTTCACTATTGTTATATATATTATAAAGATTTGTTACTTTATTTTGCATGTATGTGTATGTTGCAACACTCATATTGTCATAAATAAAAGTTTATGATATAGCAAGTAGTTGGTTGTTTAAGGTTGCTTCCTAATAATCTTCATGTGCTGTTGAAATTGGTTTATAGGAGTAAAATTTTGATTCCATATTTATTTTTAAAAAATAGGTAGAGGTTTTTATATGATTTTGATAGTTTTTATCAATTTGTTTGCGTTTAATTTTATTTAACTTATTATTATTGATTAATTAGTTGTTATTTTGACTTTTAAAAGGTGTGCAAAAATTTAAACATTAATACAAAATTATTAAATTCATTTTTATAGATTAAAATAACATTAATGAAAATTTAAAATTATTTTAAATAAAATTTAAACTTGCTGGTTGTAAAATTTAAGACTAATTTTGAACATTTAATTGTGTATAATTTCACAAACACATTTATAAATATATATTTTTTTCTTTATTTATTTACTTATTAATTAATTTTATTTATTTATTTATATGTATATATCATATAAATGTTCACTATTGTTATATATATTATAAAGATTTGTTACTTTATTTTGCATGTATGTGTATATTGCAGCACTCATATTGTCATAAATAAAAGTTTATGATATAGCAAGTAGTTGGTTGTTTAATGTTGCTTCCTAATAATCTTCATGTACTGTTGAAATTGGTTTATAGGAGTAAAATTTTGATTCCATATTTATTTTTTAAAAAAGTAGGTAGAGGTTTTTATATGACTTTGATAGTTTTTAACAATTTATTTGCGTTTAATTTTATTTATCTTATTATTATTGATTAATTAGTTGTTATTTTAACTTTTAAAAGGTGTGCAAATATTTAAACATTAATACAAAATTATTAAATTCATTTTTATAGATTAAAATAACACCAATGAAAATTTAAAATTATTTTAAATAAAATTTAAACTTGCTGGTTGTAAAATCTAAGACTAATTTTGAACATTTAAGTGTGTATAATTTCACAAACACATTTATAAATATATATTTATTTCTTTATTTATTTACTTATTAATTAATTTTATTTATTTATTTATATGTATATATCATATAAATGTTCACTATTGTTATATATATTATAAAGATTTGTTACCTTATTTTGCATGTATGTGTATATTGCAGCACTCATATTGTCATAAATAAAAGTTTATGATATAGCAAGTAGTTGGTTGTTTAAGGTTGCTTCCTAATAATCTTCATGTGCTGTTGAAATTGGTTTATAGGAGTAAAATTTTGATTCCATATTTATTTTTTTTAAAAGTAGGTAGGGGTTTTTATATGACTTTGATAGTTTTTATCAATTTGTTTGCGTTTAATTTTATTTAACTTATTATTATTGATTAATTAGTTGTTATTTTAACTTTTAAAAGGTGTGCAAAGATTTAAACATTAATACAAAATTATTAAATTCATTTTTATAGATTAAAATAACACTAATGAAAATTTAAAAGTATTTTAAATAAAATTTAAACTTGCTGGTTGAAAAATTTAAGACTAATTTTGAACATTTAAGTGTGTATAATTTCACAAACACATATATAAATATATATATTTATTTCTTTATTTATTTACTTGTTAATTAATTTTATTTATTTATTTATATGTATATATCATATAAATGTTCACTATTGTTATATATATTATAAAGATTTATTACTTTATTTTGCATGTATGTGTATGTTGCAGCACTCATATTGTCATAAATAAAAGTTTATGATATAGCAAGTAGTTGGTTGTTTAAGGTTGCTTCCTAATAATCTGCATGTGCTGTTGAAATTGGTTTATAGGAGTAATATTTTGATTCCATATTTATTTTTTTTAAAAGTAGGTAGAGTTTTTTATATGACTTTGATAGTTTTTAACAATTTATTTGCGTTTAATTTTATTTAACTTATTATTATTGATTAATTAGTTGTTATTTTAACTTTTAAAAGGTGTGCAAAAATTTAAACATTAATACAAAGTTATTAAATTCATTTTTATAAATTAAAATAACACTAATGAAAATTTAAAATTATTTTAAATAAAATTTAAACTTGCTGGTTGTAAAATTTAAGACTAATTTTGAACATTTAAGTGTGTATAAATACACAAACACACACACACACACACACACACATATATATATATATATATATATATATATATATATATATATATATATATATATATATATATATATATTTATTTACTTATTAATTAATTTTATTTATTTATTTATAAGTATATATCACATAAATGTTCTGTAATACCTCGGCTCTCCGACACCGATAATTATCATTAAATTGGTTAATTGATAATTAGAATGCACATTGGCCTTAGTCCATATCATCTAAGCATAATTGTATTAGAAGTCTTAAGAGAAAGCAATGGAATTGGTTGGAATTGAACTAAGTGGCATTATTGTAAATACTACTTAGTTAAAGGGCACATTGGACCTTAAATAATAATTGCATGGGAACATAAGGACATGTTTGGTAAAGGAGCTATACAAATCAGAATTTTGAGAGAAAAGAGCTTGGAAGCATGGAGGAGAGAGAAGAGCTTATGTGCAAGAAGTCATTTTTGCAACTCTTGGTACAGCTTCACTAAAACGGTAATAACTCTCTGCTCGTAACTCCGATTGTAACGATTCTGGTCTTGAAGGAGAAAACCAAGCTTGAAGTTTGGACATGCATGCTGAATGTGTGTTATGGGAGCTACGGATTTCTTGATGATGGAGATGGAAGTTTGAACAAGAGAGGGATGCAATGGCAGCAAGAACATCATGTTAACCTCCATTTAACCAAGGTGAGTTCCATTAGGTAGAACTTGGGTAGGAGTGGGGATTAATTACATGTATAGTGGGTTTGTGAGATTATGCCTGAATGTGTCAGTGTTTGGATGATTGTTGTTGCATGCTTGATCAATTAGTACAAAATGTGTTCTTTTGATGTCCTTGCATGTCCTGGTATGTTGATACATGTTAGGGTTTGTTTGAGGTGGATTGGGATGCAAAGAATGGCTGTTAGAACCCAAAATCCGTGTTCTGCACTGTCAGGTTCGCTACAGCAAACTCTGTGTTCGCTGCAGCGAATGCCTGCAGACTGCATAATTGTGTTTTCACTAAAATGACCATAACTTGAGTCCTACAACTCGAAACGGAGTGCCGTCAGAAGCGTTGGAGAGGTATTTCAGTGCTTTATGTGATATTGCCTATATAACATGCTTTTGATGCAGATATAAATCATGGCACATGATTAGGGGTTGCTTGGTATTAGAATAAGCATTTATAGCCTTGAGATTATGTCTATAGGACACTACATCTTGTGTTGGTCATTTGTTAGGACATTCACCATGGTTAATAGGCTGTATAATGTTATCCTAAAATGAGTATTGAACCTTTGTTTGTATTTTAGGAGTTTAGATGTGCTATGGAAAGTCCTGTTTTTCCTTTGTTCAGAACTTTCGCTTTGCGAACTTTGGCTCGCTGTAGCGAATGCTCGCTGTAGCGAACGAGTAGCGAATAAGTCTGGGAGTTGAGTTGAGTTATTCGCTAGAGCTCGCTGTAGCGAATCGGGGCTTTGCTAACAGTTCGCGTAGCGAACTGGCCTGATGCAGAAATTATACTTTTCCCTATTGAGTGCAGTTTCGTTTCGAATTGAGAACCGAAAGCCTCAAGTTTTGGATTGATAATTATCATGGAATTGTATGAGTAAATATGTGTTTTTATGATGATTAAATGCATGATTACACTGTGGTTATGACATTGATATGCATGTTGGATGAGTTATAAATCACATGTAATGTTATGTATGATTATGCATTGTTTTCCGTTTGTTCCGGTTGAACATTCGGATGTGATTGCCTGTATGATGGCTGATACCGTGCTGTGTGATCTTGATGATGTGTGTATGCTTGAATTAGAGTAAGCTTAAGCTACTAGGTGGTAAGGCCTGTTTATGGACTTAGTTCCATCATTTACCGTTGCGGTGTGAAGGTGAGGGTCTGAAATGGCGTTTCCCACCTTGATATGACACACATGCGTGCTCGGTATGTTTATGCACCTGAGCTACCATTGCAATATGAAGGTGAGGGTCTTGAAAGGCGTTTCCCACCTTGATGTAACATATTGGCGTGCTTGGTATGGTGGGTTCGTGATGCCACGTAGGCTACATCACTTCGGACTCACCTCTAGTGATGTCACGTAGATAATCACCAGGTGATCGGTAAAATAGCAAGTGTACTATTTTGCCTCTGTAGTAATAAAGGGAAAATTCCCCGAATATCGATCTCAAGGACTGCGTGAGATTATAGAGTTAGTCGCACTTCAATTAAACAAAAAGCCTTGGGGTTTTGGTTTTTGTGATTACAAATTAAATTGCAAATAAACTTAAAAAGGTTTAATTGGCCAAATATGAGTAACATGTCAGGGTAGGTGTGTGCATTAACATGTAACAATTCTGAACCCTTATTTCATTAACAAAGTTCAACTTATCAATTACCGGTTCTTAAGGGTATTTGCTCCTAAGTCCTTAGTGGGCAAACTTTTGAACATTGAAATCCTAATCCCAAAGTCCTTCGAAATTAGTGATCAAATCAAATATTATTATAATCAAGAACAATCCGGTTACTATAGGGTATCCCTAGTCCTAGGTGATATCTACTATAATATAATGGTATAAAAACCCTAACAATGGAGGTCAATCCTAATTGTCAGTCATAAATCAATCCAGTTGGTCCGACGAGGAAAGCATTAAAAACCTTATACCATTAAATTGAATGTAAAAGAGAAACATGTTATTGAAATTCGGAATTCAAAATCATCACAAATGTTAATCAGGGACACCCCCCTAGCATTGGGGGGTTTAGCTACTCATATCATCCAAAGAAATTACAAAGATATCAAATAAAGACATTACAATAGAGATGATGAACTTTGATCTTCAATGGCTTCCGCTCATGAGAGTTCTCCGTTCTTCTCCAATTGCATAGGCTTCTTCTCTCAATCCTCCAATTCTTCGTGTGGCAAAAAGATCCCTAATTCATCTTGAAAGCTCCCCTAAATAGTGCAGACTCACTTAAGTTGGTTGGAAATACCAAAAACACCCTTGCAGGCAAACCACTGAACAAAATCATAAAATTCACTGAAATCAGCGTCAAACCCAACACGGGCCGTGTTGAGCAACACGGGCACCCGTGTTGGTCCCCTGGTATATTTATTTTTATTGATTGGTCCCAGACTTAGCAACACGGGCCGTGTTGAGCAACACGGGCACCCATGTTGCACCACTGTTTTTCCTTTCTCTCAAACTTTGCTCCCAGCTCTCTTCCTGACACGGCCCGTGTTGGGCAACACGGCCACCCGTGTCAGGCCTCCTGTAGCATGTTTTCTGAACTTCATCAAAACTTCCGAGTTTCGCACTGATTTACTCTGGTTTCTCCATATGAACCTGGAAACATTAAAACATACAACCAAAGCATAAAATGACGAATAAAGAAATAAAACACTCAATAACAAAACTTAAACATACTTAAAAACAACGATAAAAATATGTGTGAAAACCACTGATCAAACTCCCCCAAACTTAAACCGTTGCTTGACCTCAAGCGACAATTACAAAAGTTCATGGCCTTCAAAGCACACGGTGTTCATACGTGAGATATCTGTCTGTATTGATCAAGAAACAGTGATTTGGCATTCACATGACGCGACGAGTTTTGTTACCACATTAATCCTCAAGCTCCCGTTTCGGATACCTCTCCAACTATGCTTTGCACTTAAGTCTCTTTCCGATTTTCCTCCTCTTTCATTCGGACAATCATATTAAGGCACCGCATTTCTTATAATAATCATCACCTGCATGAGACGGATCAAGGCTTCTTATTATTTTTTCTGGCACCAAACTAGCAGCATTGGCTACTTTTTATTACCGATGAAATTTTCAAACCTTGCAGTTATATATTGTCCTTTTGGACGACGTTTGGGGATCAATCTCCTTTGGGCTGAATAACCGGGTGAGGGTTACCCAACTTAGCGAGCCGATTGCCTTTTACCGCCTTTTCATCATTTGGTACCAACTTTATATCTCTTTTTTTTCTCAACCAGCCATCATGCAAGTGAATCCGAATTATGCCAGACTGTATCAATAAACTACTCGAGAAGTACTTCTCAGGAGACAAGTACTATGGTGCAAATCTACACGTTAGACTCGTATCTCTTTCAGGGAACCAAGGGTGCTTAAACAAACCTCTTGTCACATTATTCCGCACTTCCTGTCCTCAAACAATCCTCGCTTCATCTCTATATACTATTCCCGATCGCTCTTTAGGATCAAAACTTCTTCAACAAAAAATTTAAAATTTCGGTAAAAATTTGGGCAGAATTCACTTTATGGTTTCACATCATACCAATAACATAAAACTAACATAAAAATAAAATGCAAAGAGAAGAGCCTCCCCCAAACTTGAACTAAACATTGACCTCAATGTTTCAGAACGAGTTCGAGAGAGGTGACTCACAGAGGGTATCGCACTCTAATGATCACTTCCAAGCTTTCACCAGAGACGTCCTCTTTTATTTCCTGAAAATAAAATAAACAAACAGAGAAATTAATTATTAAAACCGTGGGTTGCCTCCCACGAAGCGCTTCGTTTAACGTCGCATGGCTCGACGGTCCATTACCCTTTATTATGGAGGGTATTTCCTTTTCCAAACCTTGTTGCTTGTCACTTTCGCAACCACTAACTCATGAAGACGAAAAGCATTCACCGCTTTTCTCTTTAATTTACTTCCCACATTCTTCTTCTTTCCTTGCTCTTTCTCCTCCACCTTCTTTTTGACTTCCTTAGCTTTCTTAAGATTTTTGACAACTACATAAGATGGTTCCACCCGGGAGGCTATGCTTGACACTTCTTCTTGGAGCTGTTTAGACTTCTTGTTCTTTTCCTCACTTTCTGTCATACCATCAGAAGTTTGATCATTCACAACCGCCCTCTGTCTTTTGACTCCTAACATCTTCAACGTTACTTCTTCATCAAAAGATTTCAGCGTCAGCGTTCCTTTTTCAATGTCGAGGTTGCAGCGGCCTGTCGACAAAAATGGCCTCCCAAGAAGGATAGGAGTTTCTTCGTCTTCCGGAATGTCCATGATGTGGAAGTCAACAGGGAATACAAATTTATCAACTTCCACTAGTACATCTTCAGCTACCCCATATGATTTCTTAACGGTGTGATCGGCGAACCTTAACTGGGTCTTACTTTCACTAATCTTTTCCAATTCAAGCTTTTTGAAAATGGACAAAGGCATTAAACTCACACTAGACCCAGAATCGAGGAGTACCTTCTTAAATGCTATATTCTTGATAGTGCATGGTATCGCCACTGCCCCAGGGTCTTTCCTCTTTATTGGGATCTTCCTTGCTGTTGAGACTATACCACACTTTTCCGTTGCAATTTTTGGTTCTTCTCCTAGTGATCTCTTTTTCCCCAACACCTCCTTCATAAATTTCTTGTACAAAGGCATGTGCTCAAGTGCTTCAAAGAATGGTAGATTTACCTCTAACTTTTTGAACAATTTAGTAAACTTCTCAAAGTCTTTCTCTCTTGAACCCTTCTTTGTCACTCTGGAGGGGAAGGGCAGTTTTATCACAGGTTCAGTGTCTTTCTTATTTTTTTCTTCAATTGGTTTAACCGGCGGTACCACAACTTCTGGCTCTTTTGGATTCTCTCTTATTTCCAAATCCACCTCTATTACCATGGGGTCATCTATTTCCTCTTTTTCTTTTTCCTTTTCAGATTCTGCTACTCTCCTACTTCTTGTAGTAACCGCATTAATCTTCTCCTGGTCTTTCGGATTTTTCACAGTTGAGCTCGGAAGGGTACCTTGTGCCTGTAGAGTGAGATGCTGTGCTATCTGCCCCACTTGAACTTCCAGATTTTTAATTGAGGCCGCAGTGTTTCTGTGGTTGTTTCTTGTTTCTTCTTGGAATTGAGAACACTGCCCAGCTAATCTTTCAATTGCCACTTCCCACTCTGCCTTCTGGGTACCTTGTTGTTGTTGATATTTCCAAGCAAAATTTGGATGATTCTTCCACCCTGAATTATAGGTGTTAGAATACGGGTTGTTTTGCCTTAGGAATTTGATTTCTTCAATCTGCTTGGGAGTAGCAAAACAGTACACCGTTTGGTGTGGGCCATTACAGATTTCACAGCTGACAGGTTGAGCTTGTTGAACTTGAGCCACATGTTGTTTACCTATATTCATAGCCTTCAATTTCTTTTCAACTTCTGCGGCTATCGCATCTTCAACCCGAGTTTTAGAAGTCTCCAGCTTGAGATCAATGATTCCTTCCGGTTTGCTAGCACACCTGTCATACAATTCCAAATGCTCATTTGCAGCTATTGCTTCAATGATTTTGATGATGCCTGAGGCTGTTGTGAAATTTGTCGAGCCTCCAGCTGCTGTATCAATTAACTGTTTTGTTTTCATTCTGAGCCTATTGACAAATACTTGCATCTGTTCAGTCTTGTCCATATTGTGAGTGGGACATGCTACTAGAATTCTTTTGAATCTTTTGTATGCATCTCCTAAGGGCTCACCCTCCTTCTGCTTGAAATTCAGAATGTCATACCTCTTCCTTATAAATACCGAGGCGGGAAAATACTCATTTAAGAAAGCTTTTTCCATCTCTCCCCATGATGTAATGCTGCCTGCTGGAAGGGAATAAAACCACTCTTCTGCTTCTTCTGCCAAGGTGAATGGAAACATTCTCAGCTTCTTGGCCTCTTCTGTATGACCTTCGATTTTTAAAGTTGTACTCATGGTCAGAAACCTCTGTAAGTGCTTGTTTGCATCTTCATTAACCCTTCCGGTGAAAGGCTTTCTTTCGAGCTGAGTGATGGTGCTTGGGTGCAATTGAAAATTAGGAACATTCACCGGTTGGTTGATAATTGTTTGTCTTCCCCCCGGTGTATTTGCAACTCCATAGTCTCCGAGGAGTCTCTCTGGTGGTGGTACCTCGCCCATGATCTCTTCTTCACTTTCGGTGTCTGAACCAGAATGGACTGTAATTACTTCTTCCTCAGATTCCAGCTTAGCTTGATGAGCTTGTCTGCGCCTTGCGTGAAAAGTCCTTTCAATTTCTGCGTCAAAAGGAAATTCTGCTGAGGCCTTGCCTCGCATAAACAGATTAGACAATTATTAGAATGAGGAACAAAAATAATATAAAAATATTTTTCTTTTTTTTTTTTTTTAAAAAAAAATTTAGTCGCAGAGCAACAAAATTCTAATTGAAATAAAACTAGAAACTCTACAATTTTCGGCAGTCCCCGGCAACGGCGCCAAAAACTTGATCGGTAAAATAGCAAGTGTACTATTTTGCCTCTGTAGTAATAAAGGGAAAATTCCCCGAATATCGATCTCAAGGACTGCGTGAGATTATAGAGTTAGTCGCACTTCAATTAAACAAAAAGCCTTGGGGTTTTGGTTTTTGTGATTACAAATTAAATTGCAAATAAACTTAAAAAGGTTTAATTGGCCAAATATGAGTAACATGTCAGGGTAGGTGTGTGCATTAACATGTAACAATTCTGAACCCTTATTTCATTAACAAAGTTCAACTTATCAATTACCGGTTCTTAAGGGTATTTGCTCCTAAGTCCTTAGTGGGCAAACTTTTGAACATTGAAATCCTAATCCCAAAGTCCTTCGAAATTAGTGATCAAATCAAATATTATTATAATCAAGAACAATCCGGTTACTATAGGGTATCCCTAGTCCTAGGTGATATCTACTATAATATAATGGTATAAAAACCCTAACAATGGAGGTCAATCCTAATTGTCAGTCATAAATCAATCCAGTTGGTCCGACGAGGAAAGCATTAAAAACCTTATACCATTAAATTGAATGTAAAAGAGAAACATGTTATTGAAATTCGGAATTCAAAATCATCACAAATGTTAATCAGGGACACCCCCCTAGCATTGGGGGGTTTAGCTACTCATATCATCCAAAGAAATTACAAAGATATCAAATAAAGACATTACAATAGAGATGATGAACTTTGATCTTCAATGGCTTCCGCTCATGAGAGTTCTCCGTTCTTCTCCAATTGCATAGGCTTCTTCTCTCAATCCTCCAATTCTTCGTGTGGCAAAAAGATCCCTAATTCATCTTGAAAGCTCCCCTAAATAGTGCAGACTCACTTAAGTTGGTTGGAAATACCAAAAACACCCTTGCAGGCAAACCACTGAACAAAATCATAAAATTCACTGAAATCAGCGTCAAACCCAACACGGGCCGTGTTGAGCAACACGGGCACCCGTGTTGGTCCCCTGGTATATTTATTTTTATTGATTGGTCCCAGACTTAGCAACACGGGCCGTGTTGAGCAACACGGGCACCCATGTTGCACCACTGTTTTTCCTTTCTCTCAAACTTTGCTCCCAGCTCTCTTCCTGACACGGCCCGTGTTGGGCAACACGGCCACCCGTGTCAGGCCTCCTGTAGCATGTTTTCTGAACTTCATCAAAACTTCCGAGTTTCGCACTGATTTACTCCGGTTTCTCCATATGAACCTGGAAACATTAAAACATACAACCAAAGCATAAAATGACGAATAAAGAAATAAAACACTCAATAACAAAACTTAAACATACTTAAAAACAACGATAAAAATATGTGTGAAAACCACTGATCACCAGGCTTTCACCCGGTGGGCTTGTACTGTCATGTAGGCGTTTTCGCATTTGGATAACCACCTGTAATATACATGATTGATGGGGTAGTGACACCACTTAGGAAGTCACTGCGGTAACTCATCACAGATGAGAATGTGTAGCCAAGTAGGTGAAATTCACATGGGATTCATCTGACTCATAGTGCGGTGGTCTTGTGCGAGTCTCGTGACGCGATGTACAGGAGTAACTCATCGAGGGTGTGGTTTGGCAGCCTAGGTAGACAGGCAGATTCTACTCCTGGATTCCTCGTACATGGGTACGGGTCTGCATACTTGTTTGTGATGGCGTTGAGCCTGTTGTTGTTTTTACCTCATTGGATAGTTATGGGACTTCCATTGGCGGTGTACCCTTGTTTGTATTTGTACCTGGCCGTGAGGAAAACCCGGATTCTCTGTGAATCCGTTTGATTGCATGCACCTTGTAGAATCGAGCGAACCCGTAAGATAGGGGAACTCGCTGAGATTTAGTAATCTCACCCCAATCATCTTATCTTTTTCAGGTGCAGTTAGTAGCTGTTGATTAGTAGCAGGTTTGGATTGAAGATAGAGAAGTGGTGTTGGCTCGAAGACCTTGTTGGTTTTGTCATTCCGCTGTGCAAGATCCATTGATGACACATTTATTATGCTTCTTAGTAGATTTTCCATGTTGTATTCAATTTAGACCTTCTTATATATTTGGCTTTTGTATGTACTCACTATCAGTTTTAACGTTTCATGCATAATATACTAGTCAATTATGTGTGGGGTGTTACAGTTGGTATCAAAGCAGGTCGATTCTCGGCCGAGCCATGAGACATCACTAGCAATTCCTTTCTTCCTCACATGTGTGTATTGCTAACCTGATTTTACTGGTATCTCATTCAGTCGTTGAACTTGATCAACTCATCGATTGAGTGTGGGACAGTAGAATTACGGCAGGGCCGCCACGAGGACTCGTAAACCTATAAGAGTCGTGAACCAAAGTAGTAAGAATTAGTTGGGTGGTGAATTGTATATGGAAGCTGGATTTATTGGACGACGTAATTAGAAGAAATGTTGGAGTTGTCAGACTTAAGAGGAGCGTTGACGCAAAGAAGTAATAGTCGAGCTGTCAAGTGTGGATTGAGACAACTGGAATTTCTAATGTTAGACTGGGCGGAGAGAAATTTCTCTAAGAACCGGTAATAGTGAAGGAATCGACAATGCGTCCGGACAGGAATGTTGTAAGGGATGTTCTCCGACGGTGTCGAGTTATGTTGTAAGGGATGTTCTCCGACGGTGTCGAGTTTAAAACTAGTGGGATTCATTACCTGAGGATGGTGCTAGTAAGGATATGAATATTAAGCCGATAGAATGGAAGACCTCTCGGAAGTAGGAATAGAGAAGTCAGGACCTTTTGATGAAGCGGGTATAGATGGTAAGAGGATGGACAAGGAGGTAGACCTTGACCCAACTTGGTGTATCCTAAGTGGAAGTGGTCACCTAGTTAAGGGTTGGTAGATGTGCGGACGTGAAAACTTACGATTGGGTGAATATGGGATACCTGATTGATGGGATAGGGTATGCATTCCCGTTCTTATCATTCTGTGCTTAAGTCCTAGAACTACGCTAGATGGAAGACAAATGATGTAGAAGCGTGAAACGCACTAGCCTAAGCTCCTTGCTAGCTATGATTCATCTGACTCCGAGTGAAGCATAGAACTACGCTTGGCGTTGGGTGTTCAGGTGAGTAAGAACTAGCATCTACCTGGAAAATCAGTGGGACAATCGTTATAGTGTTGGTTGTTAGGAACCACAGTATTCCTATTCGAACTGGATTATCCTTATAATCTTTTATGCATGCATGAGACAAGTAAGTGCGCGCATAGCATAACAATCCAAGCTGGGATCTTAACTCGTCGTTTCTGGCTTATTGCCTTCTGAGTAAGTAAACCTTGATGAGCAGAACTCTTAAGGTTTTAGCGTCCTGAGGAGTGTGTTTGGGAAAGAATTGTGGAGCACGACCCATTGAAAACATGTTCAGACACCTGTCAGTAGTGACTATGGGATACGCGTGGAGATCGTCATACGCCACTGAGGTAGGATGCCTGGATACATGGCATCGGAGTTGGACTACCATGTTGGTGCTACCAGATGGGTATAATGCCACAGTATCGCTATAGTACACAAGATGAGCGAGTCATCCTTTCCGACGTGTGTGGGACAAAGGTGATCCGAAGCTCAAGGTAGAATTCTGATTTGATACTCATGAGACGCAGATCTAGACTCTCATAAGGTATGTGGGATAAGGAACCATTTGTCACGCTCGATAGTAGAAAGATAACTAGACAGGCGAGAGTGAAATGGATCAAGATCCGATACTACACTTATAGAGACTCTGGGTGATCGGGGTCGCATGAGTTAGTATCAGATTGTACCTTGTGGACTTTCTTGTTTTGTGAAGTGTTAAGTTGCCAGTTATGTGAGTATAGGGTGGGACTCATGAGTGGCCATGATTTTCCAGTCAGCACATTGAGTGGCTATCCCATAACATTGGCGACCGGTGATAGAATCGGTGAAAGGTATCATGCATTAACTTGGAGTGCGGCGTAATTGGAATAGTGTCTATGATGCTCTTAGTGAAGGAATATCAATCTTGGGAAAGAAGAGACATCATTGGATCGAGGATGCAGTCGAGGAAGTCAGTTTAGTGTCAAGTTCAGAAGTGAAAAAGGCATTAGATGACTGTTTGAATGAAGGTGTATGGTTGGGTAGAAGTTATGTAAAACTGCTAGAGTCATCATGAGCTGCAGTACGTTTCTGAAGGGTTTGTTATACCGGCTAAGCAACCAGACTTGTTGGAAGGGAAAAACATAGCAGTTGTACGATGTGGAAATCAGTGACAAGGACGAACCTCTAAGTCAGTGAGTATTGGGTTTCAATGTCCTGAGATCGAAGCGTGTGCCTAAGTTGTGGTAGATGAACTAATATGGAATGGCAGAGTAATTAGAAATTTGATTCTGAAGAGTACGCAACCTCGAAGAGTAATCGACGATGGGTGGTATGTGAGGTTCCGACACGTGTTGTAACTAGACGGTCACTAATGAAGAACTGTTGTGTAGTAATGGAATTAAGTGAACTATGGATGTAGCATGACTCAGAGGACTTGGGGAATATGTGATTGATTGAAATCAGAGTAGCGCAACGGATAAAGGAAAAATCGGATAAGTTTGGGAATAGGAATGGAAGGATTATTTTGGATCTTATTTTGGGATGGAAGTGTCCTCCTAAGAGAAGCTCCTCGAAGTGGCGTTTTGTTCATCTCAGTCCCTTACAAGAGTTCACCATAATCCCGAGACGTGTCGTCAATGGGACAACTTGGAAAGAGACTTTGTGAATGACATGTGATCCGATGTTCGTAGATCATCAGTTGAGCTTGTACGCATCAAGGGTTGGACAGAGTATTGTGATTATTGAAATGCTGAAGGCAAGTGAAGGATTGCAATTGACGTAAGTTCTTTGTGGTTATGCCTTATGCATTAGGATCGTGTAGGAAGGCTTGGGCAATGATTGCAGGATTACTGCTGAATTTCACCTTTCACCAGTGGAATCTTGTGTGAGGTGATGGAATAACAAGGTTGTAGTTGCAGAGTGTTTCACCTTGTGGATGTTAGTGACGATTGTTACGGATAATACCGAAATAGGAATTGAAGTAAGAAGCCTTAGTTGCATAATCAAAGGTAGACTTGGAATGAGTCATAGTAACTCAAGAAGCTGAGAAAGAATTAATAACGTGTGTTGAGCAAGGATAAGTTCAGCGAAGATTGAAACTAAAGATATCTGGCAGGAGTAGAGTGCCAAGGTTTTCGAAGTCATGAAATCCAGTACAGGGCACTAGGGATCAAGAGTATTAGAAGGATCTTTCTCAGGATTATGGAGACGGAGTTCCAGAAGAGATGTTTTGGGTGAGTAATAAGGTTTCCAATCATGAATGTTGAGAAGAAGCATCTGGATAGATGCATTGCTTGAAGGTTCCTGACCATGAGTAGGGAAGCGTAAGTGTTTGGATGAATATGTTTCTTCGGATGGAGCAACATTAAGGCAGAGTCGTAAGACTATCTGGAAGGAGGAATGCATGGAACATTCCATACCCTTATTGGGGGAGTTATGAAGAGTTTGCTTCGTGGTGATCGGAAGGAATTCGAGGACGAATTCTATTTAACGGGGGGAGAATGTAATACCCCGGCTCTCCGACACCGATAATTATCATTAAATTGGTTAATTGATAATTAGAATGCACATTGGCCTTAGTCCATATCATCTAAGCATAATTGTATTAGAAGTCTTAAGAGAAAGCAATGGAATTGGTTGGAATTGAACTAAGTGGCATTATTGTAAATACCACTTAGTTAAAGGGCACATTAGACCTTAAATAATAATTGCATAGGAACATAAGGACATGTTTGGTAAAGGAGCTATACAAATCAGAATTTTGAGAGAAAAGAGCTTGGAAGCATGGAGGAGAAAGAAGAGCTTATGTGCAAGAAGTCATTTTCGCAACTCTTGGTACAGCTCCACTAAAACGGTAATAACTCTCTGCTCGTAACTCCGATTGTAACGATTCTGGTCTTGTTGGAAAGCTAACGAAATTCTCTTCGATTTGCATATATGGTTTGTGTTCATAGATTCTGTTTTGAAGGAGTAAACCAAGCTTGAAGTTGGGACATGCATGCTGAATGTGTGTTATGGGAGCTACGGATTTCTTGATGATGGAGATGGAAGTTTGAACAAGAGAGGGATGCAATGGCAGCAAGAACATCATGTTAACCTCCATTTAACCAAGGTGAGTTCCACTAGATAGAACTTGGGTAGGAGTGGGGATTAATTACATGTAGAGTGGGTTTGTGAGATTATGCCTGAATGTGTCAGTGTTTGGATGATTGTTGTTGCATGCTTGATCAATTAGTACAAAATGTGTTCTTTTGATGTCCTTGCATGTCCTTGTATGTTGATACATGTTAGGGTTTGTTTGAGGTGGATTGGGATGCAAAGAATGGCTGTTAGAACCCAAAATCCGTGTTCTGCACTGTCAGGTTCGCTACAGCGAACTCTGTGTTCGCTGCAGCGAATGCCTGCAGACTGCATAATTGTGTTTTCACTAAAATGACCATAACTTGAGTCCTACAACTCGAAACGGGGTGCCGTCAGAAGCGTTGGAAAGGTATTTCAGTGCTTTATGTGATATTGCCTATATAACATGCTTTTGATGCATATATAAATCATGGCACATGATTAGGGGTTGCTTGGTATTAGAATAAGCATTTATAGCCTTGAGATTATGTCTATAGGACACTACATCTTGTGTTGGTCATTTGTTAGGACATTCACCATGGTTAATAGGCTGTATAATGTTATCCTAAAATGAGTATTGAACCTTTGTTTGTATTTTAGGAGTTTAGATGTGCTATGGAAAGTCCTGTTTTTCCTTTGTTCAGAACTTTCGCTTTGCGAACTTTGGCTCGCTGTAGCGAATGCTCGCTGTGGCGAACGAGTAGCAAATAAGTCTGGGAGTTGAGTTGATTTATTCGCTAGAGCTCGCTACTGCTCGCTGTAGCGAATCGGGGCTTCGCTAACAGTTCGCGTAGCGAACTGGCCTGATGCAGAAATTATACTTTTCCCTATTGAGTGCAGTTTCGTTTCGAATTGAGAACCGAAAGCCTCAAGTTTTGGATTGATAATTATCATGGAATTGTATGAGTAAATATGTGTTTCTATGATGATTAAATGCATGATTACACTGTGGTTATGACATTGATATGCATGTTGGATGAGTTATAAATCACATGTAATGTTATGTATGATTATGTATTGTTTTCCGTTTGTTCCGGTTGAACATTCAGATGTGATTGCCTGTATGATGGCTGATACCGTGTTGTGTGATCTTGATGATGTGTGTAAGCTTGAATCGGAGTAAGCTTAAGCTACTAGGTGGTAAGGCCTGTTTATGGACTTAGTTCCATCATTTACCGTTGCGGTGTGAAGGTGAGGGTCTGAAATGGCGTTTACCACCTTGATGTGACACACATGCGTGCTCGGTATGTTTATGCACCTGAGCTACCATTGCAATATGAAGGTGAGGGTCTTGAAAGGCGTTTCCCACCTTGATGTAACATATTGGCGTGCTTGGTATGGTGGGGTCGTGATGCCACGTAGGCTACATCACTTCGGACTCACCTCTAGTGATGTCACGTAGATAATCACTAGGCTTTCACCCGGTGGGCTTGTACTGTCATGTAGCCGTTTTCGCATTTGGATAACCACCTGCGTATATACATGATTGATGGGGTAATGACACCACTTAGGAAGTCACTGCGGTAACTCATCACAGATGAGAATGTGTAGCCAAGTAGGTGAAATTCACATGGGATTCATCTGACTCATAGTGCGGTGGTCTTGTGCGAGTCTCGTGACGCGATGTACAGGAGTAACTCATCGAGGGTGTGGTTTGGCAGCCTAGGTAGACAGGCAGATTCTACTCCTGGATTCCTCGTACATGGGTACGGGTCTGCATACTTGTTTGTGATGGCGTTGAGCCTGTTGTTTTTTTACCTCATTGGATAGTTATGGGACTTCCATTGGCGGTGTACCCTTGTTTGTATTTGTACCTGGCCGTGAGGAAAACCCGGATTCTCGGTGAATCCGTTTGATTGCATGCACCTTGTAGAACCGAGCGAACCCGTAAGATAGGGGAACTCGCTGAGATTTAGTAATCTCACCCCAATCATCTTATCTTTTTCAGGTGCAGTTAGTAGCTGTTGATTAGTAGCAGGTTTGGATTGAAGATAGAGAAGTGGTGTTGGCTCGAAGACCTTGTTGGTTTTGTCATTCCGCTGTGCAAGATCCATTGAAGACTCATTTATTATGCTTCTTAGTAGATTTTCCATGTTGTATTCAATTTAGACCTTCTTATATATTTGGCTTTTGTATGTACTCACTATCAGTTTTAACGTTTCATGCATAATATACTAGTCAATTATGTGTGGGGTGTTACAGTTGGTATCAGAGCAGGTCGATTCTCGGCCGAGCCATGAGACATCACTAGCAATTCCTTTCTTCCTCACATGTGTGTGTTGCTAACCTGATTTTACTGGTATCTCATTCAGTCGTTGAACTTGATCAACTCATCGATTGAGTGTGGGACAGTAGAATTACGGCAGGGCCGCCACGAGGACTCGTAAACCTATAAGAGTCGTGAACCAAAGTAGTAAGAATTAGTTGGGTGGTGAATTGTATATGGAAGCTGGATTTATTGGACGACGTAATTAGAAGAAATGTTGGAGTTGTCAGACTTAAGAGGAGCGTTGACGCAAAGAAGTAATAGTCGAGCTGTCAAGTGTGGATTGAGACAACTGGAATTTCTAATGTTAGACTGGGCGGAGAGAAATTTCTCTAAGTACCGGTAATAGTGAAGGAATCGACAATGCGTCCGAACAGGAATGTTGTAAGGGATGTTCTCCGACGGTGTCGAGTTTAAAACTAGTGGGATTCATTACCTGAGGATGGTGCTAGTAAGGATATGAATATTAAGCCGATAGAATGGAAGAGCTCTCGGAAGTAGGAATAGAGAAGTCAGGACCTTTTGATGAAGCGGGTATAGATGGTAAGAGGATGGACAAGGAGGTAGACCTTGACCCAACTTGGTGTATCCTAAGTGGGAGTGGTCACCTAGTTAAGGGTTGGTAGATGTGCGGACGTGAAAACTTATTATTGGGTGAATCTGGGATACCCGATTGATGGGATAGGGTATGCATTCCCGTTCTTATCATTCTGTGCTTAAGTCCTAGAACTACGCTAGATGGAAGACAAATGATGTAGAAGCGTGAAACGCACTAGCCTAAGCTCCTTGCTAGCTATGATTCTTCTGACTCCGAGTGAAGCCATAGAACTATGCTTGGCGTTGGGTGTTCAGGTGAGTAAGAACTAGCATCTACCTGGAAC
The DNA here is from genome assembly GCF_029867415.1 of Vicia villosa. Lineage (NCBI taxonomy): Eukaryota > Viridiplantae > Streptophyta > Magnoliopsida > Fabales > Fabaceae > Vicia > Vicia villosa. The sequence continues at coordinate 12,775,208 of NC_081186.1, read as the reverse complement.
ATCAGTGGGACAATCGTTATAGTGTTGGTTGTTGGGAACCACAGTATTCCTATTCGAACTGGATTATCCTTATAATCTTTTATGCATGCATGAGACAAGTGAGTGCGCTCATAGCATAACAATCCAAGCTGGGATCTTAACTCGTCGTTTCTGGCTTATTGCCTTCTGAGTAAGTAAACCTTGATGAGCAGAACTCTTAAGGTTTTAGCGTCCTGAGGAGTGTGTTTGGGAAAGAATTGTGGAGCACGACCCATTGAAAACATGTTCAGACACCTGTCAGTAGTGACTATGGGATACGCGTGGAGATCGTCATACGCCACTGAGGTAGGATGCCTGGATACATAGCATCGGAGTTGGACTACCATGTTGGTGCTACCAGATGGGTATAATGCCACAATATCGCTATAGTACACAAGATGAGCGAGTCATCCTTTCCGACGTGTGTGGGACAAAGGTGATCCGAAGCTCAAGGTAGAATTCTGATTTGATACTCATGAGACGCAGATCCAGACTCTCATAAGGTATGTGGGATAAGGAACCATTTGTCACGCTCGATAGTAGAAAGATAACTAGACATGCGAGAGTGAAATGGATCAAGATCCGATACTACACTTATGGAGACTCTGGGTGATCGGGATCGCGTGAGTTAGTATCAGATTGTACGTTGTGGACTTTCTTGTTTTGTGAAGTGTTAAGTTGCCAGTTATGTGAGTATAGGGTGGGACTCATGAGTGACCATGATTTTCCAGTCAGCACATTGAGTGGCTATCCCATAACATTGGCTACCGGTGATAGAATCGGTGAAAGGTATCATGCATTAACTTGGAGTGCGGCGTAATTGGAATAGTGTCTATGATGCTCTTAGTGAAGGAATATCAGTCTTGGGAAAGAAGAGACATCATTGGATCGAGGATGCAGCCGAGGAAGTCAGTTTAGTGTCAAGTTCAGAAGTGAAAAAGGCATTAGATGACTGTTTGAATGAAGGTGTATGGTTGGGTAGAAGTTATGTAAAACTGCTAGAGTCATCATGAGCTGCAGTACGTTTCTGAAGGGTTTGTTATACCGGCTAAGCAACCAGACTTGTTGGAAGGGAAAAACATAGCAGTTGTACGATGTGGAAATCAGTGACAAGGACGAACCTCTAAGTCAGTGAGTATTGGGTTTCAATGTCCTGAGATCGAAGCGTGTGCCTAAGTTGTGGTAGATGAACTAATATGGAATGGCAGAGTAATTAGAAATTTGATTCTGAAGAGTACGCAACCTCGAAGAGTAATCGACGATGGGTGGTATGTGAGGTTCCGGCACGTGTTGTAACTAGACGGTCACTGATGAAGAACTGTTGTGTAGTAATGGAATTAAGTGAACTATGGATGTAGCATGACTCAGAGGACTTGGGGAATATGTGATTGATTGAAATCAGAGTAGCGCAACGGATAAAGGAAAAACCGGATAAGTTTGGGAATAGGAATGGAAGGATTATTTTGGATCTTATTTTGGGATGGAAGTGTCCTCCTAAGAGAAGCTCCTCGAAGTGGCGTTTTGTTCATCTCAGTCCCTTACAAGAGTTTACCATAATCCCGAGACGTGTCGTCAATGGGACAACTTGGAAAGAGACTTTGTGAATGACATGTGATCCGATGTTCGTAGATCATCAGTTGAGCTTGTACGCATCAAGGGTTGGACAGAGTATTGTGATTATTGAAATGCTGAAGGCAAGTGAAGGAATGCAATTGACGTAAGTTCTTTGTAGTTATGCCTTATGCATTAGGATCGTGTAGGAAGGCTTGGGCAATGATTGCAGGATTACTGCTGAATTTCACCTTTCACCAGTGGAATCTTGTGTGAGGTGATGGAATAACAAGGTTGTAGTTGCTGAGTGTTTCACCTTGTGGATGTTAGTGACGATTGTTACGGATAATACCGAAACAGGAATTGAAGTAAGAAGCCTTAGTTGCATAATCAAAGGTAGACTTGGAATGAGTCATAGTAACTCAAGAAGCTGAGAAAGAATTAATAACGTGTGTTGAGCAAGGATAAGTTCAGCGAAGATTGAAACTAAAGATATCTGGCAGGAGTAGAGTGCCAAGGTTTTCGAAGTCATGAAATCCAGTACAGGGCACTAGGGATCAAGAGTATTAGAAGGATCTTTCTCAGGATTATGGAGACGGAGTTCCAGAAGAGATGTTTTGGGTGAGTAATAAGGTTTCCAATCATGAATGTTGAGAAGAAGCATCTGGATAGATGCATTGCTTGAAGGTTCCTGACCATGAGTAGGGAAGCGTAAGTGTTTGGATGAATATGTTTCTTCGGATGGAGCAACATTAAGGCAGAGTCGTAAGACTATCTGGAAGGAGGAATGCATGGAACATTCCATACCCTTATTGGGGGAGTTATGAAGAGTTTGCTTCGTGGTGATCGGAAGGAATTCGAGGACGAATTCTATTTAACGGGGGGAGAATGTAATACCCCGGCTCTCCGACACCGATAATTATCATTAAATTGGTTAATTGATAATTAGAATACACATTGCCCTTAGTCCATATCATCTAAGCATAATTGTATTAGAAGTCTTAAGAGAAAGCAATGGAATTGGTTGGAATTGAACTAAGTGGCATTATTGTAAATACCACTTAGTTAAAGGGCACATTGGACCTTAAATAATAATTGCATAGGAACATAAGGACATGTTTGGTAAAGGAGCTATATAAATCAGAATTTTGAGAGAAAAGAGCTTGGAAGCATGGAGGAGAAAGAAGAGCTTATGTGCAAGAAGTCATTTTCGCAACTCTTGGTACAGCTCCACTAAAACGGTAATAACTCTCTGCTCGTAACTCCGATTGTAACGATTCTGGTCTTGTTGGAAAGCTAACGAAATTCTCTTCGATTTGCATATATGGTTTGCGTTCATAGATTCTGTTTTGAAGGAGTAAACCAAGCTTGAAGTTGGGACATGCATGCTGAATGTGTGTTATGGGAGCTACGGATTTCTTGATGATGGAGATGGAAGTTTGAACAAGAGAGGGATGCAATGGCAGCAAGAACATCATGTTAACCTCCATTTAACCAAGGTGAGTTCCATTAGATAGAACTTGGGTAGGAGTGGGGATTAATTACATGTAGAGTGGGTTTGTGAGATTATGCCTGAATGTGTCAGTGTTTGGATGATTGTTGTTGCATGCTTGATCAATTAGTACAAAATGTGTTCTTTTGATGTCCTTGCATGTCCTGGTATGTTGATACATGTTAGGGTTTGTTTGAGGTGGATTGGGATGCAAAGAATGGCTGTTAGAACCCAAAATCCGTGTTCTGCACTGTCAGGTTCGCTACAGCGAACTCTGTGTTCGCTGCAGCGAATGCCTGCAGACTGCATAATTGTGTTTTCACTAAAATGACCATAACTTGAGTCCTACAACTCGAAACGGGGTGCCGTCAGAAGCGTTGGAAAGGTATTTCAGTGCTTTATGTGATATTGCCTATATAACATGCTTTTGATGCAGATATAAATCATGGCACATGATTAGGGGTTGCTTGGTATTAGAATAAGCATTTATAGCCTTGAGATTATGTCTATAGGACACTACATCTTGTGTTGGTCATTTGTTAGGACATTCACCATGGTTAATAGGCTGTATAATGTTATCCTAAAATGAGTATTGAACCTTTGTTTGTATTTTAGGAGTTTAGATGTGCTATGGAAAGTCCTGTTTTTCCTTTGTTCAGAACTTTCGCTTTGCGAACTTTGGCTCGCTGTAGCGAATGCTCGCTGTGGCGAACGAGTAGCAAATAAGTCTGGGAGTTGAGTTGATTTATTCGCTAGAGCTCGCTACTGCTCGCTGTAGCGAATCGGGGCTTCGCTAACAGTTCGCGTAGCGAACTGGCCTGATGCAGAAATTATACTTTTCCCTATTGAGTGCAGTTTCGTTTCGAATTGAGAACCGAAAGCCTCAAGTTTTGGATTGATAATTATCATGGAATTGTATGAGTAAATATGTGTTTCTATGATGATTAAATGCATGATTACACTGTGGTTATGACATTGATATGCATGTTGGATGAGTTATAAATCACATGTAATGTTATGTATGATTATGTATTATTTTCCGTTTGTTCTGGTTGAACATTCAGATGTGATTGCCTGTATGATGGCTGATACCGTGTTGTGTGATCTTGATGATGTGTGTAAGCTTGAATCGGAGTAAGCTTAAGCTACTAGGTGGTAAGGCCTGTTTATGGACTTAGTTCCATCATTTACCGTTGCGGTGTGAAGGTGAGGGTCTGAAATGGCGTTTCCCACCTTGATGTGACACACATGCGTGCTCGGTATGTTTATGCATCTGAGCTACCATTGCAATATGAAGGTGAGGGTCTTGAAAGGCGTTTCCCACCTTGATGTAACATATTGGCGTGCTTGGTATGGTGGGGTCGTGATGCCACGTAGGCTACATCACTTCGGACTCACCTCTAGTGATGTCACGTAGATAATCACTAGGCTTTCACCCGGTGGGCTTGTACTGTCATGTAGCCGTTTTCGCATTTGGATAACCACCTGCGTATATACATGATTGATGGGGTAATGACACCACTTAGGAAGTCACTGCGGTAACTCATCACAGATGAGAATGTGTAGCCAAGTAGGTGAAATTCACATGGGATTCATCTGACTCATAGTGCGGTGGTCTTGTGCGAGTCTCGTGACGCGATGTACAGGAGTAACTCATCGAGGGTGTGGTTTGGCAGCCTAGGTAGACAGGCAGATTCTACTCCTGGATTCCTCGTACATGGGTACGGGTCTGCATACTTGTTTGTGATGGCGTTGAGCCTGTTGTTTTTTTTACCTCATTGGATAGTTATGGGACTTCCATTGGCGGTGTACCCTTGTTTGTATTTGTACCTGGCCGTGAGGAAAACCCGGATTCTCGGTGAATCCGTTTGATTGCATGCACCTTGTAGAACCGAGCGAACCCGTAAGATAGGGGAACTCGCTGAGATTTAGTAATCTCACCCCAATCATCTTATCTTTTCCAGGTGCAGTTAGTAGCTGTTGATTAGTAGCAGGTTTAGATTGAAGATAGAGAAGTGGTGTTGGCTCGAAGACCTTGTTGGTTTTGTCATTCCGCTGTGCAAGATCCATTGAAGACTCATTTATTATGCTTCTTAGTAGATTTTCCATGTTGTATTCAATTTAGACCTTCTTATATATTTGGCTTTTGTATGTACTCACTATCAGTTTTAACGTTTCATGCATAATATACTAGTCAATTATGTGTGGGGTGTTACAGTTGGTATCAGAGCAGGTCGATTCTCGGCCGAGCCATGAGACATCACTAGCAATTCCTTTCTTCCTCACATGTGTGTGTTGCTAACCTGATTTTACTGGTATCTCATTCAGTCGTTGAACTTGATCAACTCATCGATTGAGTGTGGGACAGTAGAATTACGGCAGGGCCGCCACGAGGACTCGTAAACCTATAAGAGTCGTGAACCAAAGTAGCAAGAATTAGTTGGGTGGTGAATTGTATATGGAAGCTGGATTTATTGGACGACGTAATTAGAAGAAATGTTGGAGTTGTCAGACTTAAGAGGAGCGTTGACGCAAAGAAGTAATAGTCGAGCTGTCAAGTGTGGATTGAGACAACTGGAATTTCTAATGTTAGACTGGGCGGAGAGAAATTTCTCTAAGTACCGATAATAGTGAAGGAATCGACAATGCGTCTGGACAGGAATGTTGTAAGGGATGTTCTCCGACGGTGTCGAATTTAAAACTAGTGGGATTCATTACCTGAGGATGGTGCTAGTAAGGATATGAATATTAAGCCGATAGAATGGAAGACCTCTCGGAAGCAGGAATAGAGAAGTCAGGACCTTTTGATGAAGCGGGTATAGATGGTAAGAGGATGGACAAGGAGGTAGACCTTGACCCAACTTGGTGTATCCTAAGTGGGAGTGGTCACCTAGTTAAGGGTTGGTAGATGTGCGGACGTGAAAACTTACGATTGGGTGAATCTGGGATACCCGATTGATGGGATAGGGTATGCATTCCCGTTCTTATCATTCTGTGCTTAAGTCCTAGAACTACGCTAGATGGAAGACAAATGATGTAGAAGCGTGAAACGCACTAGCCTAAGCTCCTTGCTAGCTATGATTCATCTGCCTCCGAGTGAAGCCATAGAACTACGCTTGGCGTTGGGTGTTCAGGTGAGTAAGAACTAGCATCTACCTGGAACATCAGTGTGACAATCGTTATAGTGTTGGTTGTTGGGAACCACAGTATTCCTATTCGAACTGGATTATCCTTATAATCTTTTATGCATGCATGAGACAAGTGAGTGCGCGCATAGCATAACAATCCAAGCTGGTATCTTAACTCGTCGTTTCTGGCTTATTGCCTTATGAGTAAGTAAACCTTGATGAGCAGAACTCTTAAGGTTTTAGCATCCTGAGGAGTGTGTTTGGGAAAGAATTGTGGAGCACGACCCATTGAAAGTATGTTCAGACACCTGTCAGTAGTGACTATGGGATACGCGTGGAGATCGTCATACGCCACTGAGGTAGGATGCCTGGATACATGGCATCGGAGTTGGACTACCATGTTGGTGCTACCAGATGGGTATAATGCCACAGTATCGCTATAGTACACAAGATGAGCGAGTCATCCTTTCCGACGTGTGTGGGACAAAGGTGATCCGAAGCTCAAGGTAGAATTCGGATTTGATACTCTTGAGACGCAGATCCAGACTCTCATAAGGTATGTGGGATAAGGAACCATTTGTCACGCTCGATAGTAGAAAGATAACTAGACAGACGAGAGTGAAATGGATCAAGATCCGATACTACACTTATGGAGACTCTGGGTGATCGGGATCGCGTGAGTTAGTATCAGATTGTACCTTGTGGACTTTCTTGTTTTGTGAAGTGTTAAGTTGCCAGTTATGTGAGTATAGGGTGGGACTCATGCGTGACCATGATTTTCCAGTCAACACATTGAGTGGCTATCCCATAACATTGGCGACCGGTGATAGAATCGGTGAAAGGTATCATGCATTAACTTGGAGTGCGGCGTAATTGGAATAGTGTCTATGATGCTCTTAGTGAAGGAATATCAGTCTTGGGAAAGAAGAGACATCATTGGATCGAGGATGCAGCCGAGGAAGTCAGTTTAATGTCAAGTTCAAAAGCGAAAAAGGCATTAGATGACTGTTTGAATGAAGGTGTATGGTTGGGTAGAAGTTATGTAAAACTGCTAGAGTTATCATGAGCTGCAGTACGTTTCTGAAGGGTTTGTTATACCGGCTAAGCAACCAGACTTGTTGGAAGGGAAAAACATAGCAGTTGTACGCTGTGGAAATCAGTGACAATGACGAACCTCTAAGTCAGTGAGTATTGGGTTTCAATGTCCTGAGATCGAAGCGTGTGCCTAAGTTATGGTAGATGAATTAATATGGAATGGCAGAGTAATTAGAAATTTGATTCTGAAGAGTACGCAACCTCGAAGAGTAATCGACGATGGGTGGTATGTGAGGTTCCGGCACGTGTTGTAACTAGACGGTCACTGATGAAGAACTGCTGTGTAGTAATGGAATTAAGTGAACTATGGATGTAGCATGACTCAGAGGACTTGGGGAATATGTGATTGATTGAAATCAGAGTAGCGCAACGGATAAAGGAAAAATCGGATAAGTTTGGGAATAGGAATGGAAGGATTATTTTGGATCTTATTTTGGGATGGAAGTGTCCTCCTAAGAGAAGCTTCTCGAAGTGGCGTTTTGTTCATCTCAGTCCCTTACAAGAGTTCACCATAATCCCGAGACATGTCGTCAATGGGACAACTTGGAAAGAGACTTTGTGAATGACATGTGATCCGATGTTCGTAGATCATCAGTTGAGCTTGTACGCATCAAGGGTTGGACAGAGTATTGTGATTATTGAAATGCTGAAGGCAAGTGAAGGATTGCAATTGACGTAAGTTCTTTGTGGTTATGCCTTATGCATTAGGATCGTGTAGGAAGGCTTGGGCAATGATTGCAGGATTACTGCTACATTTGAACATTTAAGTGTGTATAGATACACAAACACACACACACACACACACACACACACATATATATATATATATATATATATATATATATATATATATATATATATATATATTAATTTATTTACTTATTAATTAATTTTATTTATTTATTTATAAGTATATATCACATAAATGTTCACTATTGTTATATATATTATAAAGATTTGTTACTTTATTTTGCATGTATGTGTATGTTGTAGCACTCATATTGTCATAAATAAAAGTTTATGATATAGCAAGTAGTTGGTTGTTTAAGGTTGGTTCCTAATAATCTTCATGTGCTGTTGAAATTGGTTTATAGAAGTAAAATTTTGATTCCATATTTATTTTTTAAAAAAGTAGGTAGGGTTTTTATATGACTTTGATAGTTTTTATCAATTTGTTTGCGTTTAATTTTATTTAACTTATTATTATTGATTAAATAGTTGTTATTTTAACTTTTAAAAGGTGTGCAAACATTTAAACATTAATACAAAATTATTAAATTCATTTTTATAGATTAAAATAACACTAATGAAAATTTAAAATTATTTTAAATAAAATTTAAACTTGCTGGTTGTAAAATTTAAGACTAATTTTGAACATTTAAGTGTGTATAAATACACAAACACACACACACACACACACACACACACACACACACACACACACACACACACACACATATATATATATATATATATATATATATATATATATATATATATATATATATATATTTACTTATTAATTAATTTTATTTATTTATTTATATGTATATATCATATAAATGTTCACTATTGTTATATATATTATAAAGATTTATTACTTTATTTTGCTTGTATGTGTATGTTGCAGCACTCATATTGTCATAAATAAAAGTTTATGATATAGCAAGTAGTTGGTTGTTTAAAGTTGCTTCCTAATAATCTTCATGTGCTGTTGAAATTGGTTTATAGGAGTAAAATTTTGATTCCATATTTATTTTTTATAAAAGTAGGTAGGGGTTTTTATATGACTTTGATAGTTTTTATCAATTTGTTTGCGTTTCATTTTATTTAACTTATTATTATTGATTAATTAGTTGTTATTTTAACTTTTAAAAGGTGTGCAAACATTTAAACATTAATACAAAATTATTAAATTCATTTTTATAGATTAAAATAACACTAATGAAAATTTAAAATATTTTAAATAAAATTTAAACTTGCTGGTTGTAAAATTTAAGACTAATTTTGAACATTTAAGTGTGTATAATTTCACAAACACATATATAAATATATATATTTATTTCTTTATTTATTTACTTATTAATTAATTTTATTTATTTATTTATATGTATATATCATATAAATGTTCACTATTGTTATATATATTATAAAGATTTATTACTTTATTTTGCTTGTATGTGTATGTTGCAGCACTCATATTGTCATAAATAAAAGTTTATGATATAGCAAGTAGTTGGTTGTTTAAGGTTGCTTCCTAATATTCTTCATGTGCTGTTGAAATTGGTTTATAGGAGTAAAATTTTGATTCCATATTTATTTTTTTAAAAAGTAGGTAGGGGTTTTTATATGACTTTGATAGTTTTTATCAATTTGTTTGCGTTTCATTTTATTTAACTTATTATTATTGATTAATTAGTTGTTATATTAACTTTTAAAAGGTGTGCAAACATTTAAACATTAATACAAAATTATTAAATTCATTTTTATAGATTAAAATAACACTAATGAAAATTTAAAATTATTTTAAATAAAATTTAAACTTGCTGGTTGTAAAATTTAAGACTAATTTTGAACATTTAAGTGTGTATATGTAATACCCGGTATTATAATTGTCCAATTACCAATTCTAAATTAAATTGAGATGAGTAATGGATAAATATGATACACATTCTTACTAATAGGTTTATCACTTAAACCATGTCAATTAGTGAGAATGAGGGTATTATGGACATTTCCCACTTAAATAAAGAATTAAGGCTTGTTTGGTTTTTATGTTTCTAACCATTTTGGAAACAAAAACCAGAATTTTGTGAGGGAGAGAAAGAGGGAAGCGTGGAAAGAGAGGGAGAGGAAGAAGAGTCCCAAAACCTAGTCCAAGCTTCATCTTTGCATGCAACAGATTCTGTTCCAATTCTTGTTCCTATCATCATCTTGCTTCAGCATCTTCATCTTCATCCTCTGATTCTTCTCTGTGGTGAGTTCATAGTTAGTGAACTTGGGGTTTGCATGTGAGGGTTTTCAATTGGGGATTTAGGGAATGTGATCAATATATGAATCAATACTGCTAAACATGTTAATCCTGTTATAATCTAATGTATGCTGAAGTTTCTAAGTGTGTTGTATGCTACATTTTCGTTGGAACTGTATTGGTAGTGCAGGGGATCAATTATAGAGCTTTGGGACTGTCATGGAACCCCTAAAAACGCAGAAAAATGATTCTGGTTCAGTGTAACCGGCTACGGGTTTGAGTGTAACCGGTTACGCTGTTGAAAAACTGAGAATCTGGGCATTTTGCGTGACCGTAACCGGTTACGGTTCCTGGTGTAACCGGTTACACTGGGCGCAGAAGGAAAAATTCAGTAATTTGGGAAATTCATATCTCCCGCTTCGTACGCCCGATTGACGCGTACTATATACCGTTAGAAAGCTAATTAAGTATACTATCTAGGAAAATTAGCCTCGGTGTTTGAATATTATTTTTCGGCATATCAGACGTACCTTTAGTAAAGAGCGACATGAATAATATTTGGATAATATGCTGTTATAATGACTTTTTCTCTTCAAATACTATGCTATATTATTGTATGCTATGTTGGAAGTATGAAAACTCCGTCGTTTTGGTTGAACGATCGGATTGCTTGTCTTGTTTGTGACCTTGACTTTATGTCATATTTTTGTATGCTTGAATCGAAGTGGCCGGCAGGCTAGATTGGGACGTTGCTCTGACCGTGTAGTCTATGAGCCCTCCCGGACCGTGTAGTCCAATGGAATAACCCGTTCATGTGTATTGTTCGATATGGTGTGCATCTGAGCTACCGTTGCAGTGTGCTCGTGAGTTTTCGTACGGGGTTTTACTCACCTGGCATTAACACACGTGCGTGCTCGGTATGGTGGGATTATGCGGCTATGTAGGCTAATGCATAATGTGATAACTCACCTCTAGTGAAGTCACGTAGACTAACACTAGGCTTTCGCCCGATGGGCTCAGGCGTCAAGGTGGCGGTTTGTACTCAGCGTAACTCACTAGCGTGAAGGAGGTTAACGGGATAATGACGCCAACTAGGCCAGGTCATCGCACGGCCATTTAGGCTTGTGTGGACTCGTTTAACCATCCTGTAGTGTGCTTGTACAAGGCCCTTGACAAATAGGCAGGAGGTTACTCATCGAGGATGCATTTATTCCATAATCCTAGCCGGGGTTGTTTACACTTCTGGATTCCCCGTATGTGGATGCGGGTTTGCATACTTGTTTGCTATACAATGTGTAATTGCTTGAGACAAGTCCAATGGTGGATAAGTCGCCTTGTTTGCTCCGTATTTGTACCGGAAGCGAGAATAACCCCGAATCCATGGTGGATTCGCTTATTTTGCATGTTCCCTTTAGATCCGAGTGGACTAATAGGATAGGTGGACTCACTGAGATTTAGTAATCTCATCCCATTCCAATTATTATTTTTCAGGTGGTTCGAGGCAAGATCGCGGTAAGGGAAAGATGGATTAGATCTCTTGGCGATGCTTGGATGTTTCTTTTAGTTCTTATCGTGCTTGCTAGTTTGTGTATTTTGGACATGTACTATTATGATGTACTTGTATTTTGGCCATGATACATTCGGCTTTTGTATTCGTGTACTTCTATTTTCCGCTGTAAAACATTATGTATTTGTGGTCTTATGAACCATTTATAATACTTTATGCA